>NW_009259903.1:30053-31423 GCF_000687185.1 Egretta garzetta | reverse complement strand
GCCCCCAGCCTGGCCAGGTCCCCCTGCAGAGCCCTCCTCCCCCCCAGCACATCCACACTCCCCCCCAGCTCGGTGCCATCTGCAGACTGGCTGGGGGTGCCCTCGATCCCCTCGCCCAGGTCATGGATAAAGATGTTAAACAGAGCTGGGGCCAGCGCTGAGCCCTGGGGGACACCGCTTGGGACCGGCCACCAGCTGGGTTGAACTCCATTGAGCACCGCTCTCTGGGCTCAGCCATCAGGCAGTTTGTTACCCAGCGATGGTGTCCAAGTTTGCACAGCAACATGAGGTGCGTCAGCACGCAGTAACCCTGGTGCCGTAGGAGCAGATCTCTCCTGGACCCCAGGAACTCCCTTTTTGGCATCTGAATTGCTCCGTCGCAGCTTTGGGTCTGCCTGAGCAGCTCTGACCAGGCCGGTGCCATCCTGTCCCCAAGCAAGGGCTGCCTGGGGGCACTCACACGCATTTTGGACTCTCCTTGCCCTCAGGTAGCAGCCACAAGCTCGTGCTGAGCTGGATGGGTGCGTTACACGCTGTTCTCAAGACTGCATGGAAAACGAAGGCGGCACACACGGCACAGACCCCCGGCAGGCGCCGTCCCAGAGCAGCCGGCCTGCCGCCCTGCCTCCGGTGTAGCCCGACAGTCGCAGCCCGGAGCGTGCCACCGTCAGCGGCGCTGATGGGGTGCAGAGGAAACGGAGGCAAACGCGGCTGGGCCAACTCCGGGGGACGAAGCGAAAAGAGCAGTGAGTGGAAAAATAACTTTTGTCCTTGATACAACACGGGGCAAAGAAAACAAGAGCGAAACATTCATGCCGCAAGGAAACAAAACAAGCAAACAAAAGCCAACGCACAAAATAAAACAACAAACCAACCTCGCCGCCGTCCCACATTAACCCTCATCAGGACAGCACCGCTTAACCGACGCAGGCACTGAGCTCCTGGCCGCAGACACGGGTGCGCACCGTGCGCGCCACGCGCTGGGAGAAAACAGCACTTTGGAGAGACCGAAAACCACCTCTGCTCGCCCCGGACACCGACTGCTACGCAGCATCTCCTGGGAGGGAACCTGAGGATGAGCTGGAGGCAGGAGCCAGGGGCAGCAGGGCTGCTGACCCCCACCCCACTGCCCTCCTGCTTCCTGCACCCGGCTCCCGCACGGGAGCATCCAGCAACTCCCGCACGGGACGGCTGCTCCCAGAGCTGGAGAAACCAGAGCTCGGGTCACACCACCCTTTAAAAGCTGCAGGTTGCTGATAAATGAACATTCCCCAAGCTCTCCAGTTGAAGGAACTGATTTTAAGGAGATGTAGGGGTTGGACCGCCTTGCCCCGATGACAACCGCAGCAGAGAGGGGCTGAAGGCGAGGA
>NW_009259903.1:28821-29458 GCF_000687185.1 Egretta garzetta | reverse complement strand
TGCGGCAGAACCAGCCCTGCCCCCGACGCTGCTGACCCCTCCGAAATGCTGCCAAGAGTCAAGGGCGGGAGACTCAGACGTGGGGGCACTGGGATGCCCCGCGGCTTCCAGTAAAGGAAACCACTGCGCAGTCCCCTCTGCGGGTGCCACTGAAGGGAAAACCAAGAGGGAGAGGAGACTGCTGCGTTCTCCTGAGCTTTAGGCGGAGGCGACAAAGACGCCCTTCACCGCAGCCGTTTTTCAGCCAAGCTTTAAGTGGTTCAAGGGAACGTGTTCCAGGTTGGCAGGGGGATGCCCCGTACAACAGCGCTGCGGCTCTGCTCCCAGCCTCCACGCTTGGCTCCGCAGGAACTTTTCCCTGTGTCGCATTTGGCACTCTCAAAGTCCCGGACCCTTCCTGAACCCGAGGCAGCACGGAAGCGGCTGCAGATCTCCCTGGGCGCTGCGGGGGGGACTCGGCCTTTGCAATGACATTTGGAGATCCACGAATAAAAGGTCTTGAGAAGCACCACGGACTAAACCCCCAAATAATCTCTCAGATGTGGGTTCAAACAGCTCGCCACCGGGGCCGGGGGGGGGATGGCTGCTCCAGGGCCCAGGGTGCAAGGGCAGGCGGGGGCCGGAACCGGGGCGGGGA
>NW_009259903.1:26331-27759 GCF_000687185.1 Egretta garzetta | reverse complement strand
GCCTATATAAGGGAAGACGGCTGAAGGGCTGCACGTTACCCTGAAACCCAGCTTCCCCTTCAGTCCCCTTCAACCCACAACAGCCTCTTCTTTTTTTGTGTGTGCCATTTTAGAGTGACAACAGCAAACAATACCAGGAACACGACTTAGTCAGCGGTGCAATGAGGGGCGGCAGGCTCGGCGCGTCCCCGGAGCTCGGGTGGCACGGCAGGAGGGCACGGGCTCCTCTGCAGGCACAGCCCGAGGCCCGCGCGCAGGGAACACGCTCCTGTAGCCCCCTCACATCCCTCCCTGCTCCCCCAGATCCGTCCCCGCTCCTTGATGCTTCATCATGAGCCTCAGGATAGGTGAGGCCGGTAAATCCCTAAAAATAAGCTACTGATTTATAGGGAACAAGCTACTACGGCCAGGCGGGATCGCTGCTCAAAAGCTGCCATGCGTTCGCGTGAGGGAACGAGCTGCTGCGACGGATGGTCATCATCCCGTAAAGGGGGACATAAGGGAGGAACAGAGCCTGGTCCCAGTCCCCCTTTATTTTTGCTTTTTTGCAGCACAGAAATGCAGCTCACCGGTTCTCTCTTCTCAGGAGAGATGCTAACATTATCCTCTTTGGAAAGGACCTTTTTTGCCTCAAGAAAACTCCAGGACACACACTGGCACAACCAACAGGAAACCACCGCAGGCTGAAACCCCCAGAGTCGAGACCGAAACCTGCCAGGATCCTGAGGAAAGGGAGAAGCTACGGAGGGGGGGGGGCTCCAGGAGCAAGAGGTCCCTACTGCCTTCTACCCACAGCAGCAAAGAGCAACCAACCTCACGACCGCTTCATCACAGAACTCTTCTGGGAATTTGAAAGCCACTGTGCTTCAGAGGAAGCCTGCCATCACCTTCAATAAATGAAACATTCCATCGCAGAGCCCCAGGCGGCACTAGGGAAAGCACACTGCCCTTGGAAATGGCCGGGAATCGCAGAATCCCAGACTGATGGGGGCTGGCAGGGCCCCCCAGAGCTCCCCCAGTGCCACCCCCCTGCCCAAGCAGGCTCACCCAGAGCAGGGGGCACAGGACAGCGGCCAGGCGGGGGTTGAAGATCTCCAGAGAAGGAGACTCCACAGCCCCCCTGGGCAGCCTGGGCCAGGGCTCGGGCACCCTCACAGTCAACAAGTTCTTCCTCCCGTTCACCTGGAACCTCTTCTGCTTCAGGTTGTGCCCATGGCCCCTTGTCCTGGCGCTGGGCACCACTGGGAAGAGTCTGGCTCCGTCCTCGTGACCCCCACCCTTGAGATATTTGTAGGTGTTGATGAGATCCCTTCCCAGCCTTCTCTTCTCCAGGCTAAGACTGGGAAGACCAGTGATCTCCATCCAACCTGATGCAACCTCCTCTCCTGAGTAGGTCTACACTGGCTTGGAGCAGGGGGGCCCCCCCAA
>NW_009259903.1:25790-26289 GCF_000687185.1 Egretta garzetta | reverse complement strand
CCACCCGTACCTGCTCCAGGCCCATCTAACCTGGAAAGCACAACCCAGTCATGACGTGGTGTTCAGCCAAAAGCTCCGTGGCTGGAGCTGGCTCGGTGTGGAAGGGGATCCAGAGGGTTCACCTATGGATCTGCTCCTGCTGGGCTCCGAGCCTTGCTGGCACGGGCACCGACAGCCTTTTCCCGTACTGATTTGCCTGGGCTGTTATTTCCACAGCACCGACTCTAAAAGCCCTTTGGCAATGAGGGAAAGATTTAGAGTCCGTTCTCCTTAAAACCCCCTTTGCCCTGGTGGTGCCATTCCCAGACAGGGAACACCGTGAGCCAGGACATCCAGTTTCTGTGTCCGCTCACCCTCTCCTTTCAGCCCAAACCAGGTCTGCATTTCCAAGCAGGAACCCACAGCTGGTAGCTCCACTTTAGCTGCCCCAGCCCCGCCAACCCAGCCCCGAAATGGGCTTTGCCAGCTCGCAGCCCCTCAACGCAAGAGCCAGGGTCGC
>NW_009259903.1:24514-25754 GCF_000687185.1 Egretta garzetta | reverse complement strand
TGGTTCTGCTGGGGCAGAGGCGGGCTGCGACCGTAGCGGGGGGTAACCGGAGCCCCGCTCCCCCTCGCCGAGGACGCTGCAGGGCCGACCACGTCCAGCACAGGGTGGCTGCGGCACAGCGCTTGCCAACGCTCCTGCCCACACGTCCGCCACGACGGCACGGTCATGCAGCACATTCATCTCAGCCAGTGGAACCCCCGAGCACCGCACCATGCTTCGCTGCTGGAAAACACCGGTAAATCCCGGGATTTACTTTAACGCCTGGCAGTCTCTCCATCTGGCAGAAGATCTGCCAATCCCACAGCAGCCTCGCCCTCCCCATTAGACATGGGGAACAATTCCTTCCCCTTGGGGCTGTCAGGCACTGGAAGGGGCTGCCCAGGGAAGGGGTCGAGTCCCCAGCCCTGGGGGGATTTAACAGCCAGGCAGAGGCGGTGCTGAGGGCCAGGGTTTGGGGGTGGGATGGCAGGGGTAGGGGACCGGTTGGGCTGGGGGAGCTTCAAGGGCTTTTCCCACCCAAACAATTCTATGATTCCATGATCTGAGCCTAAGAGTGCTGCTGGCGGGACTGCACAGGAGAGGGCCCCTGGCCTGTCACTGCGGCTGGGGACACAGCAGCAAGGGCACACAATGCTGCTGCCTCGGAGGACCCGCGCGTCCCCCCTCCACCCCTTTGGCTCTGCGCTGCCCTGCCCGGCAGGACACGCTTTCTTCCCTTTCCACCCCGTCAGCTTTACCCTCTTCTCACCATCCACCCTTCCCCTCTGTTTTTGGGTTCCCTGTCCTCGTTCTCAGCATGGTGCTGCGTTTCTCATACAGCTCATCCACCCGCCTGCAGCGCTGCTCGCTCCTGCGGAGAAGGCAGGGCAAGGCCGGCAGCCACAGACGCTGCCCGTCCTGCCGGTACCGCTGCCCACGCTCCCCAACCCGCACCTCGCTGTGCGAGGCCATCACCAGCGCTGGCCGCAGCCCCCAGGTCAAACTTCACGGGGCGATGACCAAGGAAGCCCAACAGCCAACGTCCACCCAGAGCCAAAGCACTGGGAAGCAGGACAAACCGCACGCTCCCGGAGCATCCCCGGGACTTGTAAATTTGAACGCTGGAGGAGAACTTTGCGCAGTCCCGGCCCTGCTGCTCCCAGCCTTGCACACAGCTGGGGGGAAGCGCCAGCAACAAGCAATTTGGGGCGAGACCCGCAGTATTGCCCACCCTCAGCCCCGGGCACCGCTCCCAGCCACC
>NW_009259903.1:23382-24297 GCF_000687185.1 Egretta garzetta | reverse complement strand
TGCCCTACTTTAACGTTAACCTGTAAAGAAGACTAGAAGTGTTAACGCTATTATGCGTTTGTCCCTCGCTACCCTCCGGCGGGGAGGAGGCTGCGGAGCCCGGGGCACAGCAGAGTGCTCTGCCGTGGGGGCCAGCCGCCCGCTCGGCAGGTCCCTGGCCGGGGGACGGGGGACACCCGGGCGTGCTGAGCAATCCTGCCGCGTACCGCACGTGACGAAACGCTGGATGCGCCATTTCCCATTTGCTAATGCACATTAAGGCTTTTCTGTTTGGGATTTCTGCCCCGCTGCATAGGAACAGAGGTATTCAACCCCTACGCACGCACACCGAAGGGAAGCCTTCCTCGAGCTTTCACTCAGGATCTCACAGGATTGCTTTCACTAACTTCGAGATGACGACTGGGCTGTCATCCCTTGATAACATTCCGGGGTCTGTGCAAGGATCAGCGTTTGTCCAAGTGTTTGATTTCAGACGGAAAGCTGCTGTCGCCCAAAGAAACCATGCCCAGGAGAAAAGAGACGGAAGAAAAAGGCGATGTTAATGGGCGTCTGAGTGCTGCTGATGGGCAAAGAGCTGCTTGAGAGCCTGGCTGGTGCTTTCATCAATACAGGCTGGGGGAAGAGAGGATGGAGAGCAGCCCTGCCCAGAGGGACTGGGGGGCACTGATGGGTGAAAAGCTGGCCATGAGCCAGCCATGGGCGCTGGCAGCCCAGTAGCCAAACATACCCTGGGCTGCATCCGGAGAAGCATGGCCAGCAGGTCGAGGGAGGTGATTCTGCCCCTCTACTCTGCTCTGGTGAGACCTCACCTGGAGTACTGCGTCCAGCTCTGGAGCCCTCAGCACAAGAAGGACATGGAAGTGTTGGAGCGGGTCCAGAGGAGGGCTACAAAAATGATCCGAGGGCTGGAGCACC
>NW_009259903.1:19731-23212 GCF_000687185.1 Egretta garzetta | reverse complement strand
TGGTTCAAGGTGTCCCTGCTCCTGCAGGGGGGTTGGGCTGGGTGGGCTCTAGGGGTCCCTTCCCACCCAAAACATTCTATGATCTTTCGTACTGCTATGGGGAACAGGGAGGGCAGAGGAGGGACAGGGACACTGGTCCCCCCTTACAAGACAAAGGGTGACGGCCATAGTCCTGGCTGAAGAGGAAAGCTGACGAGATCCTGGGTATAATTCTTAATTTTACATGTCCTGGGGTCCCCATTCCCCCCTTGCTGGGCAGCGACCGCTCTGCTGTGCCCAGGCGCAGAGGATCTCCGTGGGCTGGCCTGGAGACCACCACCAGAACAAATCCGTCACGCAGGAATAGCTGTGCACTGGACTCCGTCCGGCTGCCCAAAGCGAGCATTTGTTAGGATCCCGCTGGCAGATACCACCCTCCCCCAGTACATACTCCCTAAACCATCGGGACTATTTCCTTGGAGGGGTTTGATTATTCCGTCTTCCCCAGTTGCACAAGTAGAAAGACAAAGTTGGACCTGGGCCACGAGCTGAGGACAGCGGTTGCAGACAAACACCCCAGATGAACCCACGCACTGCGCAGACGGGCAGCCCCACTGCGCACGCTGGTGCAGCGGCTCCACTCCCCAGCCACGACAGGCGTTCCCACAGCATTGCTCATTTTCTCACTACGACCATTCCCAACCCCTGCAATGAAGCCCTGAACAGGCAGCGCTGGCCTTCGGACGACAGCCGATTCTCCTAGTCCCCTGAATCACAGAGTCATTAAGGTTGGAGAAGACCTTCAAGACCCTCAAGTCCAACCATCAACCCAACACCCCCATGCCTACTAAACCATGTCCCCACGTGCCACGTCTACACATTTTTTGAACACCTCCAGGGATGGTGACCCCACCCCCTCTCTGGGCAGCCCCTTCCAGTGCTTGACCACTCTTTCAGTAAAGAAATTTTTCCTAATATCCAATCGAAACCTCCCCTGGCGCAAACTGAGGCCAGGATGTGTCTGCTTTCCATGGGCTGACAAAGCTAGCGGGAAAGCTGTAACTTTTTAGGGGAGTTGTGGTTGTTTGGGGTTTTTTTTGCTTGAGTAACTCCACAAGGATATCTGTCCACCTGGGGCTACAGCCAGGGCTCTCCCTGGGTCATGGCCACAGACAGCCCTTCATCTCCCAAACTGAAATGACTTCCTGGGTCAAAACACCCGACCCCACGTCACTTCAGGCAGCCACGCCATCATCCTACCGAGACCAGAACAAGAACACGGTGACTTTTAGTTGCACGCACTTCCCAGACCTTCGTTCCCAGGATGTTTACTTCTCACCTTCCACTTGATGTGGACTCACAAACACTTTATATATCCATGAGCCATGATAGAAAATGGCACCTTTTACGGTGAAAGCCAGAAAATGCTGGCTGGAGGAGGCCTGGCAGTGCCGAGCCCAGACAGCATCTCTGCCCCCCCCCCTTCCCCTCGCCCCGCCGCAGCCTGACGTACCACCAGTACCTCTTGCTGCTTGGCAGGACGTCACCACCACCCTCGGCCGCCCGGTGACTGAACAGCCTCAGCTTTCCACGGCACTTCCTACCGCATCCTTAGCTGGGAACAGATTGCTCTACGCGCGTGATTCAGAGGACCAGAGCCCCTGCGCTTCCATGAAACGCTTTGTCTCATGACTTTACCCCACAGCAAGCCTGCAGCGCCTGAATTTCTGGAGAAATGGTACTTGCAGAGCCCTCTCTTCACTCCAGCGAGTCAGATGACAGACCATATTTATTCTCCTTGGCCTGGTGCCACCTGAGATGTTTCATGCCCAGGAGAAAGTGCCAAGATATGCCCACGGATACATGGATGCTTATGAAGGGCCTTTATGAGAAAGCAGCCACTTTTTCAAGGGCGAAACCTTCTCTGAAAAGGCCAAGGCCATAATGCAGCAGGGCTTACGACGCTCATCCTGCGGCGGTCTGCCTAACGTGCATCGATCACATATGATCTGGGTAACCCTCTCCCGCACCGCCGAGCGAGTCGGAGGATAGCTGCGTGCCTCCAAAGCAGAGTTTTACCACGCTCAGTCCATTCTTGCCCAACAATCAGTTTCTCTAGGGTTTATTTTCACTTGCTCTCTAACAGGTCCGGTGCAGCCTTCCTCTCCCTTCAAGTCCCGGAGGAGCCAGCGGCAGCCAGCCCTCTTCTGCACCCACCTCCCGGGCTGCACTCTGAGCAGACGGGTGAAAAAACCCCAACCCCCACCAACGTCATTCCGTACTCTGCCGAGAACGGGAGAGAGCAGCACTAACGTCATTAATAGGAATGACACGAAATGCCCTCTTGAGCACCCATCGCCATAACCCTGCTTCAGAAGACGGCTGTTCCAAGCAGCTGGTTGCTCCGTGGCCTTGCATTCTGCCCTCGTGTTTCTCCCCCAGAGGTATGACTTGAGAAAGTCCCATAAATAAAGCCCTGCCACAGGGCCGGCCGGCCAGAAGCAGTTTTTTTTGCCAGCACCCGCAGGCTTGGAGCTACGCTTCACCCCCCTCCGAAACAGCCACCACCGCGCCGGAGCAAAGCCCCCGTGCCGCAGAGGCCGGAGATGGGCACGGCCACGCAATACACAAAGGTGCCAGCAGGCAGCTCGTTCCCCCGATAACAGCCGGGGGTCCCTACCTGCAGACAGTCCTGCCGCTGCAAACCGGCACGGCCACTGCCGAAGGATCACACCGGCTTAAGCCACGGTGCCGTGGAAGCACCCATCGCCGCCGCCGCGCTGCCCTGGGGAGGGCAGAGCAATAACCCCCCCCACGGCTGCACCCCTTGGCTGAGGGGGTCTCCAAGCCCGCTCCTCACCTACCTCTCATGCTCTCTGCTATCCCTCAAACATCACATTGAACCAGGAGAACGCGGGGCAAGGCCACGTTCCTGCACGTCTGAACAGCGCAGCGTCGGTCGGGCCCGGGCGAAGCCCTCCGAACCAAGCTGCTCCTTGAACACCCAGTTCTGACGAGACGCAAGTCCGAAACGTACGGCAAACCTCAAGTTCGTGCGCCAGCACACTTAAAAACATACAAGATCCTGGCATCCCTGATGGAGAGGAATTTCCAAGAGATGCAACATTCTTCAAAGGCACTTCTATAAAATGAGAGTTGTCAAGAAAAGTTAAGGTCAAAGGAAGAGAATTGACATTCCCATCCTCCCCGTGAATACGACGCTGAAGTGGCCTCACTGCCAGGACTCACAGAGCAAAGAGCAAGACGGGGCTGTAAGATAAAGGTGGTAAGGTTAAAACAGTAACGGTGCAGGTCGTGATGGGCGGCGAGAAAAGCAGCCTTCAAACGCGGCCAAAAGGCCGTCAAAACAGAAAGGGAAATAAAAAGTTGAGTGAAAACATGGACCAGAGTCAAGACAGCTGAGAGAAACTTGGAGAGCCTGACGCCACAGCCAGCCCAAGAAGTTGTTCAATGTACTGAACCGGCAGCAGAACCCCCCCCC
>NW_009259903.1:17403-19682 GCF_000687185.1 Egretta garzetta | reverse complement strand
CCCACCCCCCGCCCCCACGGCAGCCGGGCAGCACTTTTGTTTGCCCCCCACGCTTGGCAGCACGGCCACACAGGCCTCTGCTTTACAGACCATTTTCAAGGAAATCCTCAGTGGGGACTCACGCTTTCCCGTCCACAGAGCCGCGCTCGCTGTGCCGAGCTGTCAAGGAACGCGGCACTAGAACAGCTGGAAATTTAAAAACGCACGCAGTGACCAAAACCAGCCAGGTTTTATCCCAGAACTGATGTAAGAAAAACCGTAAGAGATCTGCCCGATGCCTCAGAACCCCTTTTTGTTCCCAACTCCTTTTTAAATAAATAAAATAACGGCACAGATACGTGCCCGGAGGAGGAGGCAGCCAGGGAGAGCGGAGCCAGGTAAAGCAGCCAGGCTGGGAGCACTCCGAGAGAGCCCCCAGGGTGGGTGCTGGGAGCAGCACAAGCTCTGGGACAGGACCGGACCCATCGCTGGATGTCTGCTGACCCTGACCAGAGACGCTAACGGCCTGGCACGCAGGTTGGGCTGCTACAGCGCCAAAGGCCAAGTCCCTCAAAAGCCCCTCGCGTTCAGATGCGAGCTGCACAGCTTTGCAGCCGTGCTCAGCATTGCCCAGGCTCGCAGCTCCGGACGCGCTGACGTTTTGCTTGGTAATAAAGTGCAAAGTTGATATAACGGTATTAGGGTGGCGGAGATGGAAGAAGCAGCCCTCCTCTAGCCAAGCTCCGCCGGTGGAAGAGGCAGCTCCGTGCCTAGGAGGGAGGTCGCAGATGCCGGTGTCACAAACACACGGAGACCTTCATGAAATCCCAGAACCGTTTGGGTTGGCAAAGCCCTTGAAGCTCCCCCAGCCCAACCGCCCCCCTACCCCTGCCATCCCACCCCCAAACCCTGGCCCTCAGCACCGCCTCTGCCCGGCTGTTAAATCCCCCCAGGGCTGGGGACTCGACCCCTTCCCTGGGCAGCCCCTTCCAGCCCCTGACAGCCCCAAGGGGAAGGAATTGTTCCCCATGGCCAACCTCACCCTGCCCTGGCACAACTTGAGGCCGCTGCCCCTCGTCCCATCGCCCCTTCCCTGGGAGCAGAGCCCATCCAGGCATGACACAGACCAGACACAGACCCTCGGAATTTCAGCCCACCACCTTGTCAAACACGGGGCCGTACGGCATTTGCACCCCTCGGATCCTTGCCGGTCTGTGTCTTCTCACGTCACTGCTTAGCCAGCTCAAACATATTTTAATCTCCTTGTCACGCCAGGCGTACGAGCCCGCCTGAACCCAGCGCCCTTCCAGAAGCGAGGGCCCTGGGCCGAGCACGACGACAGAGGTGCAGCCCCAGCTGCAGGGATTTGGGAAGCCTGAACCCCAGCTGCGTGCCGTGCCTGTTCCCCCTCTCCCAACACGGGCACCCCAGGCTGCCCTCACCTGCCGGAGAGCAGGGCTCTGCCCTGGTCCCTCCGAAAAGTCTCTGATCATTACAGAAAGCCTCGTCTCATTCTAGAGCGCATCGCAGCAAGCGTGGAGCAGCTCTCCTGGTTATTTCTGTGCTTTGACACTGGCACCTCCTTGCTCTCAATTTCGTATCAGCGGCAAATGTTACCAGCACATGGTTCTCTCCCAGCTCATTAAGGGAGGCTATAATTAGCATCCGTCCCAAAACCTGCTACAGCGGGGCCATAACAGCCAACCCTCCCCGCGCAGTTTTGCATAACCGGTTGTTTACACCCTTCGCCTTCCAGCCCACAAAAGCACCAGTGCTCCCGTTGCCGCCGCCTTCTCCCGCGCGGGGACGGCAGCGTCCCTCGCCGAAGCGACCGCCTCGGTCCTCAGCCCCTCCTCGGTCTGCCAACACCCGCTGCTCGACTGCGCTTCCCGCGCCCAGCAGGCAGCTGGCAGGGCGATGCCTCCCAGTTCACTTCAGAATTCGAGTACAAACAGCGAAGGGCACGATCGCTCCTCGCCTTTTAGGGGAAAAAAAAGCACTGCCTGTGCCCAGAGTCAGCAGCGAATTCCACGGGCTCCCCGTTATCACTGCCCATACAGCTCGCTAATCTTGATTTGACCACACGGTCAGCCACACTACAGCTCTCCCAAGGAAAGAGGCCGAGTCTTCCTTATCCAAATTAACATGCCAAATAGAACCACAGGATCCTTTAGGGTGGAAAATCCCTTTGAGCTCCCCCAGCTCAACCGCCCCCCTACCCCTGCCATCCCACCCCCAAACCCTGGCCCTCAGCACCGCCTCTGCCCGCCTGTTAAATCCCCCCAGGGCTGGGGACTCGA
>NW_009259903.1:14950-16927 GCF_000687185.1 Egretta garzetta | reverse complement strand
CCGGCCGGGCCCCATGCCCCCACCCTGGCCAGGTCCCCCTGCAGAGCCCCCCTCCCCCCCAGCACATCCACACTCCCCCCCAGCTCGGTGCCATCTGCAAACTGGCTGGGGGTGCCCTCGATCCCCTCGCCCAGGTCATGGATAAAGATGTTAAACAGAGCTGGGGCCAGCGCTGAGCCCTGGGGGACACCGCTTGTGCCCAGCCACCAGCTGGGTTTAACTCCCTTCACCACCGCTCTCTGGGCTCGGCCATCAGGCAGTTTGTTACCCAGCGAAGAGTGCGCCTGTGCAGGCCATGGGCACCCAGTGCCTCCAGGAGAATGCCATGGGAAATGGTGTCAAAGGCTTTGCTGAAGTCCAGGTAGACAACATCCACAGCCTTTCCTCATACCTTAAGCGGGTCACCTTGTTGTAGAAGGAGATCAGGTTGGTCAAGCAGGACGTGCCTTTCATAACCCCACGCTGACTGGGCCTGATCCCCTGGTTGTCCTGTACGTGCTACGTGATGGCACTGAAGATGATCTGCTCCATGACCTTCCCCGGCACCGAGGTCAGGCTGACAGGGCTGTACTTCCCCGGATCCTCCCTCCAGTCCTTCCTGCAGACAGGCATCACATTTGCCAACCTCAGGTCAACTGGGACCTCCCCGATGAGCCAGGACTGCTCAGAAAGGATGGGAAGTGCCTCAGTGAGCGCTCCACTGGCTCCCTTGGTAACAGAGCTAATGAATGGGATCCACTGTACTAAGACTAGGTGTCCAAGTTTAACCTCCAACATGGCCAAGCAGGTGCCCATGAAGCAGGGATGGAACTGCCACAGCCCGCACAGAAGCTTCCTCTGGCGTGTCCATCGATTAGAGCTGGTCTGTGCGGTGAGGGAGCACGCTCTTTCCTAAGCCGTCCCAACGTCACCGCAGGTATTCGCATCCACACAAACATCCAACACATCACTGGACGTAGCGACTGAGCTCCTTGCCTCATTGATGACCCACAGGAGTCACTCCTGCAGATAATTACTGCATAGATCAGCACAGGTCTCACTCTCCTCATCAGGAAGGCAAACTGAAGCAGCCTATCTTTGGTGCACCACGCTTCGCCACACGCACCACCTGACCTCCTCCCTATCGAGGTCTGCTAAGTTTACATCCACCTCATCCAGGAGCTTCTCTCTCCCTGTTTCTCATCACCTGCCTTTCCAGAGGAACCCCCGCTGCACCAGCCCAGCTCCCGACCGAGTCCAAAGCCCCATCCAACGCACTGCTTTCTCATGGACAATGTTCATCCTGCGCGTCTCGGATGATGCGCGAATCCACAAGAACCGCGGTTTCACTCATTTCTAAACACAGCTCATGACGCACCCCCTCGCTGGTACCCCTGCTGCCACCGTAGCCGCTCCTCCAGAAGAAGCTGAAGCAAACAATTGTCCTCCGGCTTTGCCCCGTTCAGCGCTGAACAGAGATGTTGTGTTCAAAGGCGAGTGCAGGACAGTATCCCCACTCTCCGCTCGGCAGCGGACGCGGCAGCAGCTGTGCTGACCGGCTCTCCCACCCCCGTGCTCCCACAGCCCATCGGGGAGAGCCCCCACCGCGCCGGAGGGGCAGCCAGCACGACGGAGGCAGCCCGGACAGGCAGAGGCACCGGCAGGAGGAGAGGAGATGTGCGCACTCTGCGCTGTGTTATCTGCCCCAGGTTCAAGCTCCCCTCGCTTGCCTTGGGGACGCATTTCCAAGTTCACCGTCAGAACGACACAACCGAATAATAATATTAACCCCATGCACCAGTACAGGCTGGGGGTGACCTGCTGGGAAGCAGCTCTGCCCAGAGGGACCTGGGGGTCCTGGGGGACGACAAGGTGGCCATGAGCCAGCAGGGTGCCCTGGTGGCCAAGAAGGCCAAGGGCACCCTGGGGTGCATCAAGAGGAGCGTGGCCAGCAGGGCGAGGGAGGTTCTCCTCCCCCTCTGCTCTGCCCTGGGGAGA
>NW_009259903.1:12011-14804 GCF_000687185.1 Egretta garzetta | reverse complement strand
TATCTCAAGGGTGGGGGTCACGAGGACAGAGCCAGACTCTTCCCAGTGGTGCCCAGCGCCAGGACAAGGGGCCATGGGTACAAACTGAGACATAAGCGGTTTCAGTTGAATATGAGGAAGAACTTGTTGACTCTGAGGGTGCCCGAGCCCTGGCCCAGGGGGGCTGTGGAGTCTCCTTCTCTGGAGATATTCAACCCCTGCCTGGATGAAGTCCTGTGTAACATGCTCTAGGAGAACCTGCTTGAGCGGGGGGGTGGCACTGGGTGAGCTCCCGAGGTCCCTTCCAACCCCTGCTATTCTGTGATTCTGTGAATACCTGACAGTCCAAGATGGAGGTAATCAGCACCAACTACTGTGCGCATGCAGCCGTCCTGGGGCGGCACACGCCGCAGGTGTTGACACAAGCACGTTTATGCTGCAACAACTGCCGGGGTCTTACAGCCAAAGGGGTACCTGCTCCTGGCACCGTGCCTTGGCAACGCCTGTCGGCTCTCCGTGTACCCGGCACAGCCCAACGGCCTGACCAGGCAGCCTGGCACGTAATTCCCGACAGGCATTTCCAGGTCGCAATTAACAGACGCACATTAGATCCATGACTGCAAGTAGCTAAAACAAAACCAAAGCAAGAAATATTAGGGGGTAAGGTCCCAAAAATGAGGTCAGAAGTCCTTTCCCACTCAAGAAGAGTTTTGGAGCAGACTGACCTGGAGGCTGCTGAGAGGACCGGCGTGCGCAAGGGCGGCCGGCGCTGCCCGCGAAGGCAGTGCACGCAGGCGGAGGGACCCGGACTCGCCCCGGGGTCTGCAGGAGGGGCTCCCCTCCGGCCGCTGAGCCAAGACCCAGCAGGGCCTCACAGTTGTGATTCCCCCAGATCTGAAGCTGTCCGAGTCCGGGGCAGGGTGAACGGCACCTCTGGAAGGACACCGGTCGTTCCCTCCGGGCTTCGATGCCGGAGGGGTTCTCCTTCGGCAAGGGTGTGACTCTGCCAGGCTGAAAAGCATGGTTATCTGGGCGATCAGCACGTTTCGGAGACCTCTGCTTTGGGGAGGAAGATGCCGTACAGAGAAGCGGCAAGCAGGCTGACTAGCTTCTGCTCCACTTCCTACAGCTACCCACAACACAAAAACACGCCTAATGAATAGAGGCAGACAGGCTCAGCTTTTCCTCCCCAAAAAACTTCCTGCTGCATCGTCTTGATCAAAAAGCATTCAGAAACACAAAAATAACGTGCAAGGCTATCCAAGTCCCAGTTACAAGGCAGCAGCAGCTGCCAAACACGCCGGCCGTTCCCTGCAAACCGACACGTGGCACTTCTGAGCCACACCATAAACAAAACCCGATTCGAATCAGCGCGACAGAAAGGCCTTTGCTCGAAGGGCCCTCGCGCTGCTCCTCCGCACGCCCTGACCTCCGCCGCCTGCCCCTTCTCACCAGCGACTGCGGCCACCTTCCCCAAACCCTCCGTGCCTCCCCTTTCACTGGCTGCCAAACTTAAAGGGATGAGCACGCTTTGGGTATCCTCAGAGAGATATGCTCCTAGAGGCAGGACGGTCCCTGCCCCGAGGCGCTCGCAGGCTCTCGAATGCCTGGTTTGCCACAACGAGAGCATTTAGTGGCCCAAAGCCGCACAGAGGAAGACAAGCAGCCCAGCCCCGGAAGGCTTCATGCCACCATCAGGGCTCAGCACCACCCCACCGCTCCTCTGATCCCCCTGGGGCATCTCAGGGGGGCTTTCAGGGTGAACTCCTCCTCCCAGTGGGGTTTTCAGGGTGAACTTCTCCTCCGAGGGGGAGCTCCCACGGGGCGCCCAGCTGGGCAGCCTGGGGAACTCCAGGGCACATTTCTACCTCGGGCCAAGTCGTTTTCGTTTGTGTTTTTAGCATGCAGAAAGCCGCAGCTGCTTCTCAAGCCTAGCATCCGGCCCAGGAAAACGAGACTCACGGCAAAGTCTTGAGATTCCTGCTCGAACCGAGATAAATACAAGCTCAAGTGAGAGAAACGAAAGAGAAATTTGCAAAATCCTCAGCGGCAGCGAACAAAGTATCGGGAACACTTAAAGACCCCAGTTACGACACGGGTTAGACTGATGCTTCCCCCTCACCTTCCCGAAACCGTGACCCAGGCGGTACACAGCCCGGCGAGCACCAGCTACCCTCGATGCAACCACAACAACTGAAGTTCCAGGCAATGAAACCCAGCTGGCCACGGGGCGGCCCCCTCTCGAAGGGGGAGAGGAGACCAAACCAGAGCACTGAAGCTTTCACCCAGGTTTGGCCTCAAGTTGTGCCAGGGCAGGGTGAGGTTGGCCATGGGGAACAATTCCTTCCCCTGGGGGCTGTCAGGCACTGGAAGGGGCTGCCCAGGGAAGGGGTCGAGTCCCCAGCCCTGGGGGGATTTAACAGCCGGGCAGAGGCGGTGCTGAGGGCCAGGGTTTGGGGGTGGGATGGCAGGGGTAGGGGGGCGGTTGGGCTGGGGGAGCTTCAAGGGCTTTGCCCACCCAAATGGTTCTGAGATTCCATGATTTATCCTGCACGGGCGTTGCTCCAGGGCCAAAACGACGCATCCCAGACTGACATAAAATACATTTTTTCCGCCATGAACAAGGAGCATCACCCAAGGTGGCGTAGGGAGAATTTTCCATCTTGTTTTAAGTGACATCTCAGGTTTACAACACGCAGAGGTGAGCCCGTGGAAAGCCTTACACCGAGGTGCTTCTCGTGCTGTATTTAGACTGTTTCAAAGCATCGTCCCACTCAGTGACCTTTGGGAAACGGAGCTGCCGACCACAAGACA
>NW_009259903.1:9865-11667 GCF_000687185.1 Egretta garzetta | reverse complement strand
CCGCCCTGTCCATCGGCCCTGGCTGCGGGGGGATCCCATCCCATCCCACCCCACTGTCAGGCATCCGACCGCCTGGTTTTTGAACCGCAGCACACAGAGCTGCTCTTCCTGGGCAAAAGTTCGAAGAGAAGGGGACAAGTATGAACAGAGCATCTGGGATGAGAGGAGCTGCCGTTCCCAGACCGACCGGTGCGGCCGGGATGCCGTGGCGTGGGGGCTGGCGGCTGCCAGGAGTAGGGTGACCCCCTTCGACAGGCGTCCCCACTCAGCGCGGCGGCACCCTCTCGGTTCAGGCAGCCAGGTAACCGGACGGACGGCAGGCGGCCTTGCACATGGCGCGTACAGGGATTACATCCTCTCTTTCCGAGGTCCCCTCTGCAAATATTTATACAGCAAACAGCTCGCTGCTAGCAACCACTGGAGGCATTTCAATGTATGGGGGGTGGGTTTTTTTGCTAGACGCACGCATTGCAAGGACCCAGCCTGAGTCAAAGCGATGAGTCACTTGGCCAGGTCCACGCACGACAGAGCGAAGCGTATTTTTGCTGCCAGTTAGAAATGCCTCCCACCAGCGAGAGCTGCACGGGCATCTTGCAGCAGCCGAGAGCCTGGCGCTCTCACGCTGAAAATCGACTCCAAACACAGGTGGGACAGTAGCCGGGTGAGTGGCGAGAGCTCTCCTCTGCCCAGCGGGTTTACTGCAGCTTCTCCGGCTTTCAGCGTTGGCTCCTCTCTCCGGGCATCGGCTCCAGCTGCGCAGTGAAAGCCCGAGAGGCAGCGGAGCTGCGAGCACCTCGGAGGAGCGCAGGACGCGTCACGCCTGCGTCCTCCTTCCTCCGACCGTCTGCACGGGGCCTGCGCCGCCAGAAGCTGCATCAAAGACTTCACGGAAAGAGGCAGCAGCAAGCAGGGAGGCAGCTTCCTCTCAGCATCCACCCTTACCTCCCCCACAGGAGCTCAAACCCCGAATTAATGGGCCCAAGCCCCAGCCCCGGCTGCGGGAGCAGCGAGGCGTGCCGAAGGAGCTAAACATGACAGCACAGGACCCCATTCTGCAAATTCAACTGCAAAGAAATACAGAAAATGCCGCAACCTCCCCAGCCCAGCCGGGGCCTCTGACCTCCGAGCAGCCTCGCCAGCCTCCACGCCAGCCCCTACACCCTCGCCCCGCACGGAAAACCGGCCCCGCTCCCAGGCTGTCCGGGCCTCGGCAGGCAGCAGCGCTCTGATTTTGGGATCAGAAACGCCAGGGGTGGGGAGGGCTGGACAGCTGCAAACTGGGACGCAGCTAGCAACAGCAGCAGATGATCAATGGCTGATTTAGAAGCGCACGTATCCCAACTCCCCTATTTCTGTTTGTTTGCTAAACCCCGCGGGAAGGGGCCATGCCGCGCAGAAAATGCTAAGATAAGCCCTTCAGCCACGGCTCGAAATTGGGCTGTTCTGGACACCAAGGCCACAGGGGATACACAGAGAAAAACCTCTCGGATCCCAGGGGGATCCCTTTTTCCCAAGGGGACCCCATTTTCCCAAGGGGAAAAGCAGCCAGAAGCCCTGGCTTTGCGATGCTGGCATTTGTCTGCATCAACGATAAGAGCCTAGAGACTTAAAACCATCCATTACAGAGGATAATGTGAGCAATCGCAACACGATATGACAACGCTCCCGTATGAAGAGACCCATTTCCCACTGCCGGGAGCATTTAACCCCATACATTTAACCAGAGCCCCGGGAGGGTGCAGCCCCTCTCCCGACACAAGGGCAGGGACGCAGGAGCTGGCTCGCTGCGCAGCGGCCGCGGG
>NW_009259903.1:8322-9360 GCF_000687185.1 Egretta garzetta | reverse complement strand
AGCGGAGTGGATGCCCGCCTGAGTGCGGGCCAGCTCAGGGTGACAGCGCCCAGCCGGAGGAGCTCACGCTGTACTGTGAAGACACCCGCTTCACAGCCAGCCAACACGTCCCCTGAAGGAGTTAACAGCCCTTTTTCTCGTCCTTGCAGGCAAGCAGAAGGCCAGCGGAGACGCTGCTTCCAGCAGTCATCGCAAGCCCGTGTGCGATGGGGAGGACCGGGCCCTTCAGGAAGATGATGCCCTACACTGGGAGCAGATGCCGGCTGTAACGCCCAGCGAACACTGCGGGCACGCCAGACGCCACCACCGCAGCACCCAGCGAGCGCCACGTCGGCCCCACCAAACCCCGCTGGCCACCCCGCTCCAGCCCTCGAGCCCCACCAAACCCCGCTGGCCGCCCCGCTCCAGCCCTCGAGCTCCACCAACTGGCCGCCCCGCTCCAGCCCTCAAGCTCCACCAAACCCCGCTGGCCGCCCCGCTCCAGCCCTCGAGCCAGCTGTCTCTTGCTTTCAGTTTTGTTCCCACAAAACTGCGCTGACGTTAACACCTAATGAGGACAGGCTGAGAGCGCTGGGGTGCTCAGCCTGGAGAAGGGAAGGCTCTGGGGAGACCTCACAGCGGCCTTGCGATACTTAAATGGGGCTTATGAGAAAGAGGGGGACAGGCTTTTTAGCAGGGCCTGTTGCAATAAGACCAGGGGTGATGGTTTTAAGCTAAAAGAGGGTAGATTCAGACTGGATGAGGCAGAAGTTCTTTAGCGTGAGGGTGGTGAGACACTGGCCCAGGCTGCCCAGCGCGGTGGTCGATGCCCCATCCCTGGAAACATTCAGGGTCAGGTTGGATGGGGCTGTGAGCAACCTGGTCCGGTGGAAGATGTCCCTGCCCCCAGCAGGGGATAGGACCAGAGGACATTCAAAGGTCCCTTCCCACCCAAACCATTCTGTGATTCTACCTCTGAGACGATGCGGAGCCACCCCAGATCCCACCACCCCATCAGGCCGTCCCCTTCCGCCATCCCCAACCGCAAACCCGACCCTG
>NW_009259903.1:6005-7995 GCF_000687185.1 Egretta garzetta | reverse complement strand
GGCAGGGAGGTGCCAGCACGGCACAGCCGCGGCAGAGCAGCCTGCGCCCAGGCTACGGCTCTGCCGAGACTAACCCAACCTGTAAAGCAATTAGTCACCCGCAGATGTGAGCGGCGTGCCCTTCCTCCAAACGTTATCTAAGCTCCCCGTAGGGAGGGGGAGTGTGGGAACAGGACAGCACAGGGGAACAAGTGTAACCATATTGATCCCAAAAATGAAATAACTGGCATCACCAGTCAATCTGCACATCCTCAGCGGACGGATCCTCGGGGGTGCTCGAGGGCTCAGCACGTCACTCAGACGCGCGTCCTGCTTCACACCACCCGTCGCACAGCTCGGGGGAGCGCTCGGGCACCTGCAAACCGGGACGGGAAGGGTTTTGCTTTATCTACCACCAGCCAGAACAGACATTTACAGGGTGCTGGCCAGCGCTGCTCCCCGGCAGAGGATGCCCCGACCCCCAGGTCCCTCACCCCGGCGAGGCCACCAGGGCTGCCTTATCTCAGCAGCAGGGAGGCTCGGGCTCTGCAGTGGAAGCTCCCCACGGTGCCCTGACACATCTCCCCGCCCGGAGCTCTGCGGTGCTCCAGGAATACAGCTGCATCTCTTCTGTCGACCGCCCCTACAGAGGTGCCCAATTCCCTGCCGTGCCAGCAGCTGGGGGGAAAAGCCCCCCCGATGTTGTACCAAGCGGAGTGGACCCCAGCCACTTCATCCCACGGGCAAACCCCTCGGCTGTGGGGTGGCCCCCGCAGGCCCCGAGGGCTCATCCACGGTCGTGGGGCAGGGATGGCCCCGCAGGCCTCAGGCAGCTCCGCTCCGCTGAAACACCGCCGAGGCAAGGCCTGCAACTTGCAACGGCATCACTAATTAGAACAGGGCTCTGGTCTAACAGCGCTGTCCCGGGAGCAGAGCTAACACCAGAGCTAGGCTTTCTGGTTCGAGGGCCTCTCGGAACCCGAGGCCAGCGGCTGAGGTCAGGTAGGCTAAACACAGACATGTTTTTACTGGGAGAGCCACCACCAGACCAGCGCCGCAGCTGGTGGCAGCTTTCTGTACTACCAAAACCTGCTAATGCTTTCCACGTCAAGGCTGGACATTTTGCCCAGGTCTGTACGAGCCCAAACACGAGTGAGTTCAGCTCAGTTCCGCGGCCTGTATACCACAAATGAGATTTAAAATTAAAAGAGTGAACATTTTAAGTCAGAGGAACACAATTCGTTAATGGTGGTCTCCTTCCTTTCCAATGTCCCCCTCCACTTGACCACTTCACCGTGGAGCAGCGCTGTCCATCTTCCCCGAACAAGTCTTGGACGGCACCAGGAAGGCGCCTGGCGTGTGGAGTTCTCTTCCGAAACCCGGCTTTCCAAATCTCGAGACAAGGAAGGTAGGGCCGAGGCGCTCGCCTGCCCCACGAGCCCTGCCGTACCAGACCAGTCGCTCATCACTACAAACCACAACCAGCTTTACCCACAAATACCAACCGCAGCTCCAGGAGGGAGGCCGGGACGAGCAAGAAGGTGCAGACGCAAGCGCTCAGAGGCCCCAGAGGCAGCGCTCGGAAGCGAGGCGGAGGGGGCACCACCACAAAGCATCGCCCCAGCCCTCCGTTCGCTCCCGGAGAGGCCGGGCAGCCCCGGGCACCTCCCGCAGCTCCCCCAGGCGGAGTCCAACCCCAGGGCACGGGGGGAGAGCGCAGCTCCTTCCCACGCCGATGCTACAGGACGCTGGGGAAGATGCCTGCAATAGGAATAATAAAAACCCCCACTACGTGATCAGACGCTGCCCGGGAAACAGCAGAACTCTTATCTGGGCTGCCTGCTCTCCGGCCCAAACGCCTTCCCAAAACACGGAGCTGCAGGCCGCACTAGCCAGGGGAGCCCAGGCCTGCTCTGGGAGGGGAGAGATGGGCGGCGGGCGTTGGGATCCGCACTGAGCACGGCCAACGCTCGTATCCGTACGGCCGCGCAGCCGCTGGGGACGCTAAGTC
>NW_009259903.1:5702-5920 GCF_000687185.1 Egretta garzetta | reverse complement strand
GCGCACAGAACAAACCCTGCCACCAGCTTCCTCCTCCGGGGATGCGCCGTTTGGGGAACGGCCGCCCTCGGCGCGCGTCCTGCGAGGAACGGTCGGGCTAACCGCGTTTGTAACGCCGGCCAAGCTCATTTGTACCACTGACCAGTGGAGTGCCAGAGGGCAGAGGGAAGCACCACGGAAAGAGCCCCCGGCCAGACCAACCCCCCCGGCCAGACCAA
>NW_009259903.1:2392-2751 GCF_000687185.1 Egretta garzetta | reverse complement strand
GCGCACCGCCCCGGGGGTGCCAGGCCCCCGGGGTGCCCACCCCCCTCAGCTGTGCATGATCCCCCCATTGCACGCAGCCCCCCCGGAGGTGCACCCCACCGGGAGGGAGGGACCCCACACCCCGGGAGAGAGGGGATCCTGGGCCGCGGTGACCCTGTCCCTCGCAGCCACCCATGGGGTGCCGGGACCCACGCTGGGGGTGGGGGGGCAGTGCAGCCCCTTGTCCCCGCGGATGGAGGGAGATGCCACAGGGTTTGGGGCTCCCGTCAGGATGTGGTGCCGAGTCTGCACCAGGGTCAGGCCTTCGGAGAGCCGGGGAGCAGCCCCGCAGCCCGGTGGGCAGCGCCTGCCTGGCAGCA
>NW_009259903.1:1616-2159 GCF_000687185.1 Egretta garzetta | reverse complement strand
GCCACCGCCGCTCCGTGCCGGGGCTTGTGCCGCCCGTGCGGGGCGGTGGGTGGGGGCACCCTCCCCGAGGGCAAACTGGGATGAACCCTGGGTTATAACGGGGGTGTCTGTGTTTCGCCCCCCTTCTCCACAGGCCCCCGTGGAGCTTTGCTTTCCGGCATCGCCAGCATGCCGCTGCAGCCCTCTGTCCCCAGGCACGGGGCCGGGGGCTGCCACGGGCAAACCCTCCTGCGTCGATGGCAGTGCCACCCCTGCCAGGGCTGGTGGGCACCGTGGGTGCTGGAGCTGCAGACCCCAGCCCAGAGCCAGCTCGGGGGCAGCGAGGTCGCCCCCGCAGCAGCCGAGGGGGAGACGCAGGTCAGCAGAGACCCGGTGGGGATGGGATCCGGGTGCGATCCTGTGGGTCGGCGATGGGGGGCCAGGGGACGTGGCGAGGCGGCCGCCTGACCACCGGCAGAGGGTCCCCGCAGAGGGCAACGATGGGGACGTGGGACCAGAGCAGTGCCGGAGGGTGGGAGCAGGGACATTGGGCTGAGCTGCCCC
>NW_009259903.1:0-623 GCF_000687185.1 Egretta garzetta | reverse complement strand
GGGGGAGCGGGGGCTGGGGGAGGGACACATCCTGGCCACGGTCCCCGTCCCCAGCATTCTGCTGCTCCGGGCAGCGTCGGCTGGAGGCAGCTGTCCCACCGTCCCTGCCCCACACCCCTCGGCCGGCTCTCGTCTCACCAGCCGTGCTTTGTGCCCCTCTCCCTGCTTTCCCCAGGGCTGGGCCCTCCTGGGGGGATGCTGGGGACCCTGGGGATGCTGGGGACCATGGGGACAGTGGGGATGCTGGGAATGGTGGGGACCCTGGGGATGCTGAGGATGCTGGGGACATTTGGGACACTGGGGACACTGGGGATGGTGGGAACACTGGGGATGCTGGGGATGGTGGGGACACTGGGGATGCTGGGGATACTGGGGACCCTGGGGACGCTGGGGATGGTGGGGACGCTCCCTGTGTTGGATGCGTTTCTCCCCTCTCCCGGCTATTTCTGGCTGTTTTCTGCAGCCACAACACAGCGCCGAGTGCCGTCAGAGCAGCTCCACCGCTGTTTTCCTGGCCAGGGGCATGGATCCGGCGCCCGTGGCTGTGTGCCAGCAGTGTCCCCCCAGCGCATCCCTCAGCAGTTACCAGCAGGGATTCAGCCCGACGGAGTTTCTCGTCCCCG
>NW_009259902.1:2124-2574 GCF_000687185.1 Egretta garzetta | reverse complement strand
TGCATGGTTGTGCTGGGCTGTGCATGGCTGTGCTGTGCTGGGCTGTGCATGGTTGTGCCAGGGCGTGCAATGTGGTTGTGCACGGCTGTGACGGAGCTTGCAATGTGCCCGTGCGTGGCTGTGCTGTGCTGGGCCATGCATGGCTGTGCCAGGGCGTGCAATGCAGCTGTGCCCAGCTGTGCTGTGCTGGGCCAGGCATGGTTGTGTCAGGGCATGCAATGCAGCCGTGCATGATTGTGCCAGGCCATGCATGGCTGTGCCAGGGCGTGCAATGCAGCCGTGCATGGTTGTGCCAGGGTGTGCAATGTGGTTGTGCACGGTTGTGATGGAGCTTGCAATGCAGCTGTGCATGGCTGGGCTGTGCCGGGCCACACATGGCTGTGCCAGGGCGTGTGATGCAGCCATGCATGGCTGGGCTGTGCATGGCTGTGCCAGGGCGTGCAATGCAGC
>NW_009259902.1:0-351 GCF_000687185.1 Egretta garzetta | reverse complement strand
GGGGGGCGCAGGGCGCCGTAGCCCCCCAATGTCTCCCGGGGTTGGGATGGACGTCGGAACCGAAGGGCCATGCTGTGGGCGCCAGGCCCGGCCGCTCGAGACATGGGAACCCAACGTATGTTCACGGCGATCTTTAGCAGACGACGCGCACTTTTTGCCCGGGGAGCCATAAATTTTGGCAGTTTGGCATAAAACGCTCGCTCCGTTCAGGCTGTGCCGCCTGGGCCGTGCTCCCGGCACCGCGGCGCTCGGCCGCGCTGGGACTGAAATCTGTGCTCCCCCATCTGCCAGAGGTGTTGCCAGCGGTCGGCGGGGATCCAAAATCTGTGGGCGTCATTGTGGATCCATCGA
>NW_009259901.1:0-304 GCF_000687185.1 Egretta garzetta | reverse complement strand
AGTATTCCTCCCCTTCCTCCTCGCCCTCCCCTTCCACCGAATCCACCCCCACCTCCTCGTAATCCTTCTCCAGGGCGGCCATGTCCTCCCGTGCCTCTGAGAACTCCCCCTCCTCCATGCCCTCCCCCACGTACCAGTGCACGAACGCCCGCTTGGCGTACATCAGGTCAAACTTGTGGTCCAGGCGGGCCCAGGCCTCGGCGATGGCCGTGGTGTTGCTCAGCATGCAGACGGCGCGCTGCACCTTGGCCAGGTCCCCCCCGGGCACCACCGTGGGCGGCTGGTAGTTGATGCCCACCTTGAA
>NW_009259900.1:0-775 GCF_000687185.1 Egretta garzetta | reverse complement strand
TGGAGGAGGCTGCTGAGCTGGGTGGGTGGGAGTGGGTGTTTGGGGTGCTCCTGGGGGTGCAGAGCGGTGTCACAGTGTGATGCTGGGCAGTGAAATGGGGGACACCCCCCTGCCCCAGGGCCACCAGCACCCACAGGGGACAGGGTGGGACCCGTTTGTGGGCACCCATGCCCTGAGGGACACCCTGGTCCTGGGTCAGACACCATGGGGACATCCTGGTCTCAGAGGGGCACTGTGGGGACAAGCGTGGCCTCAGGTGGGGGGCACCGTGGGACCCTCAGGTACCCCCTGGCCTCAGGTAGGGGACACTTGGGGACGTGGTCTTGGGTCATGAGTGGTGGATGCAGTGGGGACACTGTGGCTCTGGGCAGAGGGCACCATGGGGACCTTCTAGGACACCCATGTCCCAGGCCAGGGACACCACGGGGACCCTCTGGGTACCCCCTGGCCCCAAGCAGGGGACAACTGGGAGGGGACACCGTGATCTTGAATCCTGGGACATCCTGGTTGTGGGCTGTGGATGAGGTATGGACCCACTGGGGACACTGTTATCCATGGTGGGGGATGCTCCTTCTGGGGACACCCAAACCCTGGGTAGGGGACACTGTGGGGACACCATAACCGTGGGTGGGGGACACCGTGGGTCTCTGCTGCCACGTCCCCGTGTCTGACCCAGCACTCTCCTCTCCCGCAGTCCAAAGCCCATTAACGGAGGGGCCACCGGGGCCACCCCCTGCTGGGCACGGGTGTCCCCCCACGTCCCTCCACCACGGGC
>NW_009259899.1:3565-4968 GCF_000687185.1 Egretta garzetta | reverse complement strand
GCCTCTGGCTTCTGCAGGTGCTTTTGATGTCACCGGTGGCATCATCCAGGGCTATCCTTTATCCTTCATGGACAGCTCTAGGCTTCCACGAAGCACAGTCCTTCTTCCCAGGGCCAGGCTGTTCTTTTGTTTGTTTTACTTCAGCACGAGCAAGACCAGAGCCTGCAGCCACATTCCCGTACCTCATTATACTGCAGACCCTAGGGTGAGCTAACATGCGTATTCACAAAGTTAAGACGTTCTCATGCTCTAAAGCCTGGCTGATAAGACTGGTTTGGGAATGGAATTTTCCTAACACTTCCTAGAGTTAACTCGCCGTGCTGTGCATGAGGGCCGGCCTCTCGGGAGGTGGCAGAGAGGTGGGAAAGGGACCCTACCCTGGCTGAGGCCCAGCCGCCCCAGGCCCATCCAGATCCCAGCTTCTCCCGGACCCCTCCCTGTCCCTGGAGCAGCCAGTGGGAGGAAGGCCCTGGCGCTTCCCAGCCATTGTCACCCCAAGCAGCGTGGGACCTCCTGCCACGTGGAGCAGCAAGATGCCCGGTGCCATCATTGACGTCTGCGGCAGGGGGAGCTGAGGAACCAAAGCCTGTCTGGGCTCTGCACCCTCGGCTCAGCCTCAGGCCACGACAGGACCCAAGGGAATCTTCTGCTGCTGGGAGCCGCCTGAGACACCCACCAGGCACCTGCTTGAGCTGGTTTGCCTCTTTGGGGTGGGAGATCTCTCCTCGGGGACTCAGCTGGGACTCTCCCCAGGTACTCAGTGGGTTTGGCAGCCCTCATCTGAAAGGAGCACCCGTCTGGGGTGGCATCCTGGAAGCCCTCTTTACATAGAGATCCCAGTGTCGTGGTATAACCCCGGTCAGCAACTAACCACACAGCTGCTTGCTCATTGCCCCAACGGTGGGATGAGGGAGAGAATTGGAAGAGTAAAAGTGAGAGAACTCATGGGCTGAGATAAAGACAGTTTAATGGGTAAAGCTAAAGCCAGGCACACAAGCAAAGCAAACCAAGGGATTCATTCCCTGCTTCCCATGGGCAGGTGGGTGTTCAGCCATCTCCCGGAAAGCAGGGCTCCATCAGGCCTAAGAGTTACTTGGGAAGACAAACGCCATCACTCTGAAGGTCCCCCCATTCCCTTCTCCTTCCCCCAGCTTTATATGCTGTGCATGACATCATATGGTCTGGAATAGCCCTTTGGCCAGTTGGGGTCAGCTGTCCTGGCCATGCCCCCTCCCAGCTCCTTGTGCCCTGGTCAGAGCAGGGGAAGCTGAAAAGGCCTTGACTGGTGTAAACTCTGCTTAGCAACACCTAAACCATCAGGGTGCTACCAACATTCTTCTCATCCTCAATCCAAAACACAGCCCTATGCCAGCTACTGGGAAGAAAATTAACTCTATCCCAGC
>NW_009259899.1:1558-3477 GCF_000687185.1 Egretta garzetta | reverse complement strand
CCCTGCCCCTTTGCTTCTGCAGAGGCGGTTATTTGCTGTGCCCTTAGTGGTCCAAATTGCTTCTCTTGGTGGCACAGGTCCTTGGGCAGAAGCCGCTTCCCTGTTAGTCTGGGAGGACTTCAGGGAAACGGGGAAGTGACAGCATGCTTGTTAATAAATTAAACTACTTTCATCAAGTGGAGTCTGTTTTGCCCATGACGGTAACTGGCGAATGATCTCTCCCTCTCCTTATCTCGACCCATGAAAATGGTGGAAGGGAGGGACACACCCACCCACCTTACCTTATAGTTACACAATATTTGGAAGGCAGGGAACCCCCTGCTGCTGGCCTTACACCAGGAAGAGACCTCCATGCCCGGGCGGCACTGGAGGACGCCCGCCATGTCCTGGATGCCCGCGCTAGGTGAGATCCCCCTGCCTGGGACCACCATTTTGGTGCTGGGACCCATCCCTCCTCTTGGCCACCATCATGGTGCCGGGATCAATCCCCACGCTTGGCCACCATCTTGGTGAGGTCCACATCTTGGCCACCATTTTGAGAGGGTCTGTCCTCCCTTATGCACGCCATCTTAGGAGGGATTGCCCTCCCTCCTGGCCACCATCTTGGGAGAGTCTGCCCCCCACTTGGTGGCCATCTTGGAAGGGTCCACATCCCTTGGACACCATTTTGGGAGGGTCCTGGCAGCAGCCAGCTGGGCCTGGGGCGTGCTTGATCCTCCCTTTCACGAGGGAAAGGCTGAGAAAGGAGAGAAGGGGATGCAGCTGGAAGCTGCCCCCAGCTGCAGACAAGAGACAGACGGCCTCTGCGCCGGAGGAAGGGTCCCTCTGAGCATTCCTCAGCAGACCAGATCCTGAGAGGGCAGGTGCAGGAACCTGGCTTCTGCACATGTTTGTGATGTCACAGGTGGCTCAATATGTGATACGGCCAGCACAGGACCCTGGCTGATGATGCTGTTTTGATGTCATTGGTGGCTTACTACCTGAGAGGACAGGCATGGGAACTGGCTTGTTCATGTGTTGGTGATGTCATGGGTGGCTGACTAGCTGATAGGGCAGGCACAGGAACCAGGCCTATGCTGGTTTTTTGATGTCGCGAGTGGTTGTGTAGCTCATCTGGCAGGCATGGGGGGCTTGTGCAGGTGTTTATGTCACTGCTGGCTTTGTACCTGATAGGGCAGGTGCCAGAACCTGGCTCGTGCAGGTGATTGTGATATCTCTTGTGTCAAATTTCCTGATAAGAAAGGTGTGGGAACCTGGCTTTTGCAAGCATTTATGTCACTGCTGGCTTAGTACCCGATAGGTCAGGCATGGGAACCTGGCTTGCGCTGGTGTTTTTGATGTCCCTTATGGCACGGTTTCTGCTAGGGAAGGCAGGGGAACGTGACTGCTCATGGTCCAAAGAAGAGCCATGGAACTGGTGAGGGGTCTGGAGCACAAGCCTTATGAGAAGCAGATCAGGGAACTGGGCCTGTTTAGCCTGGAGGAGGCTGAGGGGAGACCTTGTGATTTTCTACAGAGAGGAAGGTTGAGAGGAGGTTGTAGCAAGGTGGGTGTTGGTCTCTTTCAGAGTTACAGGTGATTAGGATGACAGGAAATGACCTTCATGTTGCGCCGGGGGCGGGAGGGGGACACACCTTTTTTGCAGCAAGAGCCCATTTCTGGCTCATGGTCAACCTGGTGTCCAGCAGGACCCCCAGGGCCCTTTCTGCCAAGCTGCTTTCCAGCCAGGTGGCCCCCAGCATATACTGGGCAGGGGCTTCTTCCTCCCAGGGTGCAGGACATGCCACTTGTCCTTGCTGTAACTTCAGGAGGTTCCTGCCAGCCCATTTCTCCAGCCTTACTGAAGGCCAGGTAGACAATACCCACTGCCTTCCCCTCATCTACCACAGCAGTCATTTCATCATAGAAGTTTTATCAAG
>NW_009259899.1:0-799 GCF_000687185.1 Egretta garzetta | reverse complement strand
TTAAGAAAAGATTTAATAAGAAGATAGAAGAAGACAGGACAGACATCATCTGTGTCCTCTGGAGAGACTCTAGTGTCATCAGGTCGTCTGTCGTCTGAAACTTCTTCAACCAGATTAGCAGGGACGAATCCTCTTGTGCCGTCCGTCAGCTCTCCCACATACCAACCCTGCTCATCCACCTCTCCAAAGATGTAAACACATTGTCCAGCAACCAGAGGAAGCTCTAGATCCGGCCGCTCATTGGGACCATCCCCAGGATCATAACTGTATCCAGCTATGAATGCTCGAAGCTCTGCCGGTTAGCCCCCAGGAGGGTGGACTCCTTGTCTGCTCCCAGGTTAGCCCGGTGTGGCTTGCAAATCCTACGGTTGGATCTCTCTCTTGTCAGCTCTTCAAGTTCCTGAAAGAGCTGCTGGCAGAGTTCCTTTAGCTCCTGATAACAGTCTTTCAGGTCCATCAGCCGGGCTTGAAACTGTTGCAGGGTTTCTTTGTGTCCCCCTGTCTGGGCCCTCTATCAAACAGTTGCGTTCCCTTCTTTACTTTGCCTCCTCACGGTCCTTCTCCAGCTGTTGACTCCTTTCTGCCATTTCTCTCATGGCTTTCAGCTCTGCCTCTGCCAGCTGGGTTTGAAGACAAACGTTCATTGGGTTGGCAAAATCTCTCTCCTCTGCCACTCACGCTAGTGAGTTTCGTCTGCTAGGCATCCCCAGCAGCAGTGGTGCAGTAATCCCCCTCTGCACCCTCCCTGCACCACCCCCTGCCTCAGTCAGCTCAGCACAGAAAGCTGTAGCTCTCACCT
>NW_009259898.1:0-265 GCF_000687185.1 Egretta garzetta | reverse complement strand
CCCTCCTTGTTTTCTTAGCTTGTCCTTCCTGAAGAGCAGGTCTCCCTTTGTTGTAATGCTCCAGTCATGGGTGTCATCCCGCTACGTCCCTGTAATCCCAAGATCGTAGCCCTGCAACTGCACACAGACTAATTCATCGTATTTATTCCCCGTACTGCAGGCATGAGTTTACAGGCACTTTAGAGAGGCACCCCAGCATGTTGACTGCCTAGAAAAGGGTGGGGGGATTTCTCCATCATGGTGCCTTGCAGGCATTTCCTTGCTT
>NW_009259897.1:29520-32594 GCF_000687185.1 Egretta garzetta | reverse complement strand
TATTCCAGGATCTGTTTCACTATGTCTAACCTATATATGCAGCTATAAAACCAATCTCTTCTGGTTTGTACAACCTGGGACTGATATTTAAATTTTCATTTAAGGTGTGTGATTACATGATTTTTTTTTGGCACTACAAGCCTCATCTGTAATTTGATTAGCTAAATTGATTAATTCAGGACATTCACTAGTTTAGGCTTAACACTCTGTCCCCTAAGCACTTGAAACGGATAATGAAATTTTGGCTCCCCCAGGAGTGATCTGTGCCTTGGCGCACAAACTTCTTACATATTGTACTCTTGCCTGCATGCTTTGGAAACATTACTTTATTTCCTGTGGCACAGAATGCACATCTGTCTCTGCCATCTCTGGCAACCCTGCTTTTTAACTTCTACTGCAAATAAACTCATAGAAAGGTATGTGGTACTTCCTCCATATGGAACAAATTTTCCTTTAGAAATTAATTCATATTTATTTATAAACATCTGTCCACTTTGAAATTGATATCCTAAGCATTGCATGTTTTTTTAACTGCACATAGCTGAGGCTTTCTAATCAAAGCTTATATCTCCAAAAGAGTGGGGTGGAGGATGAGGTGCAAGCTTTGTGAGTAATTTTCTCCAAAGATATGAAGCATTTTCTTAGCATCCTGGATTGATGGGTAAAATGAACATCAACTGGTGAAGTGGGCTACAGAATATGCTAAGTTTAATAAAGCCCCATCACCTGTGATTTCTTATTAATGTATTAAAACGTTAAAGTGCAATTCATTGAAAATAGCACGTTTCAACCATTGGCATATGCTAACTCACTGGGAAATAAGTGGTGTCCAAACTTTTTTGCAAGACTCTGAAAACATTGCAGCTGAGCAGAATCCAGTTTCAGACACTGACAGTTTATTTTAAAAAATATTTCAACCCTAAGTAAAATGTAGCAAATATTTCTTAGGCACGTTTTACGGATGGAAAATAAATATTCATCTGGAGCCATTAGGATGCATCCTTCTGGAATCTGCTGTTGCTGGGGGCCCTGCATTACCCCTGTGAAATGCATCGTGTCATCATCCGTTCTCACGGTGAGGACAGGAGGCAACAAGTGCTTCTTTGCCTCTGTTCTTTGGAAGGTACTGGGTGGAAGAACGTTCCTGGGGATGGGGTGTGCATGTGCAGTACACAGCTGCTATCAGGTGTCAGTACCCCAAATAACAGATGCTTTCATTTGTATGCATTACCTTACATAAAGGCACTGCAAGCTTTTATTTGCTCTTAAGTCACCCATGCTCAGTAGTGACCAAACACAAATAATGGAACTGTAACATCCTTCCAAAGCCCACCCCAACCAATATGATAGTCATGGCAAGAGAGGAAAGAAGAAATAAACAACCCCCAAATCTATAGCAACCCAACCAAAGACAGACTAATCTACTTTCAGTTAGAAAGCGTGGCATTTTGTATGGGAAAACAACATTTTTTCAAATTATGTTATAAAATTGTTTTCTGCAGTCAAATGGAAGTGTGTAAGTAGTTAATACATACCCATATTTCTGTGATTTGCAAGCATGGTACAGCATGGAATATTAACCACGATCCATTATTTTCATTACTATAGAAAGATTATACATGATAGAAGACCTTTAATACTTCATATTCACATGGAGGTGGAATCAGGACTCTTCTAAGCTTCAGCATTTGTAAAATAGTACCAACTCATACTGGGACATTCACTGTTATCTAGGCATGCAAATTAGTATTAAAGAAATGCCAGGAGCCCGTTTTCCCTGGGTTTATGGAGTTTCAGTTCCAGGGCAAAAACCACAAATCTGAGTAAATGCTTAGTATTTGGTATCTTTGAACCTAGCCCACCAGCCTGCTCTCCTTAGGAGACAGCACTGAGGGCATCGAGTTAGCACCAGATACGCCATGCTGTTGTCCTCTTCCTAGATGTGCAGCTTGGGTTTTTTCTCTTTAATGTCTCATCATTCTGTCTCATAAAAGACTAAATGTCTGTAAGTGTAACAGATGGTTTTTGTTATAGAGACAACGGGAAGGGAAGGGAAGGGAAGGGAAGGGAAGGGAAGGGAAGGGAAGGGAAGGGAAGGGAAGGGAAGGGGAAAGGATTATCATATGTATCTATGAGAGACTGAACATAGTTAAATGCCTCAAACACCCATCACCATAGAAAATTACAGAGGCCAGGCCTGGCTTTTATAGCTGAGGGAAGGAGTGGACCTTGCCTGCAAGGCACCGGGACAAGGTAAGTCCTGCATAGTAATGAAGGGATGGGAGTTGCTTGCAAGGTACTGTGACAAGATAAGCTCCGCATAGTAACACTGCATGTGAGAGATTTGGCAAACACAGGACACCAGAGGCATGTCAAAGGACACGCAGTCCTGTGTCCTGATAAGCTAAGCAAAACTTACCATACATAGCCAAGGGGGCCCCAGAGCTTATTTGGGGAAGGGGCTCATGACCACCTCCCTGCGCAGATCAAGTCCTTAGGGGTGGTGTACAGAAAACCAAGAGGGGCACGATTGACATGAAAAGGGTGTGAATTGAGCTATAAAAGGTGCAGACACGAGGAGCCCTGCATGCACCCACCACCAGAGGATCACCCCGACCATCAGCATCATCAACCAAGAGCTTCATTATAGGATCCAGGGATAATGATATCTCTCTTTCCTTTTCTTGTTTTCCTCTCTTTCATCTTTCTCTTTCTTACCTTTGCGAATATTTTAATAGAAACTACACCACCACTATTACACCTTGCAAGTTCAGGTTGCTTCTACCATTAATAAAACATTTAACTGACTCTTTGGTGTTGTTTCACCTTAATTTAGCCTGAGGGAAATCCAAATTTACCACAAGCCCTCCCTGGACAGTCCAGCCCGGGCTGTGACAGCATCATATATTTCAGTACTTTATTTAGCTTATCACTAGTGTATTGGCTTTGCTCACGCATTGGCTAGGTAGCAGAAAGTCATACAGTTTCCAGACTTAAACACCAGTAATTTTCTATCCTGCAAGAGTTTTCTGTTCTTTCCTCTGAAATGACAGATAAATTAGGTAGCTGTGTTT
>NW_009259897.1:26539-29400 GCF_000687185.1 Egretta garzetta | reverse complement strand
TTAAACACCTTCTTGAACCCTTGTGTCCCTATGACTCTTTTCCAAACACTTCTCATTTCATTCTCGCTACTGATTTTTTTTTTTTTTTTAATCAATTATGTTTACAAAAAAACCCCACAACACCTTGACAAGACAGGGTGCCATCACTGCTTTTGTCCAGCGTGTCTCCTGGTAAACAGTTTGGAGTGTTGCTGTTTTCCAAGGGGATGGCCACAGCTGTTTAAATGTGCTTTGTGTAGTTCAGTTCCTGGACACTGAAGGCTTCCTATAAAGTCAGTCAAAGGGACTGCAGCCTTTCCATCACTCTCTTTTCCAGAAGACTGCAGACATTAAGCTGCATCCTCACCTTGCGAGTTTAACCTGGTGCTGGAGTTTTGTCAGATGGCAAACCTATCCTGGGCTTTTGGCATCCACTTGTATCATCCCAAGTACTTTAGCACTCTAAGACAAAGGCCATGCAAAATTTGGGGTGTTGATAGATGTTATAGACCCATGATGTCTGGAGACTAACATTCCTGTCTAGGTCTGAGCATCTTGCCCTACCCAACCTCCTTACCTCCTTTCCCAGAAATGTACAAACACCTTCTTGAACCCTTGTGTCCCTATGACTCTTTTCCAAACACTTCTCATTTCATTCTCGCTACTGATTTTTTTTTTTTTTTTAATCAATTATGTTTACAAAAAAACCCCACAACACCTTGACAAGACAGGGTGCCATCACTGCTTTTGTCCAGCGTGTCTCCTGGTAAACAGTTTGGAGGGTTGCTGTTTTCCAAGGGGATGGCCACAGCTGTTTAAACGTGCTTTGTGTAGTTCAGTTCCTGGACACTGAAGGCTTCCTATAAAGTCAATGTCAAAGGGAAAGCTCCAGAGTAAGATGATACCATTGTGTGCTAGTTCTAGTTGCCTTTCAGAGACTTTCCCTTTCTTCACGGTTATTAGAGGACATTAGCCTCCTAAAATGTGTAAAGTCAAACAGTATGAACACTCCATCTTCATTTTCTATATCCTTTGTGTCTTTGTATTTGCTGTACATTCCCTGACTGGGATTGTATGTGAAATGAAAAAGAATATGTTTTCCATTTTATTTGTATCACATTGAATATATGGGATATTAGTGCATGAACAGGGCTCATAAGTATTGCACTTTTATATGAAGTTAATAATTTAAAAAAGCCATGCCATGGGAGGGTCTCAAAAGCCACACTGTGGAAAGAAAATAGTACGAGATTTATCTTGTGTCATTTCAGTAAATTTTCAACAGTGCTGATTAGAAATTTAAAACCAGAATTATGACATAGTAATAGTTATGCCTGTTAGTGGAATTATTTCTGGATATACATCTATAACAAATCACGTCAGTACTTTATGGTGGGTGGTGAAGCAGCAATGACCCAATGGAAGGTTGTAAAACTTATCTGGATTGATTGTGTGTCTAGATACTTCATAGCGAGATTTTGAGGACCATTTTGTTTCCACACATTTTCAGCTATTGTTGATTGATATCAGTTATTATGAATTGATATCAACTGGTATTAGAGATAACATTTTAATATCTTCGTTAATGACATAGATAGTGGCATTGAGGGCACCCTCTGCAAGTTTGCAGAGGACACCAAGCTGAGTGGTGCAGCTGACACACTAGTGGGAAAGGATGACATCCAGAGGGACCTTGACGGGCTTGAGAAGCAGGCCCACGTGGGCCAACAAGGCGAGGTGCAAGGTGCTGCACCTGAGTCAGGGCAATCCCCAAAATCAGTACTGACTGTGAGATGAACAGATGGAGAGCAGCCCTATAGAGACGACTTGGGGATGCTGGTGGGAAAACAATTGGAAATGAGCCAGCAATATGCACTTGCAGCCCAGAAAGCTGATCGTACCCTGGGCTGCGTAAAAAGAAGGGTGGCCAGGAGGTCAAGGGAGGTGTTTCCCCTTCTGTACTCTGCTCTCAGAAGACCCCACTTGGAGTACTGCATCCAGCTCCTGGTTCCCAGCGCAAGAAAGATATAGACCTGTTAGAGTGCATCCAGAAGAGGGACAGAAAATTTATGAGAGGGCTGGAAGACCTCTCCCATGAAGAAAGTCTGAGAGAGTTGGAGTTGTTCAGCCTGAAGAAGAGAAAGCTCCAGGGAGTCCTTATTGTGCCCTTTCAGTACATACAGTGGGCTTATGAGAAACATGGAGAGAGACTTTTTACCAGGTTCTGTAGTGACAGGAAAAGGGATAATGGTTTTAAACTGAAAGAGGGTAGATTTACGTTGGACATAAGGAAGAAATTCTTTACAATGAGCATGGTGAGACATGGGAACAGGTTGCCCAGAGAAGTTGTGGATGCCCCGTCACTGGATATTTTCAACGTCAGGTTGGACGGGGCTTTGAGCAACCTGATCTAGAGGAAGATGTCCCTGATCATGGCAGGGAAATTGGACTGGATGATCTTGAAAGGTCCCTTCCAGCCCAAACCTTTCTGTGATTCAGTGATTCTATGAACTAAAAATGAGGCACCCTGTCCTCCCAGATATCTATGCAGGAGCAGCCACCAAAAAAGGCCCCGGATCAAGGGGAGCTAGCATCCCCCCTCTGTCAGGATGACGGAAGGGCCTCAGAGGAGAGCAGTGAGTGGAAACTGGTCCGCAGTCGGGGCAGGCGGAGAACCATTTCCTTGCCCACTGCTTCTCCCCAGGTGCCTCTGAGAAACAGGTATGAGACTCTAGAGGTGGAAGTGAAGGCGGTGGATGGGGTAGGTGGGGACCTATCCACATCGCAGGAGGCACAAAGATCAGAAAGACCTCCTCGTCAGATTACCACTACATCCACGAGGAAGAAGAGGCAGGTAATAGTAGTAGGAGATTCCCATCTGA
>NW_009259897.1:17077-25374 GCF_000687185.1 Egretta garzetta | reverse complement strand
ATTCCTGCTAGGGTACTTTGCTTCTATTTCTAAAAAGCACAGAGGGATGCTGCAGCTAACATGTCATCAGGGATGCTGAGTGTGAGAACACAGAAACCAGATGACTGACAACAGTGGAAATGTGCTGGCTACTGCTGTGTGGATTTTTTGTGTCAAGTGCACTTGTTTACAGCATGGAAGTTACTTGGTAAAAATATTGAATCCTTCTTGAAAAAAGGAAGCTTTTGTTACTCCTCTGTATCTTCCTATTAATAATAGGAATATACAGAGGAGTATAATAATAACCTATGTCCAGATGAAACAAGATGGAGGAAAGATGTTATTCATGATAGGAGCTCAGACTACAGCTGAAGGTGTAGATAGCTAGGTACCCAGTCATGTTTTCAGTGGGATTGTTTTTGTAAGACAATATGCACTCTACAGGAAAGCTCACAGAGGTGCAGAAGAGAAATCAGAGGAGCTCTCCTGCAGCCTTTCCATCACTCTCTTTTCCAGAAGACTGCAGACATTAAGCTGCATCCTCACCTTGCGAGTTTAACCTGGTGCTGGAGTTTTGTCAGATGGCAAACCTATCCTGGGCTTTTGGCATCCACTTGTATCATCCCAAGTACTTTAGCACTCTAAGACAAAGGCCATGCAAAATTTGGGGTGTTGATAGATGTTATAGACCCATGATGTCTGGAGACTAACATTCCTGTCTAGGTCTGAGCATCTTGCCCTACCCAACCTCCTTACCTCCTTTCCCAGAAATGTACAAACACCTTCTTGAACCCTTGTGTCCCTATGACTCTTTTCCAAACACTTCTCATTTCATTCTCGCTACTGATTTTTTTTTTTTTTTTAATCAATTATGTTTACAAAAAAACCCCACAACACCTTGACAAGACAGGGTGCCATCACTGCTTTTGTCCAGCGTGTCTCCTGGTAAACAGTTTGGAGGGTTGCTGTTTTCCAAGGGGATGGCCACAGCTGTTTAAACGTGCTTTGTGTAGTTCAGTTCCTGGACACTGAAGGCTTCCTATAAAGTCAATGTCAAAGGGAAAGCTCCAGAGTAAGATGATACCATTGTGTGCTAGTTCTAGTTGCCTTTCAGAGACTTTCCCTTTCTTCACGGTTATTAGAGGACATTAGCCTCCTAAAATGTGTAAAGTCAAACAGTATGAACACTCCATCTTCATTTTCTATATCCTTTGTGTCTTTGTATTTGCTGTACATTCCCTGACTGGGATTGTATGTGAAATGAAAAAGAATATGTTTTCCATTTTATTTGTATCACATTGAATATATGGGATATTAGTGCATGAACAGGGCTCATAAGTATTGCACTTTTATATGAAGTTAATAATTTAAAAAAGCAATGCCATGGGAGGGTCTCAAAAGCCACACTGTGGAAAGAAAATAGTACGAGATTTATCTTGTGTCATTTCAGTAAATTTTCAACAGTGCTGATTAGAAATTTAAAACCAGAATTATGACATAGTAATAGTTATGCCTGTTAGTGGAATTATTTCTGGATATACATCTATAACAAATCACGTCAGTACTTTATGGTGGGTGGTGAAGCAGCAATGACCCAATGGAAGGTTGTAAAACTTATCTGGATTGATTGTGTGTCTAGATACTTCATAGCGAGATTTTGAGGACCATTTTGTTTCCACACATTTTCAGCTATTGTTGATTGATATCAGTTATTATGAATTGATATCAACTGGTATTAGAGATAACATTTTAATATCTTCGTTAATGACATAGATAGTGGCATTGAGGGCACCCTCTGCAAGTTTGCAGAGGACACCAAGCTGAGTGGTGCAGCTGACACACTAGTGGGAAAGGATGACATCCAGAGGGACCTTGACGGGCTTGAGAAGCAGGCCCACGTGGGCCAACAAGGCGAGGTGCAAGGTGCTGCACCTGAGTCAGGGCAATCCCCAAAATCAGTACTGACTTTGACAAGAACAAGTGGAGAGCAGCCCTATAGAGACGACTTGGGGATGCTGGTGGGAAAACAATTGGAAATGAGCCAGCAATATGCACTTGCAGCCCAGAAAGCTGATCGTACCCTGGGCTGCGTAAAAAGAAGGGTGGCCAGCAGGTCAAGGGAGGTGTTTCTCCTTCTGTACTCTGCTCTCTTGGAGTACTGCATCCAGCTCCTGGTTCCCAGCACAAGAAAGATATAGACCTGTTAGAGTGCGTCCAGAAGAGGGACAGAAAATTTATGAGAGGGCTGGAAGACCTCTCCCATGAAGACAGTCTGAGAGAGTTGGAGTTGTTCAGCCTGGAGAAGAGAAAGCTCCAGGGAGGCCTTATTGTGCCCTTTCAGTACATACAGTGGGCTTATGAGAAACATGGAGAAAGACTTTTTACCATAGGGATATGGTTTAGTGGTGGGATGGCAGGGTTAGGTTAACGGTTGGACTCGATGATCTTAAAGGTCTTTTCCAACCAAAGCGATTCTATGATTCTATGATTCTATGGGAACAGGTTGCCCAGAGAAGTTGTGGATGCCCCATCACTGGAATTGTTCAAAGTCAGGTTGGATGGGGCTTTGAGCAACCTGATCTAGAGGAAGATGTCCCTGATCATGGCAGGGGAGTTGGACTGGATGATCTTGAAAGGTCCCTTCCAGCCCAAACCTTTCTGTGATTCAGTGATTCTATGAACTAAAAATGAGGCACCCTGTCCTCCCAGATATCTATGCAGGAGCAGCCACCAAAAAAGGCCCCGGATCAAGGGGAGCTAGCATCCCCCCTCTGTCAGGATGACGGAAGGGCCTCAGAGGAGAGCAGTGAGTGGAAACTGGTCCGCAGTCGGGGCAGGCGGAGAACCATTTCCTTGCCCACTGCTTCTCCCCAGGTGCCTCTGAGAAACAGGTTTCAGTTTAAAAAGGAACAGAGACATGTTCAATAATATATAAATATGTACTTTAAGATCAGGTAGAACACATACTATCATGTACTAAGATTCAGGTTTCACATGTTAAATATACCAATGTATGAAAGGATGGGAACCTTGCATGCTCTTTGTCCTGGAGTTCCTTAAGGACAGAACGGTTCTTATACAAGACATATTCTAGTTGTGTCATTGTCACTGATGTGCTCACCTGCCAGTGCTACAGGCTTTGCAATCTTTCACTCATAATTAAGGCATGCCTCTTCATAGGATTTAGCAGACATAAACCTACCAAGTAAGTATGCAGGACAGAATAAAAATAAAACCAAAATGGAAAAAAACAGTTGAGAAATGTTATCTCAGTGAGAATTAGAAAAGCCAATCTGCTTAGCAGCCCTGGCCTTTGCTTTATCACATACCATTTTAATATGCAGATACATTTGACACCCTACACCGGGCACCCTAATTTATCTGAAACAAATCACTTAATCTTTGCTTGTTCCCTATTTCCCTGTCATTACATAGGGAGCAACAAAGATTAATGTAATATAATGAGCTCAGCTATTGTCTGCCTCAACAGCCTTCTCTTTGTTTCCTTTATCCTTGCAGAAAAAGGTCTTAATCCAGGCAAAAAATATTGTATCCCTGAAACAACAATTCACTCCTTTTTTCTATTTTCCAGATGTCTTTTCAGGTTCATTGTGCTGAGGCTGCAAGATAAGTATAAGTCCATGCAAGCTGTTATCAAAAAGCTTTCCTAAAATTCTTTTTATTAATCATGCTATTTGAAGGAAATGAAAATTTGTCTCTACAAACATTTCTTTTTTTCCATTCTCTCCTGCTCATTTGACATTTTGTAAAAATGTTTGTGCAGGATGGCAGGTTTTATACAACAAGGCTGCTAAATACCAAGGGGCTTTTGAAGTCATGCTGTTCTAATGAGGATGGTGCTGCAAAGGTTACAACAGACTAGCTTGTGAAGTAATAAAAACTGTAATTATCAGCCTATCCCAAAATGCATTGTTAAAGTTTTGTTCCAGTATTTTGTATTTCTATGAAATTCACCTCAAGGAAAATATTTCTCCTACTTGTCTTCCTAGTAGCTAATTTTGAAATGCATAACTTAGCAGACTCTGCCTCGATTTATAAATTAAATTAAGACTCTGACTCAGGAAAACAAATTTGCATATGTTTAATACCATGCAAAAGAGGAAACTGTTTAGTCTTGTGGGTCCAATTGAATGGATAGAGTTGAGAGAAGAAATTACTTCTTAGCTGAAGTTCTTTAATTGCAATAGTTTAAACTTCTGGTTTAGAAGCTCCCGAGGATTAAAAAGTTCAGGACATTTTTTTTCGTTCAAACGAAAGCAGTCTGCCCAACTGTTAGTGGAACAAAAGTAAATTCAGTGTGTTTTCCCATGCCTATTATTTAGCAATTTTAGAAGAGTTTCACCATTTTAATAGTGTCCTTTGAGTCCCTATTACTAAACACCATGAAGTTTGCAAAATCACATAACTGATGTTGTTACTACAGTCCAGGCCATCAGGATAACAGATGCTGTAATTGCATACTTGTGTTATAGTAGGGAACTGAGGGAGAGAAGAAATTGAGATGATGTCGTTACGCTCCTTTTATATTACTCTTTTATATTGAAATGTTGTATTTTTTGTCCTTTAATGACTTGGATCACTTTTATCTCCACTATCACAAGTCTCTTAGGCAATGTAGTATTAAGCTGAAGTCTGATGGTGGCTGAACAGAGAAACTGAAGTGTCATTTTGGTGACAGACAAGAGAGAGAAAAGCAACTTATTAAAAAAACACTTATCATCATTGTGCAGGGGTGGAATTTATGTTAAAGGCTTTTCATAAAATTTCTGTTGGGGCAAAGAAGTCACCAAGGACTATTTGCAAAGCAAGTAAGGGGGGGAATGAATTGCAGAGATGCTGGGAGAGTGAAAGAAAAGAATGTGGTATTTAAAAATGATAAAATCCAGTCCATCAGCAGCTAAGCAAACCTACGGTATTTAGAGGTTTAACATGAGTCCCTACCTCACCAATTTTCAAGTGCTTGCCCATATTTGCTTCCCATTCTTTTACAGCATATCTTTTCTACACTGATTTCTAACAGCCTAAGTACATCCATGCATAAGTGTGGAGATGAGTGCGACCTGGTCACACATTCTCTGTGGAGAAGCAAAAGCACTGTCTCCAGCTGTGCTTCCCAACAGCTGTTTGGGACAGATTTTCATGCCAGAAACTAGTAGGTATTACTAGGAATACCTCTGAGCTTGTTTGGGGTCTCACAAGGAAAAACTTCCATTCTCTGCATGAGCATCAAACCAACCCTGAACAATATACATCCAGATTTTTTTGAGATTACTTTGTCACTACCAGTGTTAATCATAGTTTATTGAAAGGTGTCATACAGCCAAGAAAAATGGGGAGAGCAAATCAGTGAGTTACAGCCTGATAAGCAGATCTTTCAGGATTGACACATGGTCTATTTCAGTTTCTCTGCAAAAGACAAATTCAGTACGTATGTCTACACAATCTTATCTATAACAAGCCCAGAAACCTTACCTCAGGAAAGATCTTGGAGATATAGATGAGGAGACCACAGTTTGTTGTTTTATCCAATTATAATCTGATGTTAATAACACTATGAATTTCATAGCTCTGACTTCTCATATTGGATCCCTTTCCTAGCAGCAGGTGGGAGACAATTTCTGATATAGAAATTGATTGGCCAAAGAGCGTGGTCTGATTCATAAGTCACTGACATTTCAGGTTTCCCTTAATAGAGGTGGTGATCTGTTTCTAAAACCACTATGGCTCTATGCTTACTTAATTTACTGATACTAAAGTGTTGGCGTTGTGCTTGGACTGGAGGTGCACTTCAAATAAGCTTTAGTGTTGGTGGGCCAAAGAATGCACTCCAGTGACACCAAACCCCTCTAAGACAAATTATTAGGACAAGAAACTGGTATGCAAAACCCAAAACTGCAGGTATCAGCAAGGATCAGAGACTATCGCACTTCTCTGTGAGAGGTGAAGATAAGGGAGAAGGATAAAGGAACAGGACAACCTGGGCAGAGGAACCAAAAGTATGGATAACCTCAGCATCTGGAAAAGTCTGGCTTCAGCTGCCATTTAAAGAGCATCACTGTATTGTGAGTACAGTTTTACTACTAGTACTCAGGATTTTTCAAGTTAGTTTTATCACCTGTTGGACAAAAATGATAGGAGGAATGGAATACTGGGGTCAGTTTTCTGTTATTTTTGTTCTTTATCAGTTTTAAACCTGACTTATTTTCCCACTGGTTTCATTGCACATGTGTCATCTTCAATCCAGAGACAGTTAGTGTTAGTCTTAGTCTGCTGCTTCAATATATTTTATTGCCCATTATGTCTTTTCACTAATCATTAATCCCTACTTTGCAAAACTTACTACAAGTAATTACTTCAAAGAGCCTTTAATCTTTATTTGAAGGCTGTTAATTCAAAGTTCAGTTTGATTACCAGGGACTAACCCATTTCTTGCTTTTCACTTTGATAGAATCTTACGAAAGTAGCAATTTCATTAAAGCCAACAAGAAAAATGAATACATTAGCCAGGCTTCCATGCAGGTTAGTTGGTTTTCTGTATCCAGGAATGGTCCCAGGCAACAATTAGTGTGCTAATGAAGACATAAACTAATTTGGGATTATTGAAAAGGTATGTTTCTTGTTACTTCACATTTATGACAGTAATTAATTGTTTTAAGACTCACTTTGCATACACAACAATTGACCTGGGCTCTCAAGACAATGAAATGGAATTGCTCAAGAGCCTGGATTTCAGAATCTTTGAAAAGGCTTGTAGCAGACAGAAGCATTACAGACCGTGTCTGTGCTGTGGGAGAGAGGTCTTGGTTCCCCTTGCAGAACTTGCATCCAGATATTCACTGGGCTGCATCTTTTTCTGAATCCCAGGTGTCTCCCCCACATAATCTGATCTCCTGGTTTTATACAGGGAAATCTATTGCCAGGGGACACCAAGAAATAATGTCACAGAGCAGAAAACCAAAATTTAGGGGTCTGCAGTGCAAATGCGGTCACAGTTACATCTGAATTTTACCTCCACTGCAATTTTTTTTTTTTCAGATAAATCATTGCAACGTAACAATATATAGCCATGATTTTGTGTTTTCTCTGTTTCAGTTTCATGGTTTTCATATTATCCTCTAGTGAAAAAAAGGTGGGAGAGCACTAGTCTTCTTTATGAATGTAGCTGAGTTTTATAGATATTACTCTAAAATCCTGATATATTTAGCACTGTTCTTATCTCCTCTGGTTTTCTTTAAACAGTTGTTCAGAATTCCATGAGAAGACCACAGTGATACCTTCTGTTGGATGGTTCAGGAAATCTGCAGGAAGGTAGGGTTTTTTCATACTAAGTTTACCATAGTATTTCACAAGGATGTACCAAGGTGTTAACATATTGCATGTATTCAAAGGGTTGTCTGAGGAGTCAGCAGCTGCATAGCCTCCTGCCCTCACCTCCTCTAGCCCATGCTGTGGCTCCATCAGTCTTCATTGTAGACTGAGGTGTTCAGACCTTGTTGGAAGCTCACCGAAGCAAGTGTGGATAATTTCACAGTTTTCATAACTTCCAAATTATCTTTCCAACCTGAAACCTCTCACAGACTCTGTTTTTCCTAACCTAAACTTCACTATGTCGTCATTTCTGTATGTTGCTCTGGTTGAACATTGGTGCTGGATGCCATCCTAACAGAGTATATTTTAACATAAATATTTAGTCATCTATGGGCTGATGTACACTGAAGTAACTAGGCAGATGTGTATGGTCTGTGCAGTGCCCTCTGAATGGATGTTTAGATGCAATAAGACATACTGGGCTGACAGAGGAGCTGTTTCTTAGTTTACATCATTGCAGTTATAACTGACACAGAATTGTACTTAAATGATCTTACAACCATGCCAGATCTTCTCTAAAGCTCAGAAAAAATAGAGGAAAAATGTCAATAGGTTTTAAAGAGCTTAGCGTTATGAAATTATATTTAAATTATTCACATTTGTATATATGCATATAAACATGCACACACACACATAGATATTTGGGTGGCCTGTATAGGTGAATATGTATACGCACAGACATATACAAACGCATATCCACAATATTATTTGAAGCAGCTTTCTGTGTATCCTCTTTTTCCATTAGAAAGTAAAAACATAAAGTCCCAGGGTTGTCCCTACTGCTGACTCTGTGCATGTGAACAGGTGAGAGACCGACAAACTAGGTATTGCCTTCAAGATAGTGATGAACTACCCTGTACTGATTTCTCTTCAATCTGTTAAAAAGCCCCAGTGAAAATTACTTTTTAAACATTGGTGGGATGCTCAGG
>NW_009259897.1:14795-16857 GCF_000687185.1 Egretta garzetta | reverse complement strand
TTTTTATTTTAGATTAAATCCCACAGATATTATGGGCCTTACACTGGGAAGCAGAAAGTCTGAAGTCTCTACTTGATGCATTAGGTAGCTGGAATAATGTGAATAAATCTGACTCTATTCCAAGGCTCCACAAGCGGTCGGTTGGAAAAGTCTTTTGGACAAGATGGAGCATTGGCAGAAAACAGCATAAAAGGGATCAGAATTTTGAACACAATGTAAAATAACCCTAGAAGAAAGAGATAACAATAAAAATTATTAGGGGTTTCCTCATTGTGCATAACCTTAACTTCTAAAGTGCATATTAAATTGATTTCTATTAACACTATTTCTGGCTTCCAGAGAAACTTGGGTTCAAGTGATTTATAAAAAGCAGTATTTTTCAGCTGTAGCTACAAGTTAAGTACTCATTCTTAAATGTTCCAATAAGTTGCCTTTCTAAATGGGGGTGAAAATGGCATTGACATGACACTGACATCCTGGCTGGGGTCATTCACATGCTACAGGAAGAAAGAAAGGAAAGAACCAACAGGAAAAATGTGATGAAGGGGGATGAAAACTGAACTATTTGCCCATACACTTTCTCCCACACTTACATTTGATACAACCTTAAATCATCTGTCTCCTCTGGATTTTACCAGAATCTCTCAGTCCACAATGACTCAGTAGACCATTGCTCATTTATTTATTTTGCTTAATCTGATTTATGGGTCCACTCAGTAAGATCATACCACTGTGGGAGATTTAGGAACCTGGCCTGGCTTATATCCTGCATTAGGTAAGGAAAGGTAAAGATCTGTGTGTGTATTGGTGGGAGGAGAGAGAAAGGGCACTGTGCTTGCCTTTGCAGTCCCTCTGGTAATACAAACAGCATTCCCTTTTTTTTCCCCACTCACTCTCTACTATTAATAACTATGAATAAATAAAACAGCCTTTTGGAAGGCACATAAATAATGAAAACTTTACAAAATGCATATGCAGGGCATTTGTGTGAAGTGTTTGTTCATCCTTCTATTTGCTAATAGTTGTGAGTACGTTGTCTCTCCAATGAAGTGCAGTGAAATTTCCTCTATAAATTGCATGTCTCTGAGTCCAGGAGCAGCTGCACAAAAGCAGCCTTTTGGGACTTGAGCAGGTGGGCAGGTGAGAGTGAACAGTGGGGTGGAGGGGAAAGTTATTTCCCTAATTCAGCACTCTGAGACATGATGGATTATCCTACCTTCCTGTTATCCAAATATAATATATTTTATAAGATTCTGTTACTGCAATGAGACTACACTTACTGTGCCTCTTGACAGGTCTTAACAACAAGCTTTTTCTGAATGCCAAGTTAATTTTGGCTCATGTCATATGTATATAATTTTAATATTATCTCCCCTCAGAGAAGCACTGTCTCTATGAAATAACTGAGGAGGCATGGCCGTAAAAACAATGATGTGTTCATCAGGAAACCAGGCTTAAAATACTTGAGGGTTTTCCCAGATGTATTGTAAAAAAAGCCAAACCAAACCAATATAAACAAAAACCTAGCATGAATTTAAATATGCAGGTGTAAGGGAAGGAATCAATAGGTTCACTCAGTGATGGATTCAAGCATAAGCAACTGCTTAGAGCAACAGCCTGTGTTTGTCAGCCCCCCTGGCTCCTTCACTTTCCTTCTCTTTCCACATAAACTGTGATTCCTCATCCTCGAGGATCAGTTCAGTTTTAGAGATCTGGATAAAAAGCCTTGACTTAATTTGACTTCTGCGATAGCATTATGACTTATGATATCTCTTTTATCATACCATAACTAATGTTCTGCTTGACCCATTTAAAACACAGGCAGAAATAGCTCATAAGTATAAATCAGGTCATCACAACACAGCACTTCCACTAACATGTTTTTTCCTGTACCACCGTTGGGGAATGACTCCCATCTGCTATGGGAGATTAAATGCTTTTACAGAGTTAGAATATACACAGTATACAGCAAAGTACAACGGGTAGGAAACAGATGTTAACTCTGTGACAGTTCCTCTGTTACACAAATACAGTAGGCTATAGGGACTGAAGCTGAAAATGG
>NW_009259897.1:3333-14741 GCF_000687185.1 Egretta garzetta | reverse complement strand
CAATGCTTTACTTCATGTGCTATCATAGGACAGTCCTGTCCAGTATTAAAAAGGGGAGGGCAAGAGGGGGAAAGAGGGCTGAAATTTAACTAAATATTTCTCACTAAATGATCCTGAAATCCCCTGACATCATAAGCTGTGGGTGGATTGACCTTGGCTGGACACCAGGTGCCACCAAGCTGCTCTATCACTCCCCTCCTCAGAAGGACAGGCAGGGAGAAAATGAGACGGAAAAAAACTTGTGGGTCAAGATAAAGGCAGTTTAATAAAAGCAAAAACAAGGTCTACACATGGAAGCAAAGGAAAACAAAGATTTTCTACTCTACTTCCCATTAGCAGGCAATATCCAGCCAATCCTTGGGAAGCAGGGCTTCAGTATGCATAGAGGTTGTTTCAGAAAACAAACATCATAAACAACAAATGCATCCCCCTTCCTCCTCCTTTCCCTTAGCTTTTATTGCTGAGCAAATGCCATATGATAGGGAATATCCCTTTGGTCAATTTGGGTCAGCTCTCCTGGCTGTGTCCCCTCGCAGGACCTTGCCCATCCCCAGCCTACTAATATGTTTGAGAGACAACCTTGACACTGTGCCACCACTGCTCAGCAGAGGCCAAAACACCAGTGTGTTATCAACACCTTTCCATCTACCAAGACAGAGCACAGCACTGTGAGGGCTGCTGTGGGGAAAATTAACTCCATTTCAGCCCAGCCTAATACACATAAAATAAGCTTTCTCATGTGCAGAAATGGCAGTATTAAACAGTTATGAGAAGAAGAAAACATTGATGCTCCAAATGCTAGCACAGAAAGAACCTAACTAAAGGAAGTGCAAACAATCAAGACTCTCATTTCAAAAAATAAATATAGATCAAAGCAACTGTATAAAATCAATTTTTTTTATAGACCAAGTTAATCTATGTACATCACCTTTTCCTATTCAGTATATTGAAAGGAAAAGGAAATATTTTTGAAAATAAATATCTATACTTAACATTTTGTTCAAGTGTCAAAAATTTTAATGTAGAAATATATGAAATAGGAATTGTGGTTTCTTTCCTACCACTATCTTTGATACATTTAAATAGACATATTTTGTATTATATTCTTACAGAAGTCAACTGGCTCAAAAATTAATAAAATACAAGAAAACTATAATTCTGCAACTGCAATGAATGAGGACAGTATTTCAAATGGTATATTTAGGTATTATTTGTCACAGCTGTATTTATCTGCACTCAGTGAATCAACATACATCCTGTTAGAAACTAAATCCCTTTTAAAATCTGTCTGCTGATGGAAAAGTTTTAGTGAGTCAAGCTTGACTTTTCCCTTATTCATTATGCTTCTGTTAACTCTGCCTACTTTAGAATGTCACCTAAAACTGTGAACTCTTCAGAGCAAGAACCGTTTTCTTCAAGGCTGCCAAAGCATCTGTTTGGGAGTTGGTGCTGGTGAAAATAAGAAAAATCAGGCATGGAATTGCCTTGGAGAAAAGTGAACACTTGAGTTTCCTGACAAGGCGCATTTGTTCTGATCAGAGGATGATGCAGCCATCATATTTGAGTTTCTTCAGGACCCTACCCCGATGAGGTCCTTATAAGGCTGATATTGCTCATGTTCACTCAGGGCACTCAGCCAAAGCATCACAGGATCACAGAATGTCAAAGGTTGGAAGGGACCTCAGGAGATCATCTAGTCCAACTCCCCTTCTAAAACAGGTTCACCTAGAACAGGTTGCACAGGACATCATCCAGGTGGGCTTTGAATATCTCCAGAGAAGGAGACTCCACAACCCTCCTGAGCAGCCCATTTCAGCGCTCTGTCACCCTCAAAGTAAAAAAGTTCTTCCTCATATTCAACTGAAACCTCTTATGCTTCAGTTTGTGCCCATTGCCCCTTGTCCTGTTGCTGGGCACCACTGGGAAGAGTCTGGCTCTGTCCTCTTGACATCCACCCTTAATATATTTGTATGTGTTGATGAGATCCCCTCTCAGTCTTCTCTTCTTCAGGCTGAACAAACCCAGTTCTCTCAGCCTTTCCTCGTAGGAGAGATGCTCCAGTCCCCCTAATCACCTTTGTAGCCCTCATCTGGATTCTGTTTAGGAGTTCCTCAACCTTCTTGAACTGGGAAGCCCAGAACTGGACTCAGTACTCCAGGTGCGGTCTTACTACAGCAGAGTAGAGGCTGCTGGCCACAGTCTTCTTAATGCACCCCAAGATGCCATTGGCTTTCTTGGCAACAAGGGCACACTGCTGGCTCATGGTCAGCTTGTCATCCACCAGGACTCCTTTGTTTGCTACAAATGCAAGTGGCAGTGTGCTTATCTAGATCCCTTTTGACATCAACCCAGTTCTTCCCAGAGCTACATCCTACCCAGCAGCTGTAAAATTGTCCTGTCTCAGTACTGCATAACAGATTGCGGATCAGCCTGTGTAACAGGTCTTCCAATGTCAGACAGGAATTTTTCCTACAATAAAATGTGGTTTTTCAGGGGAAGCATTGCTGGGCATATGTCTATCTTGCAGACCAGACTTGACAAACAGTGCAGCTAACTGATGAGGAATGTGGGAAGTTCAGCTGTATAAATGGGGCTTGGGGGTGTCCCTTCTTGTGCTTTTTGTATGATGTGCTATATTTTACAAAGGTTTTTAATGTTTGTCTCCACAATTAACTAAATTAATGTATACTACAGTAACCAAGCCCAACTGCCATTTAGCTTTAAATAGCTAATATTTTTAAAAGATTACCTTCAGTAAAAATACTATAATAGAAGTAATTTCAATCCTCCCTCCCCTTTTCCCTAGAGGGAGAAGGAGACGGAGACGGAGACGGAGAGGGAAAGATCCTGAATTGGAAAAGATATCTAGGATCTCTCAGGTAAATAAAACCAATTTATATTTGGAAATGCTGATAAATTTTTCAGTGAACAAGAGTTTTGAATCCTCCATTTTCCTCCATCACTGGGAGATCCTATCCATTCCCTGTGACTCAAATGGGCTCTGCTGCGCAGAGTCCACGGTGTATCATGGGAAAGTTCAGAGGTAGCATACTTGAGCACACAAAGTGTGACAGCAAAAACAAGGTCATAAAGAAAGATGTCTATTCAGAAACCCTAACAAAAGCATGTACATGATGCCATTTCCATCTAAATATGAGTAGAGGGAGCAAAGCACAAGTAAATATGAAGTCAGAGACAGTTCCAGAGAAATGAAACAGGTTTTCATTGTAATCTACTTTTACCACAGTAATTGCATCATTAAAGCAAGATAGAAATTCTCAATTTAAACCAAGTGTGTTTTTAAAAATTCATTCAGTTAAGATATGCAGTTCTTATGGAATTATGCTGAAGGTGATCTGCTTGTAATCTATCAGCTTTTTGTTTTTCTTTACTTTATTGATTGAAATTCTCTTTAAATAAGATTCTTCTAATGAAACTAAGTTTATTTGCAATGTCCTATCTCTGAGTGTGATGTTATCTGCAGTTTGATTAGTTGAAAGGAGAACAAGCAGGTGGTGGATGACTCCTCATCTGACAGTTTCCAGGGAGGGATTCAGGTGCTGCCTCTTTCAGTCTGAATTTTCCCATTGCAACAGCCTTTCCACAGAGAAATGAGTGGTGAGAAGACAGGATGCAAACACATCAAGAAAAGATTTTAAGTTCTCCTTTCTCCATTTCTTCTTTCTTCCTTAAAATGGAAACTAAAGCTTAGCTTTAACTTTGTTAATTTGAAAATTTTTACAGGTTTTACTGGCTGAAGGAACCTGCTGCCTGCTCAGAAGACCTGCTAAAAGCTCCATCTTGGAAGAATTTACTTAGGTGCCTCACTCTGTGTTGGTAAACAATACAGCTCATCAGGACTGTGCTCATGTGTAATGATAGGCCTATGCTTCGGGGTTTTCATCTTTTGGACTTCAGTAATTATACAGCCTGAGTCAGCTCACCTCTCTTGCAGTATTTCAGATCATCATATTTACAGAGAAATTCATGGGAACTTTTTAAAAATTGAGACTCAAGACCATAAATGATCCCTTTTCTGCAGCTTTGTAAACTTATAATTTGTGTTCTTTTTTCTTTTTTTTTTTTAATTACATAACATCCAGTAGTCTAGTCTGTGAAAATGAGTTACAGCCATTGCTGCATTATACTGTAGCGATGCTCCAAAGAGACAACTGGCCCAAGCATGGTGGTTCACACCCATGTAGCACCGCAAGAAGACAGTGAAGTCAACACAGAGGAGCTGGTATGGTTCTTTTAACCTTCCTCTTTATCAAAAATTCAGATAAAGAAGTCATAAGGTCTGGAAGATCAATACTGAGGTGCAATAGGTTATGGATTCAAAGAGTTCTGGGTTTATGCATTTCTTAAGTTTGCAAATCAAAAAGACCCAAAGATGAAAGTTTGCTGCAACAAAGCTAGAAGAGTCACAGTTCTGCAAACTAGTTATGCAGACCACATTCTGTAAGTCAGTTTATCTTGTTTTTCAAGTTTGAAAATATCTTACATCTACATAAATGACTGAATTACTGAAAAGAAAAAAAAAAGATTTTAAAAAGGAAGCAGCATAGTTTCTCATCAGTTAAAGAAAAACTATTTATCCCTTACAATAATTAGAATATGGTACATTTTTCAGCATCATCCATATTTGTTTTGCATTAGCTCTAGAAATGTGACTTAATTAAGATGCCAGGCATGTTTGATTTAGTACAGTATACTGGATCCAAACCTATGAGTTTAATCAAAGGGTTCTCCCCATCAGAAAGGATAAAAGGTTTTATGGGATACATGAGGCCATTCCATCTGATCCTTTTGGTTTCTTAAAAAATGCTATCATGGAATATGGCACTTGAGAATAAATGAAACTGCACAATAAAAGATCTGAAGAAACATCATACAAATGCTTGTCACTGGCCATTACAATGGCTTGCTTCACTTTGTTTACCAATTAAATGCCCTTGGACATAGTCCTACCCAATGTAACCATCTTCTTGTCTCTGCTACTTTAATTGTATGGCTATAACATGCTAAGGGGCACACAAAAATGTTATGAAAGAAGATTAACAGCTTCTGAATAGCTGACAGCCAAATTGAGCAAGAAGGACAAAAGTGAAAGTAAAACAGAGATTGAATGACTTTCCAATGCAACTCAGTGTCAGAGCTGGAAATGCAGTTCATGTCCAGTCTAGTGCCTTAATCCGTTAAGCATGAAACACTTGATCTTGCCCCAGGATTTCTGGAAAGCTAAAAGTTGAGGTGGCCTCACAGGTTAATGGATGGAAAATCCAGCAAGGAGTATTCAGTCCAAAGATATCAGCTTTGGCTCTTTGTCTTTCGATCAATTTTTGTAAGCTGGATGGTGATTTAGGAGAGATAGAACTACGACCTACCTTATTCTTTTACTCTTCCCTGGGCATGTGCCATTGGCTGTTGTTGGAGGCCATAACTGGACTCCAGAGCTGTGAATATCTGAAGTGCATTTGTACCCTTCAGATCACAGAATCAGAGAATAATTCAGGTCAGAAGGGAGATCTGGAAGTTATGTGCTCCAGCCCCTGCAGGATCATCCTTCAAGTTAGATTCAACTTTAAAGCCAGGTCTAGCTGCTCAGAGTCACACCATTCACGTTTTGAACATCTCCAAGATTGGGGATACCACAATGTCTATTGCCCCTGGTCCAAGTGGTTGGTCACTCTCAATGTGAAAATCTCTTTTCCTGATCTCTGATCAGAGCTTCTTCTGTCAGTACACATGTCCGTTGTCTTCTGTCACACCATAGTGCACCTCCCACAGTGTCTCTCCACACTCATCCTGTAGGTAGCTGCAGACACCAACAAGATCTCCCCTTTAGCCTTCATTTCTTCGGGTTGAATAACTGCAAAGTGCAGGATGCGGCACTTGGCCTTGTTGAACCTCATGCAGTTGGCCTCGGCCCATCGACCCAGCCTGTCCAGGTCCCTCTGCAGAGCCCTCCTCCCCTCGAGCAGATCGACACTCCCACCCAGTTTGGTGTCATCTGCAAACTTGCTGAGGGCACACTCAATCCCCTCACCCAGGTCATTGATAAAGATATTCATCAAGACCGGCCCTAGAACTGAGCCCTGGGGGACACCACTCTCAGGTTAGAAGGGAGATCTGGAAGCTATGTGTTCCAGCCCCTGCAGGATCATCCTTCAAGTTAGATTCAACTTTAAAACCAGGTCTAGCCGCTCAGGGTCACACCATTCATGTTTTAAACATCTCCAAGATTGGGGATACCACAGTGTCTATTGCCCCTGGTCCAAGTGTCTCTCCACACTCACTCTGTAGGTAGCTGCAGACACCAACAAGATCTCCCCTTTAGCCTTCATTTCTCCAGGCTGAATAACTGCAGTTCTCCCCATCTCTCCCTGGACACCGTGTCCTCCAACCACATAACCACTTGGTGGCCTCTGCTGGACTTTCTTGCCCTGCTTTCTTGTCCTGAGGAGCCCCAAACCAGGCATAGGACTCTAAAGGCAAGTTCACCAATGGGAGGCAGAGGGGAAGCAATCCTTCACTGATAACAGCTACTGATAACATTAACATTAACAAAACTATGAAAAAAGGTAACATATGAGGTTTCATATAACTTTCATATAGACCTTGCTGGTTTGGGGGTTTGTTTTTGGGTTGGATTTTTATTTTTCCTGTGGGAAACTTAAAATCCAAACAAGCAAGTAAGCAAAAGTTTAAAAAAACAAACTCAGAACTTAAGATCCTTATATGTGAACACATCCATTTTAAGTTGGGTGCCTTTCGTTTTTTTAGTAAGAACTACACGCCTAGCCAAAACACTTCAGCAGACACAAAATCATTGTATCACATTCAGATAATTAATTCTACTTTATAGGTGAGGAAATGGTTATATTCCAATTCAATAACTTCTTTACAGTCTCTGAAAAGCAAGCAGCATTAAGTCTATTTGACATGTGTTAGTGTTGCTGTCTGAGCAGCAAACCACTTCTAAAGTAGGATGTGGGACACACAGCGGTATTAGCTGACATCACTGGAAGGGATTTTCTAGTTGTCCTAAGAAGAAAATGAGCAGTCCTTGTGAGAATGCACTCAGCCTGATGTTCTGTCTTGGGCAGGAAACTTGGGCACACCAACTGCAAGGCTGCTCCTGGGGAGGAGGCTCCAGGAGAGGGGCGAGGCTTCTCTTGTCTCCTTCTTGGTTTTCATGGTTTGTTGGCTGCTTTTTGCATATACAAGTGTTTAGGCTGAAACTGCAGAGTAAGAACTGAGGGCAGTAATGGACTAACACAGCAGAATGTGTCCTACAGGCAGAAAACAGCTGAGAGATGAGACGGACACATTTATTTCTTACTACTGACTGTAGATGAGGAAAAAACCTTGAAGTATCCAGCTGGTGCTGGTTTCACTTGTGCCATAGACTGTACAGATTTTACAACAAAAACTTATTTCATAGAATCTTTAGCATGATGAAATATGAAGACAAAAGGAGAGGGTGAAGACCAGGGTGGTGCCAAATGCCAGGCACGCAATGGAGTCTGCAGTGCAAAGTGAGAAGAAAAGCTGCAACTTTCTACTCACATTCTTCATTTTTTCATCTCTAAAATAGATCCCTCAACATGTGCATATGAAAAACTCTGTCACGCGGCACAAACCAGATTTTCCTCTAGGAGGGAAAATCAACCACACATGATACAAATGAGTTACAATTTTTGATCTGCTGCTGCTGGAAAACGTTTTGGCACTCCAGAGCTAAATTTGTATAGCATAGACCAAGTCTTTTACAGGCTGGCGATACACTTAGCCAAAGTAGAAATAGAGCAGCACAGTGCTATTTATAGGCACGTCCACATTTTAAAATATTCCCTTCTGGCTTCAATTGCTCCTTTCTTAAAATCTCCATCCTATTATACCAAACTATCTTGAACAACATGGACAGAGAAGCAGCCTAAAGCAGCTAAATTCAATTTCGCTGCATTGACTGCCTGTTTTATTTATTTACACTTGATTAACAATCAATTTAATTTGTTGAGGTTGCGACTTGAACAGTATCCTTAAAGACAATGAATAATGGTATTTGAAGAATTAGTTGTTTCAGTCAGTCACAGGAAACACAGGACAGACACTTATATTCTTATAAATCAATATTTTTGTTCCCCTTTTTTATTGTTTAATTCTTTGAGAAATGGTAGATATGATGTCTTCAAAATTTTTTTTTTACTCCTATTCAGTGAAGTCTTAAATACATTTTTCTTCTTTTTTTCTGGAATGTGGGAATTTTTTGGCTTCTTTCATTCAACACGTTGCAAGGGAAGTTTATCTGACTTCCAAAGATATGCCATTGTATTACTCTGAAAGACAGTTTGTGTTCTTCATAAGAGGAAACTTTGTGCCTAGTTCTCACTTGCACTTGCCTTGATGTTTCAACCAGAAATTACAAAAAATTGTTTTCTATAACACCTCCCAGCATTCTTTCTGAATAAAGACTGGATCCCCTGGACCAAATTCAGAGCCATAAAGTTCAACAGAAAACATACTACTCCAAAGGTTTAATTCTGTGTTTTCTACATTCAACTTACTTCAGTAATCCAGAATGAATGTTTCCCTGTCATTTTATGTAATATCACTAAGCCACTGAAATATGATTTCAACTGCTTGTGTATCATCAATCCATAAAACCATTAACAAAATGTATCAAAAGACTGTGGGGATTTTTCTGTCATTATATTCAGGTGCAAGCTCCTGACTTCCTTTAAGTCAGTGCAAATCTTCAGAGTCAGATGTGGTATCTCATAAATCAATACTACAGTTTGAAAAAGTGAGCATCCCTTTTCTTTGACATGATTTGATAGTGGGTTAATTTAAAATTTTGATCTGACACTTGCTTAGAGTTTTGTTTCAGGGCACTTGTCCACAGCTAAAATTTCATAACATAACTAGTGTTTTTAAATGCATTCACAGGTCAGCAAGTTTATCCAAGTTTATCCATTCCTAAATACCAGTGCTTGGTTAAATGTGGTAGAAAATTAAGAAACTACATTCTTACTACATAAGAAGGACTCACAGGGGCAGTGGATCTTGGGTCCTTGCAATGAATTTATGTAATTTGTAATAGAAAGCTCAGGGGATGGGTCTCTAACTTCCACGGGAAACAGAATATGTTCAAACATGGGACTGAAGAGCTGTTTGGCGGGTACAACAAAAAATGCTAATACATGCTTATGAGCTTACTATTTATGAAACATGTGGACCTGCAAGTCCGTGGTGAAAGCTGCTGAATTAAGTTTTCCCAAGGTATTTTTTTCTTCTTTATAAGTCTTATGTAGCACATGTTGTTAGAACGAACTCTGTTCACTATTTTAGTTACTTTAAGAGATAAACACCATAAAATACTGCATGAATATAAAACTAGTCCCTGGGTTATAAAATGTACCTCCTAGGAAAGTGTCACAGGGAGGAAAACTTTCACCTGATCTCAGGCCATTTTTGTGGAGGAACCAGGCTGAGTGGCTGTGGGGAAAGTGGAGATGGCAGGCAAGCTTTGGGAGGAATGCTCTCCTCCTACACCAGTGATGTCCTGACAGAAATCACCATATCCCATTTTTACTTTCAAAAGCTGGAATGTTGTCTTCTACTCTGTTAATGTCTCTTTCTTCACATTTCTACTACAATAAAAGGACACTTCAATAGAAATAACAAGTGCATTGCTGGCTTAGTAATGATAACATGGGTGAATTGCAGAGCAAAATAATTGCATAATCATGTCCTAATACTTCCAACATTTACTGGCACACTAAAGGAATCTCAGCAGATCTCTTCTTGGGGACTAGAAAATCATTTTTATGAGCATAGCAGTTCCAAACCTCAAAATCACTCTTTACAACTGTAAACAAGATGTAGCTAATGCTGTCATTTTACGTTTCCCTATTCTGCTGACAATTCAATATATAAAATCACATTGCCAAGTGCTTTCTGTATTCTACTTTCTGTAGAAAAATGGCATGCAAGGAAGGTAGATAGTAAATAACTGGGGCCTTCTCCTCTCAGGGAGGTCAGAAGAATTTGTTTCAAGAATTAAAATGAAAAGTGTATATATTGATTATAGTCCATATACTGGATTTTTTTAGAAGAAAAAGAGAAAATAAGGGCTGAAGAAAGGGACTTTCCCTTAGAATTATTACCCTTAAGAAAAACTAGAGTTCTATATACAAAAAAAAAAGTATGATTATAGAATCATAGAGTCATAGAATGCCAGTTTTGAAGGGACCTCAAGAATCATCTGGTCCAGACTTCCTTGGCAAAAGCACGGTATACACAAAGACAGCCCAGCACCCTGTTCAGCTGAATCTTAAAAGTGTCTGGCATTGGGGAATCTATCACTTCCAGTGGCTAATTGTTCTTACTGTGCAAAAATTTTCCTCTTGTGTCCAAACAGAATCTCCCCTGAAACAACTTGTACCCATAAAGGTGAAAGACTATAATCTGGCTCAAATTGGTGGCAGTTAGTTTGCCACTGGAAAGGTATAGAAAATCGTATTTTATTTATGTATCTTTAAATTTATTTATGATTGTTATCACTTTAGTATTTAGAGCTGTAGTCACTCCTCAGAATCACTTTGTGCTAGGTGCTGTACAGAGATTAACTGTCGGTTTAGATAAAGGCCAAGAGATAAGAAATACAGGAAGATGAGGTCATACTGGGTTCTCTTAACTTACAGAAAGAGATAATTTTTAATATTTCAGGTCTGTGCCACTGAGAAGATGTCCTGGTTTCGGCTGAGATAGAGTTAACTTTCTTCATAGTGGCTTGCATAGTGCTGTGTTTTGGATTTAGTACTAGAAACATGTTGATAACACACTGATGGTTTTGGTTGTTGATAAGTAGCGCTAAGATTGGCCAAGGACTTCTCAGCTCTCAGCTCTGCCAGGTGCACAAGAAGCTGGGAGGTGACACAGCCAGGTACTGCTGACGCAGATTGACCAAAGGGCTATTCCAGGCCATATGACATCATGCTCAGCATATAAAGCTGGGGGAAGAAGAAAGAAGGGGAGGACATTTGGAGTGATGGCGTTTGTCTTTCCAAGTAACTTTTATGCATGATGGAGCCCTGCTTCAAAGGGAACCTTGTGGTTAGCGTCTACTACAGGCCACCAGATCAAGAGGAGCTGACTGACGAAGCGTTCTTCCTCCAACTCCGGGAGGCTTCACGCTCGCAGGCACTCGTCCTCCTGGGGGACTTCAACCACCCCGACATCTGCTGGAAAACCAACACGGCAAGCTGTAGGCAAGCCAGCAGGTTACTCGAATGCATTGAGGACAACTTCTTAAGCCAGGTAATAGACACCCCTACCCGAGGGGATGAGATACTGTACCTGGTGGTCACCAATGCAAGCGAGCTCATCAGAGATGTCAAGAT
>NW_009259897.1:0-1493 GCF_000687185.1 Egretta garzetta | reverse complement strand
GATCTGGGGGATGGAGCACCTCTCCTATGAGGACAGGCTGAGAGAGTTGGGCTTGTTCAGGCTGGAGAAGAGAAGGCTGTGGGGAGACCTGATTGCAGCCTTTCAGTACTTAAAGGGAGCCTATAGGAAAGAGGGGGAAAATCTTTTTAGTAGGGCCAGCAGTGACAAGACAAGGGGTAATGGTTTTAAACTAAACCAAGGTAGGTTTAGACTAGATATAAGGAAGAAATTCTTTACAATGAAGGTAGCGAAACACTGGAACAGGTTGCCCAGAGAGGTGGTGGAGGCCCCATCCCTGAAACATTCAAGGCCAGGTTGGATGGGGCTCTGAGCAACCTGATCTAGTTAGCAGTGCCCCTGCTCCTGCGGGGGGGTTGGACTAGATGACCTCTAGGGGTCCCTTCCAACCCAAAACATTCTATGATTCTGTGATTCCCTGGAGATGGCTGAGCACCTGCCTGCCCATAGGAAGTGGTGAATGAATTCCTTGCTTTGCTTTGCTTTCATGTGCGGCTTTTGCTTTCCCTATTAAACTGTCTTTATCTCAACCCACGAGTGTTCTCACTTTTACTCTTCTGATTCTCTCCCCAATGCCGTTGAGGGGGGAGTGAGTGTGCTGAATTGCCAGACAGGGTTAAAACATGGCAGAAGATGTACTATAAATATGTAAATTAAGGGGTTTTTTTCCAATTTGCAAATGGGGATCTAAGGGAGTTGATGACAGTACGTTGGGCAAGCAGACCAATCAAGAAATTAAACTCCTCTCCTGAATCCCACTTGAGTTTCACCCACAGAAAGATTTATATTCTACCTTCCTTACATGAATTTATCTGTGGAGACATGTGAGAACATGAGTAATACTTTTTGACGTCTTACATATGGTGTAACCACCTTTTGTGTACATAGTGCATTACACACACACACTGAGGAATTCAAGGCATTGAAATACACATCACATCTACATCATACAAGAAATCCAGCTCATTCTCAGGTGTCAGAGGCCTGGTTTATGTGATGCTGGCCATTAGGCTCGCATTTGCACAAATAGTCACTTGTCTGGTGTAATTTGTGACCCAGGTTCTCTAGCTGGCAGCTTGGAGTGTGATGTTTGCTAATGTAAAGTTCTCAGGTGTGTTGTAAGTTATGCGTGTAGTCTTGCAACATAGGTTAAAACCAGTACAATTTAGTCTGTTATCATTTGTTGCATCTTAGTTTTAATTTTGCTTTTCAGTATAGGTTGAAAGGATTAGGACTGAAATATTCCATAAGTTTCCCCAACAACTCATATTACTGTACCTAAATCAAGAATGCACTATTTCTAAAGTATGAAAGGTTCTTTATCATTTTTATAGTTTGGGAACATCACACAGGAGAGACTTGCAGGTCGGCAAAATAATTTCTATGAGCTATAAGAATATGAATTCAACAGTAAAGGCAGTAGGCAAGAAGGAATGCAAGTTTGGAGGAAAGATATGAAAGCAATATAGTGGAAA
>NW_009259896.1:0-788 GCF_000687185.1 Egretta garzetta | reverse complement strand
GGGGGGCAGTCCCACCAAAGTCGTGCGCCCCTCCAAGCGGCAACTTGCCCGTTTATACGTCGCCAAACATTACATATGCATGAAGGTTCCCCATACGCCTATACATATGCAGAACCGGTCCCCGCTTCGCATTAAAATTAGCTTCAGGAGCTCATTTCCAGAAGTCCCTCCCCACTGCGCCTGCTCCGTGCCTCCTGGTGCCACTGCGCCTGCTCAGTGCCTCCTAGTGGTGGTCGTTGGGGGTGGTGGGGATGAAGGCTGATGGCTCCTCTTCCTCACCGCTGGTAACCCCGTGTTCTTGCGCAGCCTCAGGGGCTCCTTGGCTCTTGCCCAAACCGCCGGGGCGGTGTAGACCAGCTCTTGAGGTAAACTCCTGGTTCTTATCAAAACCTGTCCTTCGTAAGGGGCCGCCAATCTTCCCGCGGCAATCAGTTCTCCTTCCTTCTGGTCTGGCAACCTTGGCCAGCCGTTATTGTCCCTTGGCTTCATCCCCTCCCGATTCTTCCCGTCCTTGAATAAAGTTCTAAATTCACTAAAAGTAACAAAACTACGGACTTTAAGAGAGAAAAAAAAAACCCCATCCAAGCTAGACACTGCTGATACCTTAAGGGTCAAAAGAGCCCGGATGTAAAACGGCTTACAGGCATAAAATTTAGGCCTTATTTTCTAGCTTGCTGTTGCTTTGCTAAGGTCCTGTCCTTGAATAAAGTTCTAAATTCGCTAAGTAACGATGCTACGGACTTTAGCAAAGCATCCAAACTAGACAATAAGGCCTAAGTCTTATGCAT
>NW_009259895.1:0-2505 GCF_000687185.1 Egretta garzetta | reverse complement strand
AGGGAAACACAATAAAGAATCCAGCAAAAAATTATTTGTCTCTACTCCCATCTCTTACATCTCTTCTAGTTCTGGAGGTGCAGCCCAACTATACAGTAAGGGTCAAGGAGCCATGAGCCCAGATCTTATGTGGAGGAGCAGGCACTTGTGGACCTCGGGGCTACCGCTCGCTGCTTCAGTGGACAGATCCTTTCTGCCACCTTCACATTGGCGCTGCTGCTTCCCTGGAGCCGTGGCCATGGACAACAGCAGGACCTGATCTTCTCAGAGCAGCACTGTCAGCTCAAGCCCCTCTGGAGAGCATGGGGTGGCACTCATGACAGGCCGGCCAGGCCAGCCTGGACGTGCTCACCTGGGGAAAGGAATGTCCAGGGAGAAGAGCAAGGGAGCATTTCTGTGCCTGCAGGGAGGAATCCACGAGAAAGAGAAAGCTCTTTCTGCAGGCACCCACTCGGGGCAAGAGTTCTTCCATTTCACTGGCTTCGATTGCTTCATGCTGTGGTGAGGCCAGAGACTGAGTAGGCTCTGTTTGCTTACACCCTTTGGGCCAGCACCAGCCCTGGGGCTGATGGGGAGCCTAAAGCCCCCTCTCTGCCCCCCAGCAGCTGCTGTGCCCTTCAGAGGGGCTGGAGCTGTGGGATGAGTGCCCAGAGCTCTGCAGCACCCTGCGGTGGCCACTGCCATGGGGCCCAGGCAGGAGACTGTTGGCCTTTGTCGCTAGGGTGCACTGCTTGCTCCTGCTCAGCTTGTTGTCCTTCTCTGCACAACATGTGAAATAAACTAAGGCTATGCTAGGTCAAAACTTTATCTTCTGTTCCCGTCCCTGAGGCCTTACATTTTCAACAGGAACCTGGAATCTCCGAGTTTCTTCCATCTCCCTCTCTTTCAGCACTTCTGTTGATAGTACCCAAGCCAGAAGCTTTCTTTCAATTCTCTTTACAGCCTAAAGCATGCCATGGTGTGGAGATGTGCCCGGAAATGTGCAGCAGAATCACACTCTGGACAAGAATGTGGATGCTTCCAGGAATCTCAGGAGGCATGGTTTAGTGATAGCTCTGTTCTGCGAGGTGGTCAAATGTAAACTCTTTTAGTTGATGCTGGCATTTACTGAGCAACCTGCTCTGAGCTCAGGGCTCACCCTGCTTTGAGCTGGGTGTTCAACTCAAGACCTCCCAAGCTCCTTTTCACTCTCAATTGTCCTATGATGTAGATAACCTCGCCTCCACTTTAATCTCTTCCAGTAGGGCGTTTGGTAAGGCAAAGGCTTATGGGTGGGTTGGTGTCGCAGACAAGTTCACTGCACCTCACTCAAAAGAGAGAAGCAGCAGTAGGTTTTACTGAGGGAAAATAATCATTTGACAGAGCTGAATAAATTTGATGGAATTTAACCAAGTTGAACAGGGTTGACAAGGTTCCACAAGCTTTGTGGAAAAGCTCACCTTATTAATGACTGCATGGAAGAAAGATACACTAGAACTGAGTTAGAGTCACGTTAGAATGATTCGCACAGATATTGAAGATGCAAAAGTGTAAGGAAGACCCTCCTGTTGAGTCATGAGTTCCAGAGTAGAGGCCCTTGTTTTCTGAACTCCTTATGGAGCCTAGGTGCGGCTAGGTCCAATCTTAGTCTCAGACTTGGACAACAGCTTATGCCTAATGGAATTATCTATGCAAAGTTTATAATACTGTTGAGTAGCAGCATGGATGAGTCATGTTTCATCAGTATGAACTCTGCATGCGATCAGTCACTTACCGAGTATCTGACACGAACAAGGGATCACCCTGTCTTGGGTCAGGAAGGGTCTCTGAGTCTCAGGTAAGGAGTCTCAAACCATGAGCAGTGTCCCTGCTCAAGGGGGAAGTCACCTGGCGTGCAGTCCAGCTGCAATTCTGGGGGAGCTCAAACCGGGCTCATCCTGATGGTGATATTGATAGAGTGAAGGAGGTGACTGCTGGTCAGTAAAAGAGACGAGATTGATGTCTTTGTTTTAGGCCAGGTATATTGTTCTGTATTTCGTTATCTTGCGCTTTAGGGTTTTGAAACCACATTCGTGCATCTCAAAATGGAAGCCATTTTGTTCAGTGTCAGGACAATTGTTTTGGGCTTTAATGGCATTTCTTGCACAAATCAGTCCTTGTTCTTCTCACAGAAGACATCTATTGACATCAACAGTCTGCCATTTGTTTCCCTTGTGTTGGGCCCACACTCTGTGCTCCATTGGATAGAGCACTGTTCCGTTCTGATTTAACCCCAGCGCAATGATTGGGTGTATGGTGTCCCTAAACTCAAACCTTACCTCTAACCCAAGGCCTGAACCCATAACCACTCTTCCTCTTACCCTATTGATCACCCTAATCCCCAGCCCTTATCCCTACTATTAAAATGCCTTAACCACTGCCCTCATGCCAGGCCTAAACAAAACCCAACTCCACAAAGCTAGCCCAGAATGTAAACGTAAACCAGACACCGTTAGCAGAACACCACACCCTCCCTCTAAGCCTTTG
>NW_009259894.1:0-1456 GCF_000687185.1 Egretta garzetta | reverse complement strand
GGTGTCACTGGTGTCCCCAGGCCACGTCCCCACAGTGTCACTGGTGTCCCCATGCTGTGTCCCTGCTGTGTCCCCCAAGCCACGTCACTGGTGTCCCCGCAGTGTCACTGGTGTCCCCAGGCCGTGTCCTTGCTGTCCCCATGCCATGTCCCCTGCCATGTCCCTGGTGTCCCCATGACGTGTCCCCAGGCTGTGTCCTTGCTGTCCCCATGCCGCGTCCCCTGCCATGTCCCCACTGTCACGTCCCCTGCTGTGTCCCCAATGTCCCCAGGCCGTGTCCCCAATGCCCGTGTCCTGTGTCCCTGCTGTCCCCAATGTCCCCGTGCCATGTCCCCATGTCCCTGCTGTCCCCAATGTCCCTGTCCCATGTCCCCTGTGTCCCTGCTGTCCCCAATGTCCCCAATGTCCCTGTTGTCCCCATGCTGTGACTCCAATGTCCCCAAGCCATGTCCCCTGTGTCCCCAGGCCGTGTCCCCAATGCCCATGTCCTGTGTCCCTGCTGTCCCCAGTGTCCCTGTCCCATGTCCCCGCTGTCCCTGTTGTCCCCATGCTGTGACTCCAGTGTCCCCAGGCCATGTCCCCTGTGTCCCCACTGTCCCCAATGTCCCTGTCCCATGTCCCCACTGCCCCCAGTGTCCCCATGCCATGTCCCCATGTCCCTGCTGTCCCCAATGTCCCATGTCCCCTGTGTCCCTGCTGTCCCTGCTGTCCCCAAGCTGTGACTCCAGTGTCCCCAGGCTGTGTCCCTGCTGACCCCAATGTCCCCAGGCCGTGTCCCCTGTGTCCCCATGCTGTGTCCCCAATGTCCCCAGGCCATGTCCCCATGTCCCTGCTGTCCCCAATGTCCCTGTCCCATGTCCCCTGTGTCCCTGCTGTCCCCAATGTCCCCAATGTCCCTGTTGTCCCCATGCTGTGACTCCAATGTCCCCAAGCCATGTCCCCTGTGTCCCCAGGCCGTGTCCCCAATGCCCATGTCCTGTGTCCCTGCTGTCCCCAGTGTCCCTGTCCCATGTCCCCGCTGTCCCTGTTGTCCCCATGCTGTGACTCCAGTGTCCCCAGGCCATGTCCCCTGTGTCCCCACTGTCCCCAATGTCCCTGTCCCATGTCCCCACTGCCCCCAGTGTCCCCATGCCATGTCCCCATGTCCCTGCTGTCCCCAATGTCCCATGTCCCCTGTGTCCCTGCTGTCCCTGCTGTCCCCATGCTGTGACTCCAGTGTCCCCAGGCTGTGTCCCTGCTGACCCCAATGTCCCCAGGCCGTGTCCCCTGTGTCCCCATGCTGTGTCCCCAATGTCCCCAGGCCATGTCCCCATGTCCCTGCTGTCCCCAATGTCCCTGTCCCATGTCCCCTGTGTCCCTGCTGTCCCCAATGTCCCCAATGTCCCTGTTGTCCCCATGCTGTGACTCCAATGTCCCCAAGCCATGTCCCCTGTGTCCCCAGGCCGTGTCCCCAATG
>NW_009259893.1:0-827 GCF_000687185.1 Egretta garzetta | reverse complement strand
GTTCGTTAGGTGGTGGGGACCTCATTAAGGGTCGTTAGGTGGTGGGAATCCAATTAAGGTTCGTTAGGTGGTGGGGGACCCCAAAAGGGTTCGTCAGGTGGTGGGGACCCAATTAAGGTTCGTTAGGTGGTGGGGACCTAATTAAGGGTCGTTAGGTGGTGGGGACCCAATTAAGGTTCGTTAGGTGGTGGGGAACCCAATTAAGGTTCGTTAGGTGGTGGGGACCTAATTAAGGGTCATTAGGTGGTGGGGGACCCCAACAGGGTTCGTCAGGTGGTGGGGACCTAATTAAGGTTCGTTAGGTGACAGGAACCCAATTAAGGGTCGATAGGGAGTGGGGGACCCCAACAGGGTTCGTTAGGTGGTGGGGACCTAATTAAGGGTCGTTAGGAAGCGGAGGACCCTGGTGGGGTTCGTTAGGTGGTGGGGATCCTGAGATCAAAGCTAATTAGGTGGTGGGGCCCTAATTAAGGTTCATTAGGCACTGGGGACCTAATTAAGGTTCGTTAGGCGGTGGGGACCCAATTAAGGTTCGTTAGGTGGTGGGGCCCTAATTAAGATTCGTTAGGTGGTGGGGGACCCTGGCGGGGTTCGTTAGGTGGTGGGAACCCTGAGATCAAAGCTAATTAGGTGGTGGGGCACTAATTAAGGTTCGTTAGGCAGTGGGAGACCCTGGTGGCTTCGTTAGGTGGTGGGGACCCAATTAAGGCTCGTTAGGCGGTGGGGGACCCAATTAAGGTTGGTTAGGTGGGGGGGCCCTAATTAAGGTTCGTTAGGCGGTGGGGGACCCTGGTGGGGTTCGTTAGGCGGTGGGGACCTAATTAGGG
>NW_009259892.1:3635-7009 GCF_000687185.1 Egretta garzetta | reverse complement strand
CCTGTCTGTCCATCCAACTGTCCGTCTGTCTGTCTGTCCACCTGTCCATCCAGCTGTCCATCCGGCTGTCTGTCTGTCCATCCAACTGTGTCTGTCTGCCCGTCTGCCCATCCAGCTGTCTGTCCGCCTGGCTGTCTGCCCATCTGTCTGTCCATCTACCTGTCTGCCCGTCCGGCTGTCCACCCGGCTGGCTGTCCAGCTGTCTATCTGTCTGTCTGTCCATGTCTGTCCGGCTGTCCGGCTGTCCAGCTGTCTGTCCATCCAGCTGTCCATCTGTCTACCTGTCTGTCCATTCAACTGTCTGTCTGTCTGTCCATCTGTCCATCCAGCCGTCTGTCCGGCTGTCCATCCAGCTGTCCATCTGTCTATCTGTCTGTCCATCCATCTGTCCGTCTATCTGGCTGTCCAGCTGGCTGGCTGTCCGCCTGTCTGTCCATTCAACTGTCTGTCTGTCCATCTGTCCATCCGGCTGCCTGTCCGCCTGGCTGCTTGGCTGTCCATCCAGCTGTCCATCCGGCTGTCTGGCTGTCTGTCCATCCAACTGTGTCCGTCTGTCCAGCTGTCCATCCGGCTGGCTGCCTGTCCGCCTGTCCATCCGCCTGCCTGCCTGGCCATCCGGCTGTCCGTCCGTCTGTCTGGCCGTCCATCCATCTGTCTGGCTGTCCGCCTGTCTGTCCACCCGGCTGGCTGTCCGGCTGCCCATCCAACTGTCTGTCTGTCTGTCTGTCCGGCTGTCTGTCCATCCAGCTGGCTGGCTGTCCACCTGTCCGTCCATTCAACTGTCTGTCCGTCTGTCTGTCCATCTGTCCATCCGGCTGCCTGTCCGCCTGGCTGCCTGGTGCCTGTCTGTCCGGCTGTCCGGCTGTCCAGCTGTCTGTCCATCCAGCTGTCCATCTGTCTACCTGTCTGTCCATTCAACTGTCTGTCTGTCTGTCCATCTGTCCATCCAGCCGTCTGTCCGGCTGTCCATCCAGCTGTCCATCTGTCTATCTGTCTGTCCATCCATCTGTCCGTCTATCTGGCTGTCCAGCTGGCTGGCTGTCCGCCTGTCTGTCCATTCAACTGTCTGTCCGTCTGTCTGCCCATCTGTCCATCCAGCTGTCTGTCCAGCCATCTGTCCATCCAGCTGTCCATCTGTCTATCTGCCTGTCCATCCATCTGTCTGGCTGTCCGCCTGTCCATCCGCCTGCCTGCCTGTCCGCCTGGCTGGCTGGCTGTCCGCCTGTCCATCCGCCTGCCTGCCTGTCCGCCTGGCTGGCTGGCTGTCCGCCTGTCCATCCGCCTGCCTGCCTGTCCGCCTGGCTGGCTGGCTGTCCGCCTGTCCATCCGCCTGCCTGCCTGTCCGCCTGGCTGGCTGGCTGTCCGCCTGTCCATCCGCCTGCCTGCCTGTCCGCCTGGCTGGCTGGCTGTCCGCCTGTCCATCCGCCTGCCTGCCTGTCCGCCTGGCTGGCTGGCTGTCCGCCTGTCCATCCGCCTGCCTGCCTGTCCGCCTGGCTGGCTGGCTGTCCGCCTGTCCATCCGCCTGCCTGCCTGTCCGCCTGGCTGGCTGGCTGTCCGCCTGTCCATCCGCCTGCCTGCCTGTCCGCCTGGCTGGCTGGCTGTCCGCCTGTCCATCCGCCTGCCTGCCTGTCCGCCTGGCTGGCTGGCTGTCCGCCTGTCCATCCGCCTGCCTGCCTGTCCGCCTGGCTGGCTGGCTGTCCGCCTGTCCATCCGCCTGCCTGCCTGTCCGCCTGGCTGGCTGGCTGTCCGCCTGTCCATCCGCCTGCCTGCCTGTCCGCCTGGCTGGCTGGCTGTCCGCCTGTCCATCCGCCTGCCTGCCTGTCCGCCTGGCTGGCTGGCTGTCCGCCTGTCCATCCGCCTGCCTGCCTGTCCGCCTGGCTGGCTGGCTGTCCGCCTGTCCATCCGCCTGCCTGCCTGTCCGCCTGGCTGGCTGGCTGTCCGCCTGTCCATCCGCCTGCCTGCCTGTCCGCCTGGCTGGCTGGCTGTCCGCCTGTCCATCCGCCTGCCTGCCTGTCCGCCTGGCTGGCTGGCTGTCCGCCTGTCCATCCGCCTGCCTGCCTGTCCGCCTGGCTGGCTGGCTGTCCGCCTGTCCATCCGCCTGCCTGCCTGTCCGCCTGGCTGGCTGGCTGTCCGCCTGTCCATCCGCCTGCCTGCCTGTCCGCCTGGCTGGCTGGCTGTCCGCCTGTCCATCCGCCTGCCTGCCTGTCCGCCTGGCTGGCTGGCTGTCCGCCTGTCCATCCGCCTGCCTGCCTGTCCGCCTGGCTGGCTGGCTGTCCGCCTGTCCATCCGCCTGCCTGCCTGTCCGCCTGGCTGGCTGGCTGTCCGCCTGTCCATCCGCCTGCCTGCCTGTCCGCCTGGCTGGCTGGCTGTCCGCCTGTCCATCCGCCTGCCTGCCTGTCCGCCTGGCTGGCTGGCTGTCCGCCTGTCCATCCGCCTGCCTGCCTGTCCGCCTGGCTGGCTGGCTGTCCGCCTGTCCATCCGCCTGCCTGCCTGTCCGCCTGGCTGGCTGGCTGTCCGCCTGTCCATCCGCCTGCCTGCCTGTCCGCCTGGCTGGCTGGCTGTCCGCCTGTCCATCCGCCTGCCTGCCTGTCCGCCTGGCTGGCTGGCTGTCCGCCTGTCCATCCGCCTGCCTGCCTGTCCGCCTGGCTGGCTGGCTGTCCGCCTGTCCATCCGCCTGCCTGCCTGTCCGCCTGGCTGGCTGGCTGTCCGCCTGTCCATCCGCCTGCCTGCCTGTCCGCCTGGCTGGCTGGCTGTCCGCCTGTCCATCCGCCTGCCTGCCTGTCCGCCTGGCTGGCTGGCTGTCCGCCTGTCCATCCGCCTGCCTGCCTGTCCGCCTGGCTGGCTGGCTGTCCGCCTGTCCATCCGCCTGCCTGCCTGTCCGCCTGGCTGGCTGGCTGTCCGCCTGTCCATCCGCCTGCCTGCCTGTCCGCCTGGCTGGCTGGCTGTCCGCCTGTCCATCCGCCTGCCTGCCTGTCCGCCTGGCTGGCTGGCTGTCCGCCTGTCCATCCGCCTGCCTGCCTGTCCGCCTGGCTGGCTGGCTGTCCGCCTGTCCATCCGCCTGCCTGCCTGTCCGCCTGGCCGCCTGGCCGTCCGTCCGGCTGGCTGTCCATCCAGCTGTCCATCTGTCTATCTGCCTGTCCATCCGTCTGTCCGTCTATCCGTCTGTCTGTCTGTCCGTCTGTCCATCCGGCTGCCTGTCCGCCTGGCCGCCTGGCTGTCCATCCGGCTGTCTGTCTGTCTGTCCATCCAACTGTGTCCGGCTGTCCGGCTGTCCGTCCAGCTGGCTGCCTGTCCGCCTGGCTGGCTGTCCATCCATCTGTCCATCTGCCTGTCTGCCCGTCCGGCTGTCCACCTGGCTGTCCGCCCGTCCGTCC
>NW_009259892.1:768-3151 GCF_000687185.1 Egretta garzetta | reverse complement strand
ACTGCCTGTCTGTCTGTCTGTCTGTCTGTCCATCTGTCCATCCAGCTGTCTGTCCGGCTGTCTGTCTGTCTATCCATCCATCTGTCTATCTGGCTGGCTGGCTGGCTGTCCAGCTGTCCGTCCAACTGTCTGTCTGTCTGTCCATCTGTCCATCCAGCTGTCTGTCTGTCCATCTGTCCATCCAGCTGTCTGTCTGTCCATCTGTCCATCCAGCTGTCTGTCTGTCCATCTGTCCATCCAGCTGTCTGTCTGTCCATCTGTCCATCCAGCTGTCTGTCTGTCCATCTGTCCATCCAGCTGTCTGTCTGTCCATCTGTCCATCCAGCTGTCTGTCTGTCCATCCATCTGGCTGTCCAGCTGGCTGGCTGTCCGCCTGTCTGTCCACCCGGCTGGCTGTCCAGCTGTCTATCTGTCTGTCCATCCGTCTGTCCGTCTATCTGTCTGTCTGTCCAGCTGTCCACCTGGCTCACTGGCTGGCTGGCTGTCCGTCCAGCTGTGCATCCAACTGTCTGGCTGTCCGGCTGTCCGGCTGTCTGTCCATCCAACTGTCTGTCCATCTGTCCATCCATCTGTCCAGCTGTCTGTCTGTCTGTCCATCCGTCTGTCCGTCTATCTGTCTGTCTGTCCATCCATCTGGCTGTCCAGCTGGCTGGCTGTCCGCCTGTCTGTCCATTCAACTGTCTGTCTGTCCATCTGTCCATCCATCTGTCCAGCTGTCTGTCTGTCCATCCGTCTGTCCGTCTATCTGTCTGTCTGTCCATCCATCTGGCTGTCCAGCTGGCTGGCTGTCCGCCTGTCTGTCCATTCAACTGTCTGTCTGTCCATCTGTCCATCCATCTGTCCAGCTGTCTGTCTGTCCATCCGTCTGTCCGTCTATCTGTCTGTCTGTCCATCCATCTGGCTGTCCAGCTGGCTGGCTGTCCGCCTGTCTGTCCATTCAACTGTCTGTCTGTCCATCTGTCCATCCATCTGTCCAGCTGTCTGTCTGTCCATCCGTCTGTCCGTCTATCTGTCTGTCTGTCCATCCATCTGGCTGTCCAGCTGGCTGGCTGTCCGCCTGTCTGTCCATTCAACTGTCTGTCTGTCCATCTGTCCATCCATCTGTCCAGCTGTCTGTCTGTCCATCCGTCTGTCCGTCTATCTGTCTGTCTGTCCATCCATCTGGCTGTCCAGCTGGCTGGCTGTCCGCCTGTCTGTCCATTCAACTGTCTGTCTGTCCATCTGTCCATCCATCTGTCCAGCTGTCTGTCTGTCCATCCGTCTGTCCGTCTATCTGTCTGTCTGTCCATCCATCTGGCTGTCCAGCTGGCTGGCTGTCCGCCTGTCTGTCCATTCAACTGTCTGTCTGTCCATCTGTCCATCCATCTGTCCAGCTGTCTGTCTGTCCATCCGTCTGTCCGTCTATCTGTCTGTCTGTCCATCCATCTGGCTGTCCAGCTGGCTGGCTGTCCGCCTGTCTGTCCATTCAACTGTCTGTCTGTCTGTCCGTCCAGCTGTCCATCCGGCTGACTGACCATCTGTCTGTCTGTCCATCCAACTCTCTGTCTGCCTGTCTGTCCGGCTGTCCGGCTGTCCAGCTGTCTGTCCATCCAGCTGTCCATCTGTCTATCTGTCTGTCCATTCAACTGTCTGTCTGTCCAGCTGTCCATTCGGCTGCCTGTCCGCCTGGCTGGCTATCCATCTGTCTGTCCATCCAACTGTCTGCCTGTCTGTCCAGCTGGCTGTCTGGCTCTCTGGCTGTCTGTCTGTCCGTCTGTCCATCCAACTGTCCATCCATCTGTCCAGCTGTCCATCTGTCTGGCTGTCCGCCTGGCTGGCTGTCCGTCTGTCCATCCAACTGTCCGTCCGGCTGTCCGCCTGGCTGGCTGGCTGTCCCTCCATCTGTCCATCTGTCTGTCTGTTCAGCTGTCCAGCTGTCCGCCTGTCTGTCCATCCAACTGTCTGTCTGTCTGTCCGTCCATCTGTCCATCCGCCTGTCTGTCCATCCAACTGTCCATCTGTCTGTCCGTCTGTCCATCCGGCTGTCTGTCTCTCTGTCCATCCATCCAACCGTGTCTGTCTGTCCGGCTGTCCGCCTGGCTGGCTGTCCATCTGTCTGTCCATCCAACTGTCTGCCTGTCTGTCCATCCGGCTCTCCAGCTGGCTGGCTGTCCATCCAACTGTGTCCGGCTGTCTGTCTGACTGTCCATCTGTCCGTCCAACTGTCCGTCCATCTGGCTGGCTGGCTGGCTGCCCAGCTGACTGTCTGTCTGTCCATCCGGCTGTCCAGCTGGCTGGCTGGCTGATGTCCATCTGTCCGTCCAACTGGTTGTCTGGCTCTCCGGCTGGCTGGCTGTCCGTCTGTCCATCCAACTGTCCATCCATCTGTCCAGCTGGCCGTCTT
>NW_009259892.1:0-718 GCF_000687185.1 Egretta garzetta | reverse complement strand
GGTCCGGCTGCCTGGCTGTCCATCTGTCCATCCAACTGGCTGGCTGGCTGTCCGGCTGTCCGGCTGTCTGACTGTCCGTCTGACTCTGTCCGTCTGTCCGTCCAGCTGTGTCCGGCTGTCTGCCCGCCTGTCCATGTGTCCGACTGTCTGTCTGTCCAGCTGCCCCTCTGTCTGACTGTCCATCCGTCCGGCCGTCTGTCCATCCAACTGCCTGACTGTCCGACTGTCTGTCCAGCTGTCCAACCCGCTGGCTGTCTGTCCGTCCAGCTGTCCGTGTGTCTGACTGTCTGTCCCAACTGTCTGTCCGTCTGTCCGGCTGTGTCCAGCTGTCTGCCCATCCAACTCTCTGGCTGTCTATCCGGCTGGCTGGCTGTCCAGCTGTCCATGTGTCTGACTGTCTGTCTGCCTGTCCATCTGTCTGTCTGTCTGTCCAACTGTCTGTCTGCCTGTCTGTCCAGCTGGCTGGCTGTCCAACTCACTGGCTGTCCGACTGTCCATCTGTCTGTCCGTCCGACTGTCTGTCCCGCTGTCCATGTGTCTGTCTGTCCGTCCAACTGTCCGTCTGTCCAACCCACCGACTGTCTGGCTGGCTGTCCGACTGTCCGTCTGTCCATCCGACTGTCCGTCTGACTCCAACTCTCTGACTGTCTGTCCGTCTGTCTGTCCATCCGACTGTCTGTCTGTCTGTCCAGCTGGCTGTCTGTCTGTCTGTCCCACT
>NW_009259891.1:46491-59692 GCF_000687185.1 Egretta garzetta | reverse complement strand
GGGCTTTGGTTTCTATGATCACATGTAGATTTTCGATAAATACACCCTATTGTGGATAGGATCCACTGACCGAGAAGAAGCAGGAGAATCTTTGCTAGCAGGTTGGCTGACTTAGTGAATTATGCTTAAACTAATGAACTTGGGGGGTAATGTCCAAAACTGTTTCACCTGCGTATTCATAAGCAACAGGGTCGATGAGTGCACCTATAAGAGTAGTTAGGAATGCTCCCCAACCCTCTCCAACGGCAAGAATCCTAAGTTCAGCGACCTCAAGTGCATTTCTACCAATGCAAGTCACCTGGGCAACAAAAAGGAGGGGAACTGGAGCTCTGTGCCCAGTCTGAGAGTTATGATGCTGTAGGAAACACAGAATACTCGCATGACTGGAAGACCACAGTGGATGGCTACAAGCTCTTTCAGAAAGATAGAAAGGGAAGAAGAGGGGACAGAGTTGCACTTCACATGAAAGAGAAATTTGAATATGTGCAAATGAGCTATGGAGGCCATGAAAGTTCTATTGAATGCCTTTGGATCAAGATTAGAGGGGTCATCACCAAGGGACATCTTATGTCCGATGCCTGCTACCAACCTCCCAATCGGGATGACAAGGCTGATGAAACCTTACTTTGGCTGCTTAAGGAAGTCTCAGGCCAACAGAACTTGCTCCTCATGGGTGACTTCAATTACAGGGACATTTACTGGGAAAGCAACATAGCAGTGTACAAGTTGTCCATCAGTTTCCTGCTATAGATGCTGGACCTGCTGATTAGGAACAGCACAGTGCGAGATTTACTGCTCACAAACCAAGAATGCTTACTTGACAACAAAAGTACCAACAATAGCCATGGATACAGTGATCATAACGTTATGGAGTTGAAGATTCTGCTGAGCACACTGAAGACCAGTAGCAGGACAAAGACCCAGCATGTTGGAAGAACCAAATTCAGTATGCTCGGAGCCCATCTGTGAGGGATTCCATGGGAAGTATTCATGGAAGGCAATGGAACTTGTGAGTGCTGGGAGTTTTCAAGAACAGCCTCCTGGAAGCACAAGAACAGTCCATTCCCTACTGAGGGAAGGGAAGAAGGCAGAACAAGAGACCACCCTGGCTTAACAATGAGCTTTTGGGTGTCCTTAAAAGCTAAAAAAAGAAGCATACCAGCTATGGACAGGCAGCCAAATTCCATTGAGGACTGTAAGAACCTTGCTTTGGAGGTTTTCAAGCTGTGACTGGATGGGGTGCTAGATGGGGGTTGGACTAGATGACCTCTAGGGGTCCCTTCCAACCCAAAACATTCTATGATTCCATGATAATCTCATCTAGGCTTCCCTTCCCATGAAAGGTTGGACCAGAGGATCTTTTGAGGTCCCTTCCAACCTGTGAGATTCTACGATTGTTTTATTTCATTTGTGACAAGGCTATTAAGGTGCTCTGAAGTGTAGTCTTTTAACTTTGTGACTCTGTCTGCGTAAATGCTTTGTAGCCAAGATACATGATGCATTGCTTTCTTCAATATATCTTCAAATTGTTGGTTCTTTTACTTTTGCGTATTATGCTGGTTAGAATTCATACTGGATGTTTGCTCAATAAGGAGAGTAAATTAATATTGACCTACTATTAAAGAGGAAAGATAATTGACTTCAGGTGTTTGTTACCTGAAATAAGTGAATAACTGTAAAATGTACTTTTTATTTTGCAGGCACTATAAGAAGCGTTGTCAAGGCCGGATGCGGAAACATGTCGGTGACCTGTGTTTACAAGCTGGCATGTTACAAGATTCCTTGGTGCATTATCACATGGCGGTGGAACTTCTGCGGTCTGTGAATGACTTTCTGTGGCTTGGAGGTAGGATTAAGTGGTGATCGTGAATCAGTTGTTATAACCAAGTGAATCAAAATACCTTCTATGATTTCTGTATTGTGAAAAGTAGGAGTGATTTTGGTGACCAAAATCTGAATATCAGGTGTGATTAAGAATTAAGTTGAAATAAAAATTAGTTAACAAGACATGAGAAAGACACGTGTTTAAGAAAACTTGCAACGTAAAATGCATTACTGTAGTAAAGCATGTACTTAAAAAAAATTCTGCATCTGACTTTTTAATGATTCTTTGGAAAATGTTGGTTTGTTTTTTTTTTTTTTTTTTTTTCAGTGGATTGTACAGGTGTTTTAAAAATCTTCCCTGTGGGTATCTGCTATGGACTGTTAGGAAAAGATTTTTGCCTTTACATCTACCAAAGCCACGAGTGTTTAACTTCCACTGGCATAACTTCCTTCCTTTTACATTAGGTCCTAGGCTTCACTTTTTTTCTCTGCCTTTTCCTTCATCCTTTCTGTCATGGTTTAACCTGGCATGCAGCTGAACAACACACAGCCATGTGCTCACTCCCCCCCCCCGCTCAGTGGCATGGCAGAGAGAATTGGAAAACAAAAGTAAAACCCATGGATTGAGATAAAGATAGTTCAATAAAACAGCAGAGGAAATGGATAATAATAATAGAATATATAGAATATACAAAACAAGTGATGTGCAGTACAATTGCTTACCACCCAGTGACTGATGCCCAGTGTCCTCGAGCAGTGATTGCCCTCCCCTGGCCAACTCCTTCCCCCAGCATGATGTCATATGGTATGGAACACCCCTTTGGCCAGTTGGGGTCAGCTGTCCTGGCTGTGCCCCCTCCCAGCTTCTTGTGCACCTGGCAGAACAGGGGAAGCTGAAAAGTCATTGACTGGTGTAAGCACTACTTAGCAACAACTAAAATATCAGTGTGTTACCAACATTCTTCTAGTACTAAATCCAAAACACAATGCTATGCTATACTAGGAAGAAAATTAATTCTATCCCAGCCAAAACCAGGACACTTTTCTTTTTTTCATTCCTGTTTTTTTTTCCTGCTTTTTTTTTCTTTATTGGATGTACAAGTGATCTTCCAGTACAATTTCTGCTTCTCAATTTCATACCCTTTCAGGACAAGCACTGTCTCCAGTCCTGCTTTTAGCTTCCTCATTCTACTTGGAAGTCCACTTAGCTTCCTAGTGGCTCTGTAGGTTACCTGTTATGGAAACCTTAACACCTTCTGACCTTCCACTTCTTTCTTTCTACTCTTCCAAAAAGTTAAATGGCTCAGGATTCTTCAAGCAGGAAAGGAGAACTTTTCTCTTTGTGCAGACCATGAAAATATTTTAAGGCCCATCTGGTCATTGACATAGAGGGTGACACCCCTTTCTCATCTCTCCTGCCTGTCCTTCCTAAAGAGCCTCTGTCCTTCCATTCCAACACTGCAGCCATAGGAGCTGTCCCACCACATCTCCATGATGCCAGTAACATTGTAGCCGTGCAGGTGCGCACACATCTCTAACTCCTCTTGTATATTCCCCAAGCTATGTGCATTTGCATAGAGGCATTTAAGTTGGGCCGCCAATGAAGCTGACTTACTGGCTGGAGCGGCTGGAATTCCTTTGTGCTGCTCTTCAGGTGCTCTCCTGCCAACCTGTGATCCTTCTCCAGGGTCTGGGTATCTGTTGCTAGCACTGGCATCAAACTGGTAGGAATGGGATGGATTGAGGTTCCCCTCCCCCGGAAGCTTCAGTTTAAAGCCGTCTTCAACTTGGCAAGCCTATAACCGAAGATGCTCTTCCCCTTCTCTGGCAGATGGACTCCATCAGCCCCCAGTAGACCAGGTTTCTCAAAGCAAGACCCATGGTCTAAGTAGCCTGGCTGTGGCACCAGTCCTGTAACTATTTGTTGATTCACCGGATTTGACTGGACCTTTCAAACCCTTCCCCTTTGACCGGGAGGATTGATGAAAAACTACCTGTGCTCCAGAGTCCTTGCCACTGCTCCCAGGGCTCTGTAATCTTTCTTGATACTCCTCAGCCTGCTCCTGGCTGTATCACTGGTGCCCAGGTGAAACAACAGCAGCAGATAATAGTCAGTGGACTGCACGAGGCTTGGTAGTCTCTCAGTGATGTCTCTGATACGAGTCCCCAGTAAACAGCATACCTCTCTAGAGAATGCGTCAGGCTGGCAAATGGATGCCTCTGTACCTCTCAGGAGAGTCACCTACTACTATCACCGTTGCCTTTTCTTGGTTGTGCTGGTTGTTATATGGGGAGCAGATCAGGCTGCCTTACTCAGCTCCAGCATCTCTTCCTGGTATGACAGATCTTTCCTCAGTCTGCAGAGCAGTGAAGTGGTTCTGGAAGGGCACCTTAGGCTTTGGGGGAAGTCTCTTCCTCCTGCTGGTCCTTGCTGTTGCAACTATCCATTCTTCTGCATTATTGTCCCCCCTCCCATCTGTGTGTGCTGGTGGGGGAGTTTTTGGCTGTGGGCCCACTGCAGACTGCACTTGGAACCAGCTATCTAACTCCTTCTCAGCCTCCCTGATGTTATGCAGCCTTCTCACCGCCTGCTGCAGGAGGTCCTCCACCTGGGCACACCTTTTGCAGGCAGGGCTGCTGCCTGCCCCTGCTCCAGGAGGAAGGTCTGGGTACTTCTGAGGTCTGAGCTCTGCACTGCAGCCTCTCCCTTCAGCAGCTCTATCTGGGTGGAGGCTCGGACCACCACTGGGGTAGATGGCGCAGACCCCCCAGCCAGAGCTGCAGCCTTTGCTCTCAGAGAAGTGCCCACCATTCTGCCTTGAAGGTCAGGTAGGATAAGCGCCCTTGACCTGTGCAGATGGTCACAGAATGGTGCCCCATTGCTGGGTTATGTGTACTTCAGGTCTCCCACCCGGCTAGTGGAATGCCCCTCTTATGAAGAGGTGCCCTCCCACAGGAACTGCTGCACCACACCCTGGCTGCCATGCCACGCCCTGTTTGTTCATCCTGTTGGCAGCGCTCCCGGTCACTCGTGCTCCCTAGGGCTGCCTTTTGTGGGAGTGGGGGGTGGCCACCATTACTCCTGTCCCCACCCAGGCTTTGTCAGCTAGTCTTGTGAGAGCTGCCGACTCCTGGTGGGTCTCTGCACTCCTTTGGGGTTTCCCTGGCTCAGGAAACCCCCCTGTATGCTATGATCTCCCACTCCACTGCAGAACGTGCCTACACCGGAGCTGGTAGCCTCTGTGAGTGACTGTTGGTGGCAGTTACTCTGCGTTTAAATCTGCTGCTGTTATTCTTGGCCCTACAAGGATCGCAACCCTTGGAACCTGGCTGTCCAGACTATTTCCCACCTACTTTATAGGCCAGCTATGCAAATCTTACCAATTTGTCTATCAGCATGCTATGGGAGACCATTTCCAAAGGTCTTGTGAGAGTCAAAATATTATAACATCTACTGCTGTTCCTTTGTCCACTGAGCTAATCATCTCATCATAGGAGGCAGTGAGGTTGCCAAGGACTGATTTAACCTTGGTAAATAATGTGTGCTGTTTCCAGTTTATCCTTCATGTGCTTGGAAACGGCTTCTAGAAGGATTTCTTTATAGTCTTTCCAGGGAGCTGACGTTGATCTGCCTGTAGACCCCTGGTACCTCCTTTCTGAAGAAGGCTATGATGTTTTCCTTTGTCCAGTCATTAGAAATCTCACCCAAGTGTCATGACCTGTTGGAGGTGATCAGAGAGTGGTCTCACGTTGGCCAGCTCTCTATGGATTCATCTTACCTGGTTTTGTGGAGTTGCATGCCGTTGGATTAAGTGCTTCATATGTCTTGTCTTCCTCTGCTGTGGCTAGTACGTACTCCTACAGACTCTGCTAGTAGTCTTGGGGAGCTGGGAGGTCTGAGAGTAAACCTTACCGGTAAAAAGAGATAGAAAGGACGTTGAGTATCTCAGGCTTTTCCATGACCTTTGTCACTAGGTCTCCAATTTGAGACATGCTTTATGTTTGTGTAAATAGACTTTACTACATGATACTTCACTTCTTGCAAGTATCTCTACTAAGCTGTTGGCTTTCTTCTTTACAGCTGCTCTTGAGGGGTTATGCTCAGCATCAGTCATCTATCATTATCCTGGTGGTACTGGCGGTAAAGTTGGATCTCGCAGGGCACAAGGAGGTTCTTTTTCTGCTGAGGCAGGCAACAGGCACAGACCAGGTAAGGACAGGATTTAATTTTTGTTCTGTTTGTCACCACTGAACATCTGAAAATTTCCTCCCTACTTCCTAACTCTGTAAAATTATACCGATGACAGGATAAACTGGAAAGGTGGGTGGGAGGGGAGAGCTGTATTTCTTTTTAAGATTTTACGTGAATGACTTTTCTACTGCTTTGGTATTAATGTCAACATGTGTGCTTTGCATAGAGTTGCAGAGCTTTTGATCTCTTCATCTAATTGTTAATAGTCTCTGTGTTTGAATTCTGCCGGAGGAGATACAGACAGTTTCCATAAAGTACATGTGATGTGACAGAGTTGCACATATTAATAAGAAGTTAGGTACATTTATTCAGAGGTGTTTTGCTATTCTGAAGTAAACATTTAATAAATAGGTTTGCTTAACTAAATATCAATAAACCAACGTAATTTTTAAGATTTAGTATGCTTTTCTAAACACTCAGTTTTCAGTAATTAATACGATGATTGTATTAGCGTTGGTACGATAGACATTCTTTGAGAAATGGCCCGCTGCTTAAACTATTTTAGGAATTATTAGGAGAGTAACAGAGAGAAAAAAAATAGAAAATATCATTTAGTCTACAGTTCATCTGCATCTGGAATATTGCATGCCATTTCAGTTTCCCTGCTCAAAAGGGTGTTCATGTTCCCTACCTCCCATTTTTCTACTGGAAGGAGGTTGCAGATTGGCAACAAAGATGATCTTGGTATGGTTTCTGTACAAGAATAACTGAATAGCCTAGAACTCTGCAGTTCTGCCAAAGAGATGGCTGAGGAGAAATATGAGAGAGCTCTCTAGTACGGTGAATGTTGTGGAAGAGGATGGATAGGGACCAGAGGCGTTCAGTGCTTCTTCTGAAGAACTAGAGGACATCAATACAGCTAGCAGATGGAAAAGCAGATGAAAGAATTGTTCTTTATTCAGTTTTATAGGTATGATGTTGAACTCCTTGTTAGGAGTTACTGGATCTGGTAGATAGAAGCGAGGCTGCTGCAACTCTCTGTCCCCGGGTCCGGCATTCCCAATAGGCATACACACACACTGTATGTACACACAGCGGGCCACACAGACCAACACAGACAGAAGACAGCCCTCAAACACAGACAGCACTAACAGCCTGATCCTGCTCCCCTCTCTGGCTGATTAGTATGAAAGCCTGTTAGTAGTAAAGATCCATCCAGTAGCTGGTTTTAGTCACTCAGTCTGTCCAGTAGCTGGCTGCTGGGTTGCCAGGTCTCACCAGTTGCTGGCACCTGGACTTACAGGCCTCTGAAACCCAGAGCCCCATTCCAGTTGTTGATACTTAGACCTACATGCGTGCACGCGCTCCCCTTGCCCCTCTATTTTACCATGCTTGTTCCTCCCTAAACTGCTTTGATCTCTCCTTTTCCCTGCCTTTGGTTCATCCCCTGCACTTTCCGTAAGAAATCTTGTACGATCCCAAGACGTTCTTTCCCTGTAACCTGTAATGAGGCCCATATCCCTGTAGGCATTAACTCCCTGCCCCGACTGTAAGGTGAACCGGAGAGCTGCTCATGTTAACTCATCTTGATGGGTTTCACCCCCAGACAGCTCTGTTTGCTCTGATGAAGTTATTGGGGTTCAGCTGACTGTTGCTGTTCCTCTGTGCTCCTTTGTATTTGTGGAGATGAGCCTTAATCCTATAACCTAACAGTAGCTACATGGTGTTAAGGTTCCTGAAAGTTTCTATGGCTTCCAGAGGAGGTGGGCTAGGGTAGTGAAAGAAAAATGTATTGGTAATTATGAGCTAGACAGGCCTTTGGTCTAACCCAGCATAGCTGTTTCTATGTATATACTTAAGTTCTTACACAGTACTGAAACAAATAGAAGCTGGGTTTAAGTACTCTCATGTGCAACATGATCAAAATGAATTCCTTCATCTAAAAAACCCCAACCGCCTATCTTTATTCATCTAAAGTCACAATCCAGTAAACACTTGCTTTGTATTCTCTTTATTACAAACGGTGTATGTTGACACCAGGTAATTGTGATAGTAAAATTGCCTTATTTCACGAGAGGATGCTGATTTTTTTGTATAATATCTAGTCATTAAAATCTGTGCATATGGTCCCATGACCTGTGAGTACATTTTATGTTGGCTGTTATGGTATAATTTCACACAGTTATTAACCTTTGTCTGCTTTTCTACAATTATTTAACAGTAGGTGTTGCAATCTGTTTGTTTGTAATGAGTAATCCTTGTTACTAATGAAGGTAAAAAATAAGTCACAGCTATCAGAATAATTGAATAAAATATATTTTGGGTATTTTACTGGTGCTTCTCTATATAAGTTGTCTTCTAGTTCAAAGTCTTGTTTCAAACTTGTTAGTGTGGTTGTATTCTAAAAAAGTTTTTTAACTTCATATGGCAAGATTTTTAAAAGGACTTTTGTGTGAAAAAAACTGATTACAGTTTTTTTTGTCATCCCTTCCATATGAAAATGTTACTTCATGGTTTATTAGGTATTGGTCCCTAACTCTAGTTATGAGGTCTTACTGCTTTGAGATCTGAACTGCTGAATACTGTCTTGCCGAACAGCTGTTGCTGTGATGTCTTTTTTCCTACAAGGTTTTCTGAAAGTTTCTTTTTAATACCTTTTTTTGACTCTGCAGTGCCTTTCACTTTAAAATCTTTTCAAACTGCACCTTTGTTTATAATCTACTTTGTGATAATTAATTTTGTGAAGACAGTATTTAATCTGGGGAACAAACTCCAGTGTATTTTTCTGTAGGATAAGGCCAGAAACAAAAGGGGTTTCCAAATTCTGTGCAAATCAATAAATGCTCATACTTGGAACTGACATTCAATTTGTGCCTACTTTTGAGGCATATAGATGTGAGAGTTACCTTATTGCTTCCTGATGTGCCTGGAATTGCACCTCTTCTTGTGCCTGTACTTCAGCCTTGACAGGATGGGGTTTCTAGGTACTGCCTTTGTGCCCAGACCCGGTCAAGAGAAACATCTTTCTCTTGAATCTCCTGTGATTTCCACCATTTGGCATTTTTAGACTATAGCACAGGACCTGGCTGCTCAAAAACATGTTGTAGTGTCTGCTTTATATAGAAACATCTTTGGAAAGGGAAGCTTTAATATTGTCTCTCTTTGTATAATACAGAGCACAAGCTTAAGAGGGCAGTGCTAAAGGGGGGGGGGGTTTATTGGTGTGGTTTTTTTTCCCCCTACTGAGCAGAATTGCAATGTGTTTCATACCTATCTGTAACCATCAGAGTATTGTCTGGTTTTTGTTGGTGTACCCTTCAACTTCTTTTGAAACTCTTGATGGGAATAGTTCTGAGCAAATCAACTGAAGGGAGGTCCTGTCTTGCTCATAAAGCAATTGCTTTTGACTGCTTAACCCTTGATCTTAACAATTTTATTGCCATGGTTAATCAAAGTTTAGGGCAACAAGGTGTTACATATTTGATGGTCCGACTTTGCAATACTCTTGACAGCTATTTTATGTGACTAGTCTGGCATGTTGGGTTGGCATGACTCAATTATTCAGAAAAAATTGACGGAGTAAAATTAATGATAATTAAAAGGGGTACAATTACTTGAGAATGCCTGCAGTATTGTGTAGATTAAGTGAGCTCCCACAAGGACGTTTAAGCACTTTAGGACCTGATATTAAAATACAATAAGTGGATTGTGATGGAAACTTGCCCACAGGAATAAAGGATAAAAAGGGTACGGCTTTAAATTACACACTGAAAATTCTTAAATTCTTCTTGTTGTGTCTTAGAATTCATTGCAAGTTTACAGGATTTTTACATTTATTTTTTAACAAAATGAGATTTAACATACAGTGACTACTTGAATTATAATTGGTAGTCCTTCAAAATAGCAATGATGATCCTAATATATATCATAATTTTGTTCAAGCCTGTTATAAAACATTGTAAGAGCTTATTTTGTTGGCTATATTTGAGGCTGAAAAAAAAAACCATTTTTGTTCCTCCTTTTAGGGGCACAAGAAGTTCTCATTGATCCAGGTACATTATTTTCATGCATGTTTCCAGTGTCTTTCCTTTTTATTACTTGCATTTGTTTTGCATTTGTACAGATAATTACTGCCACTTGCCAAAACTAATACTGATTCCTGATGCTTTGTTTTTTTGCTATAAATCTTCAGGAAGCAAAGAGTCTGAAGGGTAACTGGCACAAAATAAATGATGTAGTTCCGTGATTGTGTCCCTGTAAATTCTAATCGAGATTGTTTCTTCTCATGAGTAGTGAGGATTTTTAATTTTTTTTTTTTAATTATTTTATTTTTTTTTATTTTTTTAACCAACAAACCTGAATGGTCACATGTAGTCTTGTAGTGTCACGGTATTCCTTCCATCATTACTAACAAATAACATCCATAAAAACCTTAAGGTGTTAATACACAGATGTGTTTGGTATGATTCTTTAAGGTTGACAAACATACAAAAAAGTTGCTTTAGCATTTGAGCATGTAAAATAACATATTTCTGAATAGAGAGGGAGTAGAAAGTATCTCTCACAGTAGTTTTTAACTATCTATTGAGAGTTAGATCCATCTCTGAAACACAAAGATTTCTTTGCCATCTTAGTAGAGAAACCTCTTGGAGAAATAAATTGCTGTATAAATTTAGGCGTGTAATCCTACAGATTAAGTAACACTTAAAAAGTTACAGAGCCTTGCCAAACCTTTGATATGTTTCCAATTTTATTACGTTAACTCTGCAATAAAATTAAATTCTAGAGATAAAATTTTCCTGTTCTTCATAATACCCTGGATTTCCTTGCCTTCTATTTCAGATTCTTATCCCTTATGTATGTAAAGAATTTTTCTGTCTCTCACCTTCTTTCTTATATAAAAAACCCAATTTCTTACTGTTTTGTCTGGGCCTCAGGTAATTTTTTTTTTTTTTTTTTTTTTTAATGTGGAAAGCTCAGATTTTGTGGCCTTTGTTACAATATAACACTTGCTTTTCTGTGATTAGAAATCGGGGAGAGAAGTATTTGTTTTAAATGATTGGAGAGCGTCACTGTTCTAATAATTAGTTTACAAAAAAATTGAACTTTTTTTTTTCTTAGGTGTGCTTTAGAAATACAATTTTTAAGTAGAACAAGGAATAATTCAAAGATTAAAATTGCATATTCAGCTGTGGCCATAATCTAATTTTAGCAGTACAATATTTCAGTCATAGTCTAAATACTCAGATAAGTTTGAAAGATTATGAATATCTTTGTTTTTTACCAAGCAAAAGATTATTTCCTGTTTGCTGGTTTATGATTGAATCAATTTTTCATTTGTACTCTTTAAAATAGCATAGTGAAACAGAACTAGTGTTTTCTAGGTAGGGTGTGATTTCTTTCTAGGTAGGGCAAGTGTAGTCAAAGCTACAGCATATCCTAGTTTTCTTTGTAGATATTTAGTATTTGCTGAAAGTCCTTCTGCTCATTTCTTACCCTGTTCTGTTCTAGGTGCACTGACTTCAAATGGTATAAATGCAGACACCAGTGCTGAGATAGGACGTGCCAAGAATTGCCTTAGTCCTGAAGACATCATAGATAAATATAAAGAAGCCATTTCTTACTATGGCAAGGTAATCCTATTTATTTTTAAGAAACTTCACTGAAATTCTTGTGAACAATGAACTGCTGTGGTTTTGGTTTCAGAGGCATATGCAAGAAAGTTTGCAAAACATATGATAATGGAAGAAATGGGAGTAATTTATGCTACTGAACTAAGTGCTTGGTTTAGAGTTTGGGAATGTCAGACCTTTGGTCAAAGACACCTAAACCACCAATGTGCTAAGTAAACCATTTGCTGTACCTGGTAGTACCTGGAGGTTTTGGATTCATTGTTTTACATTTTTAAAGCACTCTAAGCAGAAGTGTTAGATATTTGAAGGCTTGTTAACTGTTACATATGTTCACGGTCCTTAATACATACATCATCCACTCCAGTGACGCTTCGATGCCTTGTGTAAGCTGCAATTTGATTTACTGTGCCTGCTGGAATGATCTCTGGGGAACTGAGGAGTTTATGAAGAGGTTGCTGCTGATGCATTGATTTTTACAGGATTGTTCAGGGAGGCTGAGAGGTAGGGGGTCATAGAGGAAACATGAAGGACAAATATTCTTAAAAGATGATTTAGAAAAATTAAACGGTTTTCAGTTCTACTGGAGCATTTTTTTAGATTTTTGTGCAAATGCTCAGAGCATAAGATTGTAAAGTAGCTTAATGTTTGCACTCATAATATGGAGAGAAAAAATGATTTCATGCTGTGACAATAGTGGCTCAGTATCTGCATCAACATTAAAGATAAGTTTTAATTGTACTGCAGTGTGGTTATGCTTTAATAAGTTTTTAACTTCAAGTCTGTCTCTTGTTTGATATTGAAAGTATCTTTAGACTAAGCTATGTAAATATGATATGGCATTTCTGTGTCTGTGTTGAAGGGAGACTCTCCAGATTAAACAAGATAAATTGTGTGCATGAGTTAATTTATCATAAGAATGAAATGTGATTAGTTTTGGGGATAGTTTGACATCAATTTGAATCCATCAACATAATGATAATTCTCAAGTATGCATTCAGCTTTTTATGTTACCTTAAGGGTCAGTTGTTCATCTAGAAAGAGTATGATTTCTTTAGAAGTATCAAATTATTGGACTTTGTTGGACTTAGGGCAGGGTATTTATATTTTGATTATAATAATATACATTATGCTCTCAGCAAGTAATAACTAAGCTTCACTGCAGCTTCACTTGCAAATAACAAAGAGCTTTGTCTTGGGACTGGCCTATAACTGTTCAAGACAAGCATAGTTAGCTTTTCTTTAAGACCTACGGCCCTGTGCAACCTGCTCTAGGTGAACCTGCTTTATCAGGAGGGTTGGACTAGCTGATCTCCTGAGGTCCCTTGCAACCCTTGCCATTCTGTGATGCTGTGATAAAGTAATTCCTAGCTCTCATGCTGAGGAAGCAGCGCTTTTTATGTTATCACTGAGCTTAAGAAACTTCAATAGCATCTTCTAGAATACATTCAATCTCCAGTAATTTGTTTTTGCTGATATAAATGCACAAGAGAGGAATATGTAACTGCTTTGGTGGAGTAACTCTTGCATTTCGTTCTGACCTTTATTTCCCCCA
>NW_009259891.1:29988-46440 GCF_000687185.1 Egretta garzetta | reverse complement strand
AACTCAAATGTCCATTATCCGTATTGTTTAAGGAAATAACTAGATCAGATTGTTTGTCTAGAAAATTGCCTGTGTTTGTTGCCCGAGCTCAAACAGATCAGTGCACATGCCCATTGTCTCCTGCCTTTCTTAAGCAAGCCAAATAACTGACAGTCATGTTTTGTAAATAAACACTAGAGAACTCAGAATTCACTTGTCATCAGTGATAATGTTTTAACTAAAGAGCAAATTGATGTAGTAAAACTAAAGTTCTGTTGCTACAGTTTCCTGTGCTATATAATGTGTTTTGTAATAAGTAGAAAAGCAAAATTAATTTTTTGTTTATCGTGATAGAACAGTTTCAGGTGGTGAAAAATTACTGTAAAACTGACCTTTTTGCTTATGTACCTATTACAGTGTCTTTGCAGACACACCACTCACACCCACCATATATATGAGGTTATCCAAAATGATACTAAGATTCCCATCTTTTCTCCTCATCTGAACTCTCAGACTGAAACTGTGCTGTGTCTCAAAATAAGAAAAGTGAGTGAAGAGGCTGAAAACTGTTGTTTTGCATAATAACATTTTAGATGACACCTTAATATTCAGTTGGGCATATGCTGATAATTTAACAGTGTAGTCACTAGAATTAAGGAATTGCTGGGTTTGGAAGATGTGACAGTTGATCTATGTGTTGAGCAGAAATACTTTTACAATCTAACAGGTACGATACTTCAAAATTATTTTAATTTTCTCCCTCTTCAAGTACAAGAATGCTGGTGTGATTGAACTGGAAGCCTGTGTGAAGGCAGTGAGAGTCCTTGCAATACAGAAAAGGAGCATGGAAGCCTCTGAGTTTCTTCAGAATGCAGTTTATATCAACCTTCGTCAGGTTGGTGCGGAAAGTCCCATTATTTTTCTCTTCTCATTTGAGGTCTTATACTGAATTGTGAAAGTTACTTAGATTCAGGAGACTCCAATTTATTTTCTGCATCACGACCTTCCTTCTTACTAGGACTTCTGAGGATTTTCACATCAGGGTATTCAGAGTTCATCTGAAAACGTGAGGACTTAGTTTGAGATTAAGGACTCTTTTGGTTATTCTCCATTGTGAAGAAAAAAAATCCCATTGTTGTTCTATTGTGATGTTGTACTAGGGAAAAATAGCTGCTTGGCACAGATCTGCAATGGATTTTTTTTTTTTTTCCCCTTGATTGTATCTCATTCAATGAAACTGTGAACAAATCTGGAATGGCTTGTTGCAAAGTGAGCTTAAGAGTCTGTCTAATGTTGTTAATCAATTGAATTTTTGTTGTGTAGTGTGAAGTCTTGGTTAGGCCAAATCAGAAAGGAATTTAGAGCAGAAAATCAGTATTTGGAACTGTGAGGAAAAATGCTCAGTACCACCACAGACAAGACTAACACTTTATCAGTGTCTCAAGCTTGGTGTCACTGGTTATGGAGAGACTGCTGTGGTTGAAAGAATTAATAAAGAGCTGTTAGGTTTCTTACTGGTTTTGCTTTTTTGTTCGTTACATCTTGGTAAGACTAGCAGTTTCAGTCCATACCATTGAGCTTACGAAGCCCAGACTGGGACAGCAAATTTACGAAGGAGGTAGAATACTTCATTTGCAGAGAATCCTTTCTGAGGAGTTAATTTTCTAACTCAACATAAATGAGAAATGAATTAATTGATAAGCTATCATAAACGTAATCAATTTTGTTGCAGAGTACCCTAACTGCCATAATCCTTGCAGTGCTAACGGCCTTCTCTTTAATTCTGTAGTCTTCCACTGGCAGTTGTGTAGCCTTTCATGTAAACTGCTGTGGCAGTATTTTTCACTTGTTGTTGCGCTGTTATTCTTGTGGCCTGCAAACTCCAGTATTGTTGTTATGTTGTTTTTCTTAGGGAAGCAATTACTGTCATTGTGAGAATCACCTGCTCTCCTCCCTGACACCACTGGTCTTGCAACTTTCACTTTATATTAGAGGAAAAAAATAAGACATAGTGAATAGCAAAGTCTATTCAAATGACATGTGATGGGAAAAGTATACATGAGGCTCCTGGTACCCACAACTTTCTTTGTTCCTTGATAAATGAGTCTTGGAAAAGCCACCCACTATTCTTGCATTAATTGTATGATCGGGGTTCCAAGCTGAAATGCATCGATGGTCACTGCGTCACTCTGCTCCTTTCCGGGTTTTTAGAGAAGAGGTTGAAACTAGAGGAGTTCTTGGCCTGGCTACGGCTCAGGCCTTTGTCTCCTTTGGAGCCTGTACCAAATGACTGCTAGTTTGCTTAAGGGGTCGAGTGGACCCATCACAGTCGCCCAGGATTGATACTGGGCCCCACGCTATTCAGCATCTTCAAAAATGATCTGGATGATGGGATTGATGATGACACCAAACTGGGTGATGAGGTGGACACATCAGAAGGGAGAGCCATTTTACAGAGAGACCTGGACAGGCTGGAAGTGTGGGCAAGCAAGAACTGTATGAGCTTTAACAGAGATGAGTGCAATGGCCTGCACCTGGGATGACATAACCAAAGAGCCCAGCACAGGCCAGGATCTCTGTATGGCTGGGGAGTAACTTTGCTGAAAGGGACCTGCACGTCCTGGTGGACAACAAGCTCAACAGGAGTCAGCAGTGCACTGCTGCAGCAACCAAGGCAAATGGGATCCTGGGCTGCATCTGCAGGGACATTGCTAGCAGAGACAGAGAGGTGATCATCCCACTCTTATCAGGTCACACCTGAGTACTGTGTCCAGTTCTGGTCCCCACAGTTCAGGAAAGACATGGACAGATTGGAGAGGATCCAAAGGAGTGCCATGAAGTTGATCAAGGGGCTGGAGAAACTGCCCCATGAGGAAGGAAAGACTGAAGGAGTTAGGTGTTTTTCTCACTGGAGAAAAGAAGGCTCAGGGGGGATCTCATCACAGTATTCCAGTACTTAAAGGGCAGCTACACAGAGGATGGGAGGGTCTTTCCTCACAAGGAGCCACAGGAAGACAAAGGGCAGTGGGTACAAGTTGCACTGGGAGAAGTTTCATTGCAATTAAAAAAAAAATAAAAAAAAATCAGTAAGAACAATCATTCACTGGAAGAACCTCCCCAAGGGCACAGTGGAGCCCACGTTGCTGGGGGTTTTCAAGATGCTGCTGGACAGGGTGCTAGATGATCTTATCTAGGCTCCCTTTGACATGAAAGGTTGCACCAGAGGATCTTTCGTGGTCCCTTCCAACCTTGGCTGTTCTATGATGATTCTGTATCGCTGAGTGATAACTCTGTTGATAACGCAACATGGGAGATTGTTAGGATGCAATTTTGTTTGGATGAGAGGAAGGCCCCCTTGCTTTCTAGCTGACCTCAGATGAGTCTGAGAGTCTAGGGGCAGCTAGTTATCGTAAGTCCACTTGTTTATTTACTCTTCCGGGGAAAGAGAGAAAGCAGTGATAGGAAAGGAAGGAAGGAAAGATAGGAAATCAAGCGAGAGGTCCGGATAGAAGAGAGCAGACAGTCACCACCATGGATCCGCGGCGTCCCGGAGATCCGTGCTTCTGGGGTCTGCGGTAGTGAGTGATCACACACAGGGGTCTGTCATCGCTCAGCATCTTCGGTGATCACACACAGAGGCTTCGGTTGTCTCCCACGAGGTCTGAGACAGTGGCCTTTTTCTATAGAGCACAGTCCAGCGGGCTCTGTTCGCAGGCTTTCTTGTTGCTGGGCAGGGACAGGGTTCTGCTTGCAGGCTTTAAGTGGCAGCAAACTGCAAGCCTTGGTGGGCAGGTGGCCCCACCTGGGTGTCCACTGCTTCAGCAAGCCTGCAAGCCACCTTGCCTGCAGCAAGGCTGATCTTTGCAGATCACCCCACAGAGGAGCAAGCTTCGAGACAGTTAGCTGGCTATTCAGTCTTCCACAGAGATCAAACTAGATGATGATGGTACTCAGTAGGTGTGTTCTAGAAAAAAAAGATATGTTCAGTGGGATACGAAGAGGCATGATCATTTTTCTTCTCAAGTGATATTGGTATTCACTGATTTTTTTAAAATTTTTTTTAAATCTTATTAATAATTTGGGTTGGGTCTTTTCCACTGAACCTTCTGCTGTACCGTGTATACCTGATGGTCACTTGTTCATTTCCTGATGTCAGCTTATTGTGATTTAACCCCAGCCATCAACTAAGCCCTAACCAGCTGCTTGCTTACTCCCCTGCAGGGGGATGGAGGAGAGAATTGGAAGAGTAAAAGTGAGAACACTTACGGGTTGAGATAAAAACAGTTTAATAGTTGAAATAAAATATAATAATAATAACAACAACAACAGTAATAATAAATTGTAATGAAAATGAAAATAACAAAAAGCAAGAGAAATAAAACTCAGGAAAAACTTGCCACCTGCTGAGCGATGCCCAGCCCATCCCCGAGCAGTGATTGCTGCCCCCCACAGCCAACTGCCCCCAGTTTATATACTGGGCATGACATCATATGGTCTGGAATAGCCCTTGGGCCAGTTTGGGTCAGCTGTCCTGGCTGTGCCCCCTCCCAGCTTTGGCACCTCTTTGCTGGCAGAGCATGGGAAGCTGAAGAGTCCTTGACTTAATATAAACACCGCTCAGCAACAACTAAAACATCAGTGTGCTATCACATTACTCTCATCCTAAATCCAAAACACAGCACTATATCAGCTACTAGGAAGAAAAGAAACTATCCCAGGCAAAAACAGGACACAGCTATATCTGCTATTAGCATTATGCCACTGTAGAATCATAGAATCATAGAATGTTTTGGGTTGGAAGGGACCCCTAGAGGTCATCTAGTCCAACCCCCCCGCAGGAGCAGGGACACTGCTAACTAGATCAGGTTGCTCAGAGCCCCGTCCAACCTGGCCTTGAATGCTTCCAGGGATGGGGCCTCCACCACCTCTCTGGGCAACCTGTGCCAGTGTTTCACCACCCTCATTGTAAAGAATTTCTTCCTTATATCTAGTCTAAACCTACCCTGGTTTAGTTTAAAACCATTACCCCTTGTCCTGTCACTGCTGGCCCTACTAAAGTTCAGTATATGGTTGCTTTAAAAAAAGAACCAAACAGATGCCTTGACAATATTGATTGTTTGGGCATTGGGGCCCACTGCTGAGATGTGACCCATTCTTTACCTTTATTGATTTCAACCAAGGATGACATTCATCTAGCTTGTAACTACATCTGTCTACTATGTCGTTTTCTTGGGTGGTAGTGTTTCTAGAAAGCATTATTATGAGAAATATGAGCAAGATAATATTTTTAGTGTTGGGGAAATGTATTTTCCATAAAGAGGGGTATGGCTGGGAATTATATTTACAGCTCTTCAAGATTTACTGTATATAGCATGGAAGCATGTAATAGTTATAATTTGCACTAAAGGAAAGGAGGAGTCGTCCTGTGATAGGTTAGGGAAACAAATTGTAGGACAGTGCTTTTCTCTGGCAGGTAGACAGAACATCAGCACAACCAATATTCAGCAGCAGAAAAAACACCTTGCAGGATAATGTGTATGCCTCTGATAAACAGGAACGCTGGTTTCTTTCCATATATTCAATCTTCTGCCCAGTCTAGTAACGACATGTAATAGGTATTTTCCGATTATCGGAAAGCTGCAGGGTAATAAGACTTATCTTTGCATCCAGTTATGAGGAATAAACTGTAACATCTAATTACAAAGTAAGTGAGATTACAGAATTTTAATAGAGTAAGGAATAATTAAAAAACAAATAAAAAGCTACCCTCTTGAAAGCCTGTCTTAAACCAAGCCTGTGAAGAAACTGGCTCAGTTGTTTGGATAGCGAACTACGGCCTTTACAGGTGCAATTGCTAACATAATTTCTTGTAACAGTTAAATGATAACTAACCAGATGGAAAAGAGGCTGTGCTTCAGGGGCTGGCTATTTCACAGCCACTTGATAGGCCTTATGCTTTTATGAATTTGTAAGGTCAGGAGAGCTGTTTGTGAATGCTAGGCTAACCGTCTGCAGAATGCCTGCTGCAGTCTTCCCAGAATGAATTGCTTGGATTATGTGTGGTTTTTATTTTTTTTTTTTTTCTTTTAAATCCCTTGGGGAAAATGCAATTTTTCTATCTTTGTTGTGGTGAAAAAAGTTTCCTGCAACTGCAAAAAATATTTGAGTATCTTTGTGTACCATCATTAAGCAACAAGTTAGATAGCAGTGTTAAAAACTTACGCAGATATGAGAAAAAGAAAACTTTCTGAGAATCTGTTGCCTCTCTGATCGCTGTTTCAATTATTAGTAAGCGCTCATGTCTACCTCGATAGCATGACCCTGTCTCTTCTCATCTTAAAAATTTAGTTTCCATAGGTGTGTGAACATTGACAGTGTCATTCAAGGAATAGCTTTTATAGTTCTTTTTTATGCTTTTCTAACTTCAGTACCTGATCATGTGCTCATGCCCTTTCTGATTCTGCTGCCATATTTTTTTTTTATTGTGTTAGCTTTTTAAAAACGGCATAAATGAAAAAAAAGAAAAAAAAAAAAAAAGGCAGAGCAGCTTTTTTTTTACCTACTAGAGTAGGTAACCTTAATCTGACACCTCATCTTCTTTCTGAATGATAGCTTTTGGGGATTCTGATAAACTGGTTTCAAATTGTTCTGTATTTTCTTTCTATGCCTCATGTTCTTTCCAGCTGCATTGATTCATGAAAGTTTTCAGCTTGCTGCAATTGCCTTTTTACAACTCTTGTTACAGGGATTGGTCTTTTATATGGATGGGTGGTATTTTTGCATTGGGCATCGGTTTGTGTTGTCAGTTCTGAGGGAAGTAACAGCTTCAGCTTCAAAAATTGTCTGAAACTTTCTGAAATGATTTGCTAGTCTGTCTGTGTCTCTCCGTATCCTGAAGTACTAAGATCTGAACTATCAGATTAGGTCATGGTGCCTTCTGAAAACTGTAGGCTTCTTTGAGGTCTTCCATATCCCTATGTCCAAAATTAGAAGTGACTTTTGAAAACAGACTATTTTTTGGTAATTATATTAGGATTTAAGTGACTAAAAGATGTTCTGAAGCTTCATTTATAAGATCTGATTTTTCTAGCATCTTCTTTTGACTTTCCAAGGCTTTAACTATCGGAAGTTATATGCACAGAATCCACTGATTGATACTTTCAGTTTTGAAGAATGAGTTGCAGAAACGCTGTTTCTGTCCTTTAGTGCTATTTTTGTATGAAGTTTATAATTTTAAACGCCTTTGCAAAACCTGTTAGCAGCTTTAGTGTCATTTAAAATATTTTACATTGCTTTTGGTTGTGCATGCCAGACATTATGCACTAGGTGTCAGCATTGGTCCACCTTCAGAACTTAATATTGCTGGTTACTGGGATGTAGACTGGGTGTAGCTGGTAGCTTCCAGAGTTTCTACAGCAGTTTCTTGGCTGTCTGATTTCAAAGCAAAACAGTCATTCAAAGCAGAGGGGAAAGAACGGTTACTTGGGACTTGTGCCAATATATTGATGAGCTAAAGAAGCACATGTTGGTAGTTACTCATCAAGTTTGTTTCAATTTTAAGCCTAATGGGGCTTAACCTTTCACTAAATTCTTCCTTGCTAGTTGGCAGTCTGCATATGTATAGTGGATGAATGAAAATTTTGTGGTTTACAGGATCAGAGAGAGATAAAAACTGAGTTGAGACATCACTTTCTTTGCTTTCATAGCCTGAGATTTCAAGATTAATAATTAGATTTAATCTTTAAGGGGTGAAAATGTTTAACTTGGTAAATCAATAGATTTTGGAAGTGGTATATTTTTGCATTCTCATTATGCACATGATGATCACATTAACTATCTTCCATAAAATGTGGAGCTGTTTAGCTGTTATTGACTGTTTCAACTATTTACTTGTTAGTACTAATGACAAATAAAGTTGCTAAGGAACTCTACCTTTCCTGCTTTTGTTAGCTGCTGGACTTGAAGCAAGCTTAAGTTTTCCTGGCAGTAGAAGCTGTATGACTGGCTAGATGCAAAATCACTGGTGCTGTAGTGTTGGAGATAAGTCTACTACATCTTTTTTTCCCACTTGTTTTTTTTTTAAACTCAGATATGTGCTTTAAAATTTTGATTAAAACCAATCCTTTTCTCTTTTCCCTTTAAATTTCAGCTTTCAGAGGAAGAAAAAATCCAGCGTTACAGCATTCTTTCTGAGCTTTATGAACGTATTGGTTTTCACCGAAAGTCTGCTTTTTTCAAGCGTATAGCAGCAATGCAGTGCGCTGCACCTAGCATCCCAGAACCAGGCTGGAGGGCCTGCTACAAATTGCTTTTGGAAACTCTCCCTGGCTATAGCTTATCACTGGATCCTAAAGATTTCAGCAAAGGTAAGTGTCTCTGGGAAAGTATACATTAGCATAGTAGGTCACTCAACTGGCTTTGTATAACTAATTTCCTTGAGAGATTTCAAATTAAACCAAAATCATTTACCGATCTAAAACTAACCGCGGCAAATAGAGCAGTTCTTTAAAACTTTACCTTTGCTTTTTCTTAGTGTTACGTTCAGTAATTTCCAATTTCTTCGAGCTACTGCTGCATGTGTTGCTGTATTCCTCTGTTTTATTTATGAAAGATTCATTTCTACTCTGTTTCAAAAATGTCTTTGTTTTTTATTATACACTTCTCTGTACAAAAAAAGGTCATTTTTATTTTTGAGTAGTTTTTAAATTAAAATGCCTCCAACCTGTGTATCAGAAATTGTCTCTCTTTTGGTATTTGTTGTTCTTTGATCTTATAATCAAAGAATGAAAGTGTCTTTTACATTTTTTTTAATATAGATGCACATACATAGGTACATGTCATGTAATTATATCTATATCTGTAGGGTCAAATATGTCACATTTTTCCACAGATCGGATCAAAGTGATGTTGCCTGTAAGACTAACATTTGGTTAAGACACTTCAACAGTTTTTAGATGCTATATATCATTTGAGTTACTATTTTATTGCATCTATTAAAAAACAATGCAAAAATAGCCCATAAGAACACACGCCTATTCTTGTAGCTGTTAAACACTGTGTTTGCTTTCTGCAAGCTATATGCTGCTTGCTGCTCTTCTTTAGGTAAGCTATGTTTAAACAATTTTATCAATGTTATCTAAAGCTGTATATAAAGTACTTAAAAAAGTTTTCTTTATTTTAATATACTGTGCTGCATTTTGCCTCTAAAGGAAGAGGGAGCTAATAACACTGCTTGGGACCTCCTTTTGAGTAAATCTTTCCATGTAGCCCAAAAACTTGCATTATTTTTGTATAGTAGCATTTTTGGGGACCATTCCCTAAATGTTGTAGTTGCAGGAGTGGAGCAGCAAGCAATGGGTTGAGCATGGATTGATGGAAAGGAGGTGAGGTTCACCAGTAAGAGAACTCTGAACTGGTTTAGATATGAATGAACAGCAGCTGGAATAGTATTCTCCTTTTTGTGACAGTACATTGACTGTTTATTGTTGAGGTTCCAGTTTGAAGTTGTCTTGTAAGTTTGGGTGTTTCCATATGTGCTAGGTCACTTAGCTCCATTATTATCAATGGCTATCTAGTCAATTCACTCAATGGAAAGTATGGAAATACTCAGCTGACCAGCCCCTACATAGTATTTTCCAGGCTGTCTTAGCTGCATTTGTGTTCTCCATTGATGAAACAGGCATGTAGCCAACCTCCTGTATGTGTGGATGCTTAGGGTTTCTTTTTAAACTGCTGTCACAGAAAGAAACAATACGTGGCAGGAGGCAGAAAATGCCAAGTGGACTAGACAGAAAGATACAAAGAGTCTAGGGAGAGGGAATGTACTGGAAAAAAATATGCCATGGCCTACCATATTCTCAATATGATGTAAAAGGAGAAGACTGGGATGGGACTGTGTTGGGAGAAGAGGTTGTCAGAGTTCTGCGAGAACTGATGATTAAAAAAAAAAAGTCACGATTGGTGTTTATAATTCATTTCTAAGTTACCTTTACGTTGCACTGAAGCGCTTTGTCAGATTTTGTGCCCAAAATGGCTTTTTCAGAGACATACGGAAAGATTCACTGTAAACTGTAAGAACTGCTTGATAAGAACAATATTTTACACATGAAAAATAATGAGACTCATGTGCAAAATACAAACTCGCAAGTTTTGGTTCCAGTAAATATTTCTAGAAAAGTTCACCAGATGCTGATGGGTAATACTAGAAAGAGGGCTGTTTAGAAGTTTATGAAGTATTGCCCATCTTGGAATATCTGTTATTTAAAAAATTATTACTAAAAGCAGGTTTATGTTTCATGAAGAGTACTGCATATTATGTTTTTGAAAGAAAAGTTGATGATCTGTTTGTTGTTACCATAGGTACTTTGCAAATATGAAATGATTTGTAGTCCAAAACTTAGTTTTTAAAGACTGAAAATCAGGAAATGTGCCTCATGTCCTGTAGTTTTATTACTTTTTACTGACTTTTAACAGCCAGGAAAGCATTTAGAGAAAATATCTTTTGCTTGATCTTCAAGGAGAGTTAGGAAGTACCTGATTTGGATAAAAATGAAGTTTACGTATGAAATCTCATGTGGATTTCTTGTTCAGAGAATTTAAAAAATATAAAACTTCAAGGGTTTTGTGTGTCGTATTTTTTACTTTATGAGAAGTGTTAACTTCATTTTCTGAACTCTAATAAATTTATTAGTCGATAGACAAGCATATAAAACAAAAATTGCTTTCACATTTAAATATTCAAGCAAATGCAAATATCCTAATTTTTCTTTTGTGTTGAGTACAAGATTTGGATTTTGTAATTATTGGTTCCATTGGGTGATTTTTATATATATATAAAAATATGTATATTAAGAAAAATTAATTTACTCCTTAGTACATAAAGAAAACTGCAACAAATTGGTTTCAAATGACTTATAGCTTTAAAAAAAATGAAATGACTGCTTACTTTATAGGAACTCATAGAGGATGGGCTGCAGTACAGATGCGTTTGCTTCATGAACTAGTATATGCATCCAGAAGAATGGGAAATCCTGCTCTGTGCGTCAGGCATCTGTCTTTCCTCCTCCAGACCATGCTGGATTTTCTTTCTGATCAAGGTATGATTTTTAAAAAAAGGAGATACCTGCGCTTTCTTCTTTCCTACAGTGAAATAATGTAACTATGTTTTGAAATAAATTTAATTTGAGAAGAAATGGAGAGCACAGAAATTATGGAATTCTGTGTATGCATAGCTAATTGATGGTAATCAATCATGTATACAATGTTATTAGTTTTAAATATTGCAGTATTCCAACCTTGATGTGTAGTATCCAAAATTAAACTGTCTTAAATGTTTTCCATCTGTAGATCGACTGCCTCAAGCCTAATACTTTATTTCCTTGGTAAATATTAGGAGTACGACCAGAGGGCTTAATTTGTGTGTGGATTTAAAAAAAGAAGTATTATTTGAAAATATCAGCAGCCGTCAAGCCTTCTTGAATGCTATTAATGAAGAGATTGAGAGGAATCGAGGCTGAAAAGTAAATTCAGAAGAGTAGAGTACTGTAGTTCAGAGTGAATCTACTATGAGTTTTCTGATGAGAGGTGTTTTATGATGAAACATTAATAGTCTGGATACAGAAGTCATCTCAGGGAGTAGGCACAATCCTTGTCCCTGTGTTTGAGACAATGAACTTGTAGCAGCTGAGCGTGATGGAATTGAATTCAACAGTGTTTAGCTAGGACAGTAGGCTTAAGTTTCTAGAAATAAGATACGTTTCTGTGGTTTCTTTCAATTCGTTTTTTTTTTTTTTTTTTTTTAAATTTAGCAAGAAATTTCAATGGGATTTATTAAATTTGTCAGTGTATAACAATGGAATGAATGTGTCTGTGGATGATTTTCAGAAATGGTAATGATATGTGTGAGGACCTTTGGGGGGGCATGTAGCACTTACAAAACCACCTGGAAAAGCAAAAGGTGACAAATATGTTTGTATTACATTTCTTAGGAAAAATGTTTCAGGCAGATTTATTTATCACCCAGAATAATGAGACGGAATTAGAGATGGAAGGTTTTAAAGATGTTTTTGATTCACAGTAAGCTAGGTAAAAGGTGCATATTTTTCAGTTATTCCCTCGTTTACGATAAAGAGGATAGGAGTAAAATGAGCCAGGTATTTTTCCCTCTTTTCTCCTTTAGTAATGGCCAAATGTCTCTCCCTGGTGACCCCTGCAGCAAAGAACTTTTCTGGCAAGCTTTAGGTCTCTGCCTGCCAGTGAATTCCCTCTGTTTAGTGGTTCAAATCAGTAGTGGAAGAAGGAGAGGAACTGATACATTGGAATAAATTATCTTTCTCTCTGGAGATCTTATTTGCTGTCAAAAGGTCCTTGGATTTTCCTGGACTTTTAATGAAGTGTTGTTGATTATGTATGGAAGGTTTGGCTGAAGAGGAGGCTTTAAGCTCCTCTACGACATGTGTCCACATATGATGTTGCTAATTCTAAAAAGGTTTGAACTCTTAAAGAGAAGCAACTTTTGTGTTTTTTGTCTTTCAGACATTATATGTCTGAGTAAAGCTTCCAGTTTCATAAGACCTATGATTAACTGTGATATTTAGTGTCTTTGAAAAATCAAACTAAAAGTTCTCCAATGTGCTTGAAAAGTAGCTGAATCTTTTTCTCCTTTTCTGCCAAGGAGATCCAAAATAGAACTTACTGTTGTGTTTGAAGTCTTTTATTGATAGCATGTTGCTCAGACGTGGTTAGTGGTGTTCCAAACCAGCTAGAGTGAGGATGACAGTGCCAGAAATGTATTTCTGGGTTGTAATTTTTTTGGTAATTCTTCTGAGATTGAGATCATAATTCAGTTGAAGTTGGGATACTGGGACTTCAGAAAACAGAAAAGAATTTCTTCTTCACTTCAAGTAGTAGGTGAGAAGGTGAGATTAAGTAGTTATAATGAAAGATCTATTAATTAGAAGCTCTTGCTTCTATTCACGGAATACAAATGCATAGTCAAAACTGGCTTGTGTTTAAAACAAAATTTTCTTATATTTTAATTGACTGACACTTAATTACTTTAAAACACAACTTTTGTCTATGTTTACTTGAATTACAATTTCCAAGCATGCAGCCTGGCAAACCTGAATAAAAAGTATCATCAAGTAAATGGGAGATGTCGTCACTATTTTAACAACATGGAAGCTAAGAGTCTGATTTAAAATTAAACTATTTAGTTACATAAATATGTAAAATGCAGTCTTCTGCTTAGCAAAAAGATACCAAATTCTGCATAAAAGCTCTCTAATCTCAAGCCATTATGTTTTAATGTTAACAAGCCCTTGAGAATCACTCTTTCTTTAAATAAGAAATAAATGTGCAATTGCAAAGTTGCTTGGAATTAAATCTCTCTTTTGCATAATGCTTTTTGAAACATAACTCTGTGTACAGCTCACAATGAATTTGATTTGGGGGTTGGACTAGATGACCTCTAGGGGTCCCTTCCAACCCAAAACATTCTATGATTCTATGATTCTAAGGTCAGATACTTGGGGAAAAACCCCAGTATTTTATTGTGGATCTTCACTGATAATACCCATAGTACTTAAAAGGATTGTGATTTTTATTGTGTGCAAATGATTCTGAGTTAGCTCATCCATGAGGGCCTGTCTAAACATGGAGCTACTTGGAAACAGCTGTTATCAAAAAGTGACTGTCCAGAGAGAAATCACTCACAGGGAGCATGTGCATCTCCCCTGCAAGCTCACATTCTTTCAGACATTCAGTGGGTTTCCAACTGTCATACCTGTTGTTTTGCTTCTGGTGGCAAGGATCTTGGTGCACTGAGATGACCTTTTCTCACTATTCATGGCATGTGATGAAACTAGGAATGCTTCATTCCTTTTTGGGGGTGAGTTCAGTTCATTAAAGATCCTCTAGGTTTGTTTACTTTATTATTTGGGAAATAATGTACACTTTTCAGTGCTTCTCAGTATACTTCTGCCATTAAGTTCTTCCTGCCCTGTGATTGTTGTTGCGCTTTAGTTCTTTTCAGCCTTCTAGTGAGACGACAGGCTTCACACCTGAGGTCTCTATTGATCTGTCTGTTGTATACTTAAACTACTGACTCAGTGATGGTTCTGCCTTGCATGAAACATGCAGAAGTCATTATTCATCTGTTGACCAGTGTTCTGGATGTCTGTCGTCTTGAGGTGAGTGACAGTAGGTGATGGAGAGAAAAAGATCTAGAAGTGCTTCCTGAAATGTGCTAGGGTACCTTCCTGTCATTCCTGTGCATGGCTGATGCTTGTATCATTGGGAACCACTCTTCGTTCCAGCTGCATCCTCTGTTACCAGACTTCAGGACAGAGTTTGGTTCCCAAAGCAGTTTGGCAGGGGTTTGAGGTTGAGGAGACTACTACGAAGGTGCATGTTGGCCTTTTGACACCAGTTCTACCTGTTGGTCCTGGATAGTCAGCAGGCAAAGGTGGCAAGACAAATGACAGTGATCCATTTTTTTTCTTCTATCATGGTATTAATTTTGGACACAGCCTGCATGATTGTCTGAGATCGCTTGGGACCCTTTAGCTTCTTTTGCTGACTGGACTGTCAGCACAGGTAGTACTACACCATTAGCATGGCTTTTGGTGCCTCAAAACATTTGTTCTGTTGCTCTTCTCATTCCTTAGATTAACACGAATACTCTCTTTAGAAACAGAACCACGTTGGCTAACAATTTGAAGAATGACCACGTGGCCTTTCATGTATGTATGTGTTTACCTTTCAACACCAGAAAGAGAATAGTGGCTGTCATGTAATTCAGAGTCTTTCTGTGATGACCTTTGCCTTTAACCTTTTCAGCAGCAGCAGTGACCAAAAATAAATAGACTAAGTTCCACAGCCATGACCACAAAATGTCTGGCAGCTTGGCAAGTAAGATACACTACTTGTTCCAGTTTTGTTGATCTGGTTATCAGGGCTGCTTTGCTCACAGAATAAGATTTTGAACAATTTTAGCTTATTTATCTTTCTACTGATGTCATGAAGAAATTTTTTAGCCCTAGCAAACTAAAAATGATGTCCTGGGCTTCATTACAAATACCACTTTGTTAGAGGTGTGCCCTCCCCAGAGTAGATATGCTCTGGCCACAGTCATTGATTCTGCTGAAAGACATGAAATCTTCAGTGAAAGACTTGTTACAACAACTTCTCTTCAGCCAGAGGAGAGATGAGGTCCTGCATGTGACGAAGGACTTAAGGCGGTTTATCTTGCTATAACTGGTTATTTTATCTTCAGAAGCAAAACTTGTCAATAGAGTTCATCGGTGAGCATTAGGAGAGATTTCTGTATGTGGGTTTTCATTTTCAGTATGCCTACTTTGTATATCTCCATACAGCCATTGCACAGGAAATACCATGGATTGGCTGAGATCATTACTTGGTCAGGAGTTGTTTGTATGGTGTATTTCAGATAGTGACTGCATGCCATGGCTGCACTTGGTCAGTGGGATGATAAAAACATAGCTCTACCTAAGAAAAAGGGTTTTGTTCCTTTCAAAGGTCCTGAGTTGAATTTCCAGAAACATCCCTAGTTGTCTAAATTTCATTGATGTTATTCTGAACTCCATGGTGGCAGGAGTCTATCCCTACAGCGGTAGTGGCTATTACTTGGCACTTCAAAATCATCTGACATGTCGATCCATGTCATGCAAGCTTTAGAGGTTTGTAAGTTTGGTTCCAGGCTGTTTTCTCATGGAAACAGTCTCTCAGCTTCCAGAAGATACTTATTCTCAGCCTGGGCTGAGATCATCCTCTCTGATGAAGAATTTCTGCCAAAATTTATGCCGAATGCTATTTCAGTTCCCCTCATCCTCTAGATCAGTTGTGATGGACTTGTCAGTTGGCTGGGCAGACCGCTTTGATGCCTTGACAGCTTAGAGTTGTTGGTAGTTGGAGGTCCAAGGACTGTATGCCAATAATCTGAGATTGCTTTCAGAACCTTTTCATCCCCCTTTCAAGATTGCTGTGCTCAGGTGATGGCTGACATGTCAACTGCTGGGGTGAGATCTGTGCCTTTTGCAAAGAAGTGATGAGCCTTATCTAAGAAAAAAAAATCCCCAAACCTTGTTTATCTTTAGAAATTATGGTTAAGGCTGGACTGATCATAATTTGATCATGTCAGACATGGTGTCTGACAACTCTTAAAATACGCCTTTCTATCTCACAGCTTGAAAGAAGAAACTATGCCGTATTTTACAGACATTTTTATTTATAGGATAAGATTGCATATGCATTCACTTGGTGATATTTAAATTTCAAATTGCTATGTAGAAATAGAGGAAACAAGAAAGAATATTATAGAATCATAGAATCATAGAATGTTTTGGGTTGGAAGGGACCCCTAGAGGTCATCTAGTCCAACCCCCCCGCAGGAGCAGGGACACCGCTAACTAGATCAGGTTGCTCAGAGCCCCATCCAACCTGGTCTTGAATGTT
>NW_009259891.1:3055-25601 GCF_000687185.1 Egretta garzetta | reverse complement strand
CCGCGCTCCGGGTCGCTCGCGCTCCCTGGGGCTGCTTTTATACGTCAGGAGGGTCAGGCCGCCGTCACCCCTGACTCCACCCCCGCTGCGTCAGAGCTGCCCGCTCGTTAGAAGCTGGCTCTGAGGTGAGGGGGGAGGGCTCGGGTGCCCTCTTCCTCCCTGCGCTTTTGCCTTCGCGGTTTTGCCGCTTTTAGGAAAGGGTCCCCCGACGCGATCCTCCGCTCCGGAGCCCTTCACCTCGGTGTCTTCGCCGAAATGCTTGTAAAAAACTCGGGGGGTTTTAAACTGCCGCCGTCACCCCTGACTGCGCCCCCGCTGAGTCAGAGCTGCCCGCTCGTTAGGAGCTGGCTCTGAGGTGAGGGGGGGTGGGGGGGGGGGGGCTCGGGTGCCCTCTCCCTCCCTGCGCTTTTGCCTTCGCGGTTTTGCCGCTTTTAGGAAAGGGTCCCCCGACGCGATCCTCCGCTCCGGAGCCCTTCACCTCGGTGTCTTCGCTGAAATGCTTGTAAAAAATTGACAGCTAGACCAAAAGCGAATGTCTAAATGCCTTTAAATGTAGCTCTTCCGCCAAGCCTATATTGGTAGCAGTAAAGATCAGAGTCAGTTTCTGAGGATCTTCATGTAAAATGTTACCTTGAATTTCCACCCAAACACCTTGGAAAATGAAATGAAGCTGCATGGACACTTGGCGAGTTATACTTCTCTACACAGATTTGACTAAATGGCATTTTGCTGGACAGAGGGATAAGAATAACCTATAAACCTGTAAATAACTGCTGCTACTCTAGAGCATGGAGTAATTTAAAACCACATTTTGTTTTGAGGGACTGCTGGAGCAACTTGTTACTGTATGTTCACATAGGCATATCCTGTTTTCTTGTTTATGTCTTGCTATGACTCTAATTTTTTCCCTGTTTAGACTGCTATAGAAAGAGTTCTTGAATGCTTCAGCTCATTTTCTTTAGTTTGAGCTGGTTGCTTGCCATTGCTCTCCTCTGTTTGCCACTCTTGCCTACTCCCATAGTGTTGCTCCTCTTTTTTTTTTCTCCTGTTTGTCATACTTAGGTCAAAGGAAACAAGATTATAAGTATTAGAAATAAAATACAGGTTAAAGAAATATGGATGCCTGATTTTAAAATAAACAAACCACCTTGACAGTAGTATTAAACTTTGAAAGGAGGAGATACATAAAAGTAAAGAAGCTAATTGGAAGACATTAAAAGTAGTGGCATGTTTGCTGGTCACATGGAGACTGCTTAAAGATGTCATAGTAGATTCTCAGTAAGTGTATTCTCCTTCTCTATTAAAAAGAAATCAAAAAATAATGAAAAAAGCAAGGGTAGTTAAACAGCAAAATAAATACAGTTGGGGGAGAAAAAAAAAGTTTACCATATAGAAGTGGATGTTGTGTCCAAACATAGGAAGTAGAAGGGAATATCAACCCTGGTAAGTTAAATGAGGCAGGGGGAGGAACGTAAGCCCAGAAAAGATTTTGAGGAACTCATGAAAGCTAATAACTTCTTCAAATATTTAGAAGCAGGAAGCCTGCCAGAACTGAAACATAATTGAGGTATAAAAAGAGACACTCAGGGAAGATTGAGCTGTATCAGAAAATTTTGATCAAGGTTCTCTTTTTAGGAAGGAAGATTGCGAGGCTTGGTCCTTCCTCTACAGAGAATAAATCTGTGGAATTCTTTCAAGGTGTAATTAGAAGTAGTTTATGGTGGGAGGTGATCTGGACCGTAAAATAAGTAGTAATAAATTTCAGGTACCAGATAAGGTTCAAAGATGCTGAAGGAGTTTTAAAATTAAATAGTTGAATGACTAACAGTTGCAATTAATGGATTTCTTAAATTGTCTTCATTCTCATTTTAAAATTACAAATGGCAAATGTATCTCTGCATTTTTTAAGAGCTCAGAGAGGGATGGAAGTTCTTCTAACTAAATGAGGTGGGTTTGTCCCCAGTGTAGGTGTCTGCATCCTAATGAACCTGGCCGTCCCAGGGATTCTTTTGACAAGATTCATCACTCTGTGATTTCTTTCCAAGGAATGATGGAGCATTTAAATGAGTGTGATTAAGTTAATACAGTGTTTCTGAATTTAAAAAAAAACCAAAAAACCTAAAACCAAACAATGAACCCTTTTGGTACATTGATTAATAAATTATTAGAAGAGAGAGAAAGAAACAATAAGCAAATGAAATTATGGTGTTAAGGAAGGAGATTATTAGCCATGTGGCTTTTGCTTTTCAAAACAGTTGTAAGCTATTAGGAAACTGGTAAAAATGGCATTATCATGATTTGTTGCTGAGCCAGGGCTATTCAGAAGTGTTTCTAGAGTAGACTTGATTGTGATATTGTTTCTTCAGAGTGGAAAGTAAGAAATCCTGTACTGGAAGCCTTCTGTTAGAAGGTCTGCTTATGCTGACTGTCAAGTAATCCCCTGAAGTGTGTGTAATGTAGGCACCAACTGCTTTCCTCCAGCTTCTCTCCTTTTGTGCTGCAGTACTTAATAATATAGATGTAGCCTGGCAGCGCTTTGCAATGTTATGTAGTCATAAGAAATGTTATTTCGGAATACTGTGTTTAAATTAAGAGAGTATTTCCCCTATAGTGTGTAAATTAATTTTTGGAAAGGTAAAAATTATTGATTTCAAGGGCTGAAAAGAATGAAGCTTTAATCGGACTGAACAGAGAATATAATGCAAATTAAAACTTGATGTAAACTTCTGAGTTGAAGCGAGGTTTACTTAACAGACACTAATGAACTGGTTTTAATGCACTGCGTTGTATTTTAGTTGGCAAAGTACCTGCAAGTTGGTTTTGCCTAACGAATAAATCTTTCAAAAAGGGAGCTAGTTTGGTTGGTCTTGTAATATTAAAATTAACTGATTTCAGGATGGAGACTCAAATCTTCAATATAATTACCAGGGAATTTTTATAGCAGCATGGTAGGGTCCTAGCCATTAATTGGAAATCTTTTTACAGCTTCAGCATAGTGCCACATCTTATCTGTGTACGTATATATAAAAAAGTGTGTATGTGTGTGTATATATTTATATATATATAAAAAGTAATTGAACAGACTTGTCACCTCATCTGTGTTCAATGTATAGCAGTGGCACAATATGGTGTTTTCGTGGTTTAACCCCAGCCGGCAACTAAGCCCCACGCAGCCACTCGTTCACTTCCCCTTTGTGGGATGGGGGAGAGAATCAGAAGAGTAAAACTGAGAAAACTCGTGGGTTGAGGTAAAGACAGTTTAACAGGTAAAGCAAAAGCCACGCACACAAGCAAAGCGAGGAATTCTTTCACTACTTCCCATTGGCGGGCAGGTGTTCAGCCATCTCCAGGAAAGCAGGGCTCCATCACACCTAACGGTTACTTGGGAAGACAAACGCTACCATTCTGAACGTCCTCCCCTTCCTTCTTCTTCTCCCAGCTTGATGTGCTGAGCATGACGTCATATGGTATGGAATACCCCTTTGGTCAGTCAGGGTCAGCTGTCCCAGCTGTGTCCCCTCCCAAGTTCTTGTGCCCCCCCAGCCTCCTCACTGGTGGGGTGGGGTGGGGTGAGAAGCAGAATAGGCCTTGACTCTGTGCAAGCTCTGCTCAGCAATAACTAAAACATCCCTGTGTTATCAGCACTGTTTTCATCACAAATCCATACTAGCTACTGTGAAGAAAATTAACTATCCCAGCCAAAAGCAGCAAAGGTGTAAGAATTAGTATGTTAAAAAAAGCCTGAATTTACGTAAATGCTTTCTGACATATGTAACAAAAAACTTCTGAGACTGCACATGAAGTAGGAGGAAGCTTTGTAGAAGCCACTTAAATCTTATTCATCATGGTACCCTGAATTTTGCAGCTTTTCATCTAGTTCTGTGTTTTCAGTTGTGTACTATAAAACTGCAGCACTGTTACATGCTCCTGTTGCTGGGAGCTGTTTATCTGCAACACTTTTTACTGCTTTTTTAAAAACCCCTTTTTAAATTCAAAATAGCAGCAGCAGGATAAAACTCTCTGGGCTTCTTTTATTCTTTTAAAATCTCTCTCTGGAATTGGTGTTTTCTGGAGACAATCTGGCTTATTAAATAGCTTCACTCAAACTGCTTTATTAAAAAGGTGCAATTTATTTTCCTGAAATACATGTCTTTAAGACTATGTAGAAAGTGAAGATTGCTAAGAGAAAAAAACAATGCCTATATGTGTTCATCTGTTTCAAATAATGATCTGCTTATCCTTGTGTTCCTTGAGTAACTCTGGTTCAGATCCTAATTCAATGAATTTATTCATTCTGAAGTGGAATAAATAAATGAGACTGAGCAAACTAGCAACAGCAATAAAAGATTTAAACTCATTTGCATAGCACAAACTATAAAGACCAACAGGTTTTTTGAGCCATGTGTTATATGAAGGAAAACCAACGTAATGTAAATGCAGACTGATCCAAATTGTCTAGCATTATAAACAAAGCTGAAAGTCTTTCACACACCATTTACCTTTGCTCAGACTTGCGTGTTGATGAGGTACAGACAAAAAACTCCAGCCAACACCATACCCAAATTCTTAGGTAAAACAGAAGATCAGTCATTATAATAAAATGCTGCATTTCTTTATGACAAAAGTTTCCTGTTCATTTGTATAGTCATTCATGAACAAAATGAAGTTTCTGAGCTTTAGCTCAAAATTCCTATCTTCAGAAAGTTACCTCTGATTTTTGACGAAGCCTGTTTGATCAATTGAGGGAAAAGATACAACTGCTCAAATGAAGACAAATTGCAAAGATTTTGTTCCAGAAGAGAGATTAATTTGGGGAAGCCATACTTTAATTGGCAATACAAAGACATGAAGAATTTGTGCTGTATTTTTAAAAGTGAAGGTTTTTGTACTGAACGAAGCTATTTTACGAGGTGCCATATTAACTATTTTACTAAAATTCAAATACATTTAATATGACACTTAACAGACTCAATACTGCTCTCTTTAGCCTAAAGCCAATTGAAGGTACTAGAATCAAGCTGCTTCTGAAAGCAGCAGTTTATACGTAAAAAGAAATATCCAGGTTTAAAAGAGGATCATCCATGTACTTTGGTGAACTCCCTGTCTGATGTCCATTGAGTATGACTGGGTGCGCTAAGAAAAGAAGAGTAAGATCTAGGAGTGATACCCAAGAAATGTTTTTTTCAAAAGGACTGGAAAACTCAACTGTACGTTAGTTGAGAGAGCTGACATGTTTTCATTGTAAGTTTTCAGACAGTTGTCTAGTTTTTTTAAACAATTAAACTGTCCTTTTCTCAAGCAAGAATCTCTTCTCTTTGTAGCACTAGTGGAGGCGTTGAAACTTGGAATCATGATAATCCTCTCTGGCCAAATTCCCATGACATTGCCTAACAGTATATTGGGAAAATGTCCCACAGAAATTAGCATGTTGTTCTTGCCACCTTTTGTCTCTGTGCGTTTCTTCTGCCCAAAATACAAAATCAGATGTGTTTAACAGTTATGCCATTGTATCTGCAAATTTTTACAAAGTCTGCTTCACTCAGAAGCAGCTTCACAGCAGTCCTTACCTTTTGGGGTTTTTTTTGCTATGGAAGTTACTATGCTTAATTCGCTCCACTTTATGTTAAAGTAGGTCTTCTGGTATTTCTTAACATGAAAAAATCATTAACATTGTTCAGTGGTTTACGTACTGATTTTATATGTACAAAATATATTTTTCTAGTGTTCAAAGTATACAGACATCTGAAGTTCTCAGATACGGTGAAGAACTAGATACTGAAATTTTAATGGCATGTTTCTGAACTCTAACTTCAGCTATGTCAATTTTTCATGAGATTTTATCTAAAAATATTTTTGTGATAGCTGTGAATTTCAAACTGACTGCGACTTAATGTGTACACATTTTATATAATTGTTAAGAATCTTATAATAGAAGACAGTGATGTCTTTAGTCAATCTCTTCCCGTTCTCTGTCTTTGTGGTGGTCATCTGAGGAGCAAAACCATTCTGCTTCTAACAGACAACTCTTCTATTTTTATTGAGGTTGAAAAGATTATCTTTTTCCCCCTCCTGCCTGCAAGGCTAGTAGTAAAGCTGTTTTGTTTTGGTTTTTTTTTTTTTGGTCAAATATGAGCTATTAGACAAATAATTGAATAGTTTTGTTCTTATTCTCTTCTTTGTATGGATAGAGCCATTTTCTTTGATATTGTTCATGCTGCTCTGTTCATGAAGGTCTAGTGCTCTGGGTAGCATAGATTAATTATTTTCTTGTTGTTCCTGCTCTTTTCCATGTCAAACTGTGAATTTTACTAGTTTTAGTCTCCACTGTATTTCTTTAGAGGTTTATTTTGCTTGATTTCTCAAAGAAACAGGACTCATATAATATGCTGTCTGCCGGTGCCTTTCTGGTTTTCCCCATAAGAACAGCTTTTGAGTCTATTGACAAAACGTGGTGTGGAGAACAGATTGGAGATGTTAATTCTGTTCCAGTTTCATGATACTTGTTTATACATTGGAAAGATAGATGCTAACAGTGCCCTGAAGAGGGACAGAAAAAAAGACCATTAATTTTTACTTGCTTTGGTTATTTTGTCATCCAGTTGGCCAGTCATCTTCCATGTGCTTCCTGACTAACTGATGACCTAATGAATATAGGTATGAGTCGGAAATGTAGCTGTTCAGGGCAGTATAAAAACATAGGTTTGTGCTGAGCTTTCTTGCAGTAGAGAATACGGGAATGAAACCCCAGCATTCCTTGTGTTGCTTTCAGAGCAACTTGTTCAAGATCTCTGAGCTGTGTGCAGTTGTGCTTACTTGCTCCATGTATTTTTCAGAAAAAATCAGAGATGCTGTTTGTTTACAAAAACTGTAGAAAATGCTGCCATCTAATACCTATCAGACTTAATGTAATAGAAAACCAGGTGATGCTTGCCTGCAAATTAGAGCAGACCTGCTCTGTTCTGCTAAATTAAACAACTGAAATGCTGAATTAGTGGATTGATCATGCAAGCCTTGCTAAGGCACTTCACTTACAACATCAGCTTGCTTCTGGTAGTGAGGAGTGATGTACTGCCTGTACAAATAGGATGCTTCTGCATCTATCCGAAACTAGAGCCCCGGGACTACCTGAAAGGTCATGGAGACATTTGTCTATGTGATATAATCTAGTGATTAACTTCAGGGTAAAAAGCTTGTAGTGGTTATTGTCTGTGAATACTCAATTTCTACTTCAGCTTTTGTGAGGGTCTTAATGTATTTTGTGGCCTTTTTGAAATTCTTTTTTAGTTGAAAGACTACACTGCGTCTCAATGGCAGGGTGATGCTGAAGATCTCCCTGGCAGCAGATTTTTTTTGGTGTGTGAAGGAAATACCTGTGTTTTTGGGTGCAGAAACTACTGTTTCTCTTGCTTTTTCTGCTGTCACACTGACTTTTCTATCTTGTTACATGTTACTAGTAATTTATCAAGGAGATGTTTGACTGCTTCTGAGAGAGCTGGGTACCTTTGTGAACGTTATTTGCTGTTTTCAAGGGGGAAGAAAAAGCTCAGCCAGCACAAAGAACCCCGGGTAATAGGGGTTTTTTTGTTAAAACTTTGATTCTGGGCTTATTACTAGGGGAAAATTGAAGTCAGAAGGCTTTTAGCTACTTGTTTCCCAACTTCCTTTTTCAAGATTTTAGCAAGTTGCATAAGGAAACAGAAAGTTGTTTGTGTTCCGGTGTAATCGGCAGGTCAGTCATAAACTGTTCCCTTTCTTCATTCTACATTGCTGTAGCTTGTTCTGCAAGGGACACAATGACTTGATCAAAACAAGATCAACCAGTTGTTTGCCAGAGAACAAATGTATTTTTAATATTTGACTTTGTTTTTAATGGGTAGTGACTGAGGCTGAGCACAGATATTTTATATTTCTTAAAATATTAAAGAGCTGAAACGTACAGTTACAGCAATTGTGGTGTTATGATTTTCTCCATTATCTGCCAAGGCGTGAAATGCTGTTTGTGTGATACTGTTACATCGGGGTTACTGAAGTGCTTAAAAATGTTAGTCTATAACAGACTTTCTTTCCTGTCCTGGTCTGATTTTTCAATAGCTCCATTTTTGTGAAATACTGCTTCACATTCTTATGGAACTAGCAGGAAGAGTTTGCTTTTTCACATTTGATAGCTTTCTATCACAAATGGTTTCTAACTGTGCAACTGGAGCTTTTAGATTTTGTCTTCTCAAATTAGAAAAAGGTTTGAAGCAGCTTTGGGACAAAATCAATGTTCATTGCATTGGCATGAAGCAGTTAAGCGAAAAATTACCAAGAGTATTGGTGGACTTGCAAAATTTTCAGTTGTCAAAAGCAGCCAAAAAAAGGTAGTTAAAACAATTTGGTGTGAAATGGGGCAATTGTACGATGAGGTTGTATTGAACAAACTGAGAAGTCTGTGGTCTGGTGGCAATACTGACTCTGGCTTTGTTCAGCTTTATTTGGCTGTAGCTGTTCTATGATCGTGATCTTTCAATGGGTCTGGAGAGAAACTGGAGGGGGAAAAAAATCATGAACGTATTTATTCCAGATGAGAAAATAACCCATTATTTCTCAGTCAATAAATGAGTGTCTGTAACACCTACACAAGGGTATCCTGTAGTGTTTCCACCTGCAGTGCAGGCTTTTAAAGCTGTTGAGGTGAATTCACAGGTCAAAGGATCAAGTGGCGATCGCTTTCCTGCTTACGTATACAAGCATGAAGACAGTAGGTGGGTAAAGACCTCCAAGAGTAGCTGTTTTCTCTCTCTTCTTTGCAAAGAGAAAGATTAAGTACTGGTGATAACTGTTTCAGTCACAGTTGGTCTACGGGTCAGGAGACTTAGTAGTTGAATAGAACCTCCCAGGAGGTTGGTGAAGTTTCGGATTGTGTCAAAACACGATGACAGCCAGGCAAATGCTAGGAAAATCCAGAGCTGTTTGAAAATAGCAGTACGTAGTAGGTTTTTGGTAACTATTGGGCTTTGCAAATTGGACTAAGTAATTTGTATCACTCATTCGTACCACAGAGGTCAGGGAGCGGACGTGCTCAGTCAAGGGAGAAAGGCTCTAAAATTTGCTATCAGAAGTGGCTATCAGACAGTATCATGCAGCTCTTGCATCATGAATGCTTGATATTGATGTAGATTCCTTTAGCATCTCAGCTGAGATGCAGTGCTAAGTAAAAAGTAATAGCCTGCTGGCTTGGCAGCAACACATTTTAAACAGTATTTCATACAATATCAGCATAGAAAAATGTCTTGTTTTAGCCTTGTCTTTGCAGAAAGCATGCTGAGCTTCTACTGTGAAATAAAAATGAGACTCTCAAATCTATAAACAAATTCTTTTTGTGAGTGGCAGCACGCTTTCTTTGAATACAATAATTGACAGTTTCACACTAGGAAATGAAAGGCAGTTCTTCAGAATGACAGACCTCCGGTTTCAAGCGGAATTAAGCGCATACTGTAGTATTGTTGTCTTCATTCTTAGTAGCTGTGATGCTTTCCATCTCAGTGGATTCTACTTGTACTGTGTGCCCTTGCTCACATAACATGGCGAATAACAACCTAAATGCTGTAGCCTGAATTTTTTTATGAAAACACACAGTCTCGAATCACTACAACTCCTGACTGTGCTACACTGATCTGAGTGTATGTGTATGTCTAATAATTTGGGAACATTTTGGGGAACATTTCCTACACGCCAGTAAAACGTGGTAGGTGGCTCAAGAGATGGTTCAGTGAAATAGAGACACAAGGAAGGCAATTTGTCAGTTATGTGGCATTAATTTCATAGTGAAGGCGATCACAGTCAATGTTTATTTGCTTTGAAAGAGTATGTACTTGTGGCCTAAGAAGCTTACAGACTAAGCTGGATTCATGCAGGTAGTGCAAACATCAGCGGATGTTTGTGCCTTTCAAAGCCCAAGATAGTGTTTTGGGCAGGAGCATGGTTTACAGGATATTTTTCTCACTCCTCCCTCTCACAGTTGCTCTGCAGAATTTTTTACCCTTTCTTAAAAATGGTACCAGATGCCACCACCATAGCCGATGGGCCCAGCTTTGGGCAGCGGTGGGTCTCTTTTGGAGTTGGCTGGGACTGGCTTTCTCCGACACGGAGCTACTCCTGGTCTCTTCTCACAAAGGTCACCCCCACAGCACTGTTGGCTACCGAAACCTTGCTGCATAAACCCAACACACTACCCTAAGCAGTTTTTTTTTGAAAGCGGTATTTACTGTCACCCTTCCCTTTTCTATTTTGTTTTATCATTGAATATTTTGATCTCTGAAGTATTTTCTAGAAACAGTTTAGTCATTGAATAGTTACTTTATTGGTTGCACATACATGGAGGAATGTTCACTGTGCTTTCAAACAATATAGGCCTAAGACTTTTCAGCTATCTTATTCTCCCCTCTAAACACACACTCTCAGGCTTCTTTCTGTTTGCAGACTCCCATTTCATCAGAGAACTATAATTTGGTGTTCAGGCCATATATTTCCAAATAGACATTTTTTTCTGGAGACACAATTGTATACATTGTTGAAAATAATTGTTGGATAAAATTCATAAGCATTTATATACATTATTGAAGATAACCCAAATAACATATGTTTGTTTGAATGTTCTTGTATTTTTAAGCAAAAAGAAAGAAAAATTTTCTTACCAGTTGTTATGATTTAGTAGCGTAACATAGTACAAGTATTTTAAGAATTAGGTACTTTTAACACAAGGTAACATCAAAAGTAATTTGTTTCTCTTTGCCTTTGCTATTGTTTCAGCTAATGTTTCAGAACAGGGCTTGTTCACATGACAATGCTGTTATTAATAACGTTAACATGCTTGAGGCCAACTGTGTTGGATATGTAGATTTACTAGATAAATTGTAGAAATTTTTATCTTGACAATGAAAAAAAAACCCTTTTAACACAAGGTAACATCAAAAGTAATTTGTTTCTCTTTGCCTTTGCTATTGTTTCAGCTAATGTTTCAGAACAGGGCTTGTTCACATGACAATGCTGTTATTAATAACGTTAACATGCTTGAGGCCAACTGTGTTGGATATGTAGATTTACTAGATAAATTGTGGAAATTTTTATCTTGACAATGAAAAAAAACCCAAAAAGCAGGTAGAGACTGACACTTTAAAAATTCTGAAAACTCCAGAAAACTGTCTTCACAGAATCACACAAAATCACAGAATGGCAAGGGTTGGAAGCGACCTCTGGAGATCATCCAGTCCAACCCCCCTGCTTAAGCAGGCTCACCCAGACCAGGTTGCACAGGACATTGTCCAGGCGGGCTTTGAGTATCTCCAGGGAAGGAGACTCCACAAGCCCCCCTGGGCAGCCTGTTCCAGTGCTCTTGCTTAAGGTCACTTAATTATATTTGATCCATCCATTAATGCTTTTGGAGCATAACTCTAAGCATCATATGCAAAACTTAGTTGGCGTGCCATTAGAGTTATTTTGTATATATAAAAAAAAAAAAGTAAACCTTTATAATTTCATCTTAAACTTCTGTTCATATAAGCTAGAAGTAGTTTTAAAATTTTATTTTAAACAAATTTATTTTCTAGAAAAGAAAGATGTAACACAGAGTTTGGAAAGCTACACAGCAAAATGCCCTGGTACAATGGAATTCATCACTCTTCCAGATGGTTTGAAGTTACCTCCTGTTCCGTTCACCAAATTGCCTATTGTGAGGTAAGACTCTAAAATACAATCTTTAACTTTTCCCCAGTACCTGTCAAATTTTAAAGGATACTGGAAGGATGTAGTCTTCTCAGTTTATGTAAGTTGTTCACAATAATGTGGAAAAATGTCAAAATGTCAAATTGTTTTGAGAAGTTCTTAGGCAAAAATAGAGCCTTTGAGCAGAAAATACTTTCTGTGGCCTTTAGTTTCAGAAGGAGAGAGTTTTGGGGTTTTTTTAAACTGTCATTCAAGAGTTTCTGATACCATCGAAGAAAAGTATTTTGTAATTGCAGCTGAAATTTAAGTTAGATACCTGATCATACTGAAGGTCCACGAGTTGGATGCTGTCTCCATCCATGGAGCTTGGAACTCAGCTGGAACTGATGCCTTTTGTAGCTGTTCCTTTCCAGATGCCGCATTTTGACGCTGGCACCTTCACTGGCCTATTCTAAATCTGTGTTCCTGTTTGTGCCTGTGTGCCAAGGCACATCATGCAGTCAGTCCAATGAATAATACCTTGTTTAGATTAAAGCCTAGCATGAAGTATTAGAGACAGTCAGAGAGAGAGAGAAAACAGCCATGGGGCATCAATAATAAAAGGCAAGGCTAAAAGAAAGTCTTTGTCAAGAAATGGCTTTTTGAAGGAAAGATAATTGCTCTCCAGAAAAAAAATATAGTAGAAGTTATTGAAAAGAGTTCTTGTAGGGATTTGAGTTCTCGGTGGGATGTCATCAAACATTTCATGAAGCAAGAGTTCTGGTATCACAAGTTGATAATAAAGTATATAGCCAGAGAGCGAAAATTATATTTATTTTCTGATTACTTTTAGTCTCTAAAATGAAAATGCTTTACTCTATGACAATTTTTCATGATACAACATAGTTTTACTGTGTTCTCACTAACTTCTTCAATTCTTTTTTTTCATATTCAGTGAAGAAAGAGACCTTGTCTATTTGTAGCGCATTTAACATGATAGGTCTATTCACACTAACAATTTGTTGTGTGGGCGGTGCTTGCTTGAGTACAGGTTTGACTGGAGCATATGACTGCATGCGGTCAGATGGAATTGTATGGGGAATCAGAACGGTCACACCGTTGCCAGTGGTGTCCTGGAAACAGTCTTTTTTTCTGCTGGCTGGACCAAGTACAAAGCTGTGTGTGCACTGACTAGCCACCTGGATCACCCCGCTTTTAATGTGTACTCACAGGGGGAAAACGCATCTTCCCCGAGGTCTTCCAGCACTGTCCCCTCAGTGGATTCAGTTAGCACTGACAAATCATCTCGGATGACTTTGCAGATACCTACTTTGTGTTGCCTGTTCGGTGGTGCAGTGCATACTTTGGAGTTGCAGCTGGTATCAACTTCTTTGCTGGAAAACATGCAATGTGGACATGATCCCAAAACCTTAACTGTTAGAACCAAAGCTACATATTACAGTGGGAAAGTTATCTGAGTAATGTATTATCGGCTGATCTTGGGGTTGATTTAGTTTCACAAAAAAATTATGTATAGAGCTGAACTAGTTCTGTTTGACTATCCTAGATCATATTTGCAGTCAAGACACTTAGGTAGTCAATTCCAGGTCTTTGTAACCTTATTTAGATATCTGCTTTAGGATGAGTTCAATTACAGGAGTATGGTGGACTGTACTGACTCATTTTCCATTGACCTTAAAGATGTCCAGTGACAAGTTCATGTAACTGTGGCTGTGTGTTAGATGAATTCTCTGGTTAAGTACATTCTGAAGGCAGGTTCCCATCTCAATACGTGAAGGTGACCGTGTCATGGAGGTACACTAAAACTAACCCAGACGAAGGACAAGCTCAAACAGGTTTATTTCGCAAAACGTAACTTTTACTTAACAGCTAAGAATTGCTGTTTGTGCTCCTCTCTCCCCTTCCCTCTCGTGTCTTTTGAAAGTTCTATAAAAGCCATAGTGATAAAAATCTGTAATCCAACAAAATATTAGTTGCATCTAAATATAAAGCCTACACAGCAGACCTAGTGGATTGCAGACCTGTCCAGCTGGTTGGAAGACTGCAGTCCTGCAGTACAGCTGAGGTCTTTGAGCTAAATCATGTTAATTTTTGAGACATAAATTATAAATGTGCGTAACTGTGGTTTTGATCAATGTTGAATAACCTAAGCTTATGATCTAATCCATGCTAGAGCCCTCTAGAAGCACACACATTTACTGATGATGACTTCTATTTACTGTTGGCATTTCATGGTCTACTAGTTTTTAATCCATTTAATGTGGGGTGATTATTTTGGATGCAGATTTCTTAATCAAAATACTGTCAAACACTGAAATGCCACAGTGAAATCGGAACATAGTTGCACTGTTACCTTTTTCCCTCTCATACATATAAAGCAATAGAAAGAGATTTGGGTTGGCAAAATCTTTGTGTTCCATTTCTCAGGTTAACTGGTATTTAATGTCTAGCTGTCCTTTATTTAAGTATGGTATTCTTTAGAGTCTTTGGGTTTTTTTGTGTGTATCCTGTTTTTTAACTAGATGCTTTGTCTATTATTGATGTGCTAAAAATGTAATATTTAAATATGGTTTTTTCTTTACTCCTCTGAATTTTGGGATTTTTTTTTTTTTGCTATTTCAAATACTGTAAAGCAATCTGGAAATTTTTATTTTTTTCATGAAGATTTAGAAATCAAAAGCATGTTGGATTAGAAAGTATTCCATTATAGCATACTATGAAATCATCATCTAGATCATCATCACTTGATCTAGTTAGCGGTGTCCCTGCTTACTGCAGGGGGATTGGACTAGATGACCTCTAAAGGTCCCTTCCAACCCAAAACGTTCTATGATTCTATGATTTTCTCAACTAAAAAATAGAAGACTTCATTGTCTTTCTGTACAAATAGATGCGCTATTTCCATTTTCATAATTTACCTGTGTTAAAACTGATTTTCTTATTAATGTACTTAAAAGAAGAAAGAATTTCTTCCTTTTCACCACTGATGTCTTTTAGTCATCGTTATATATTTTTCTTTCTACTATAAAATTACTTGGTGCATTTTTTTCCTTCCCTCTGTTTACTTAGTAGAGTTATTTTTTTAAAAAAATATTTTGATTTCTCCTCTAAGCAAGGTTGTTTTTAATAAACATGACTTTTTCCAAATACAAGATTTTATCTGGGTAGCTAGTGAAATTATTTTGTAATTCCTAATTGTCAGTCATTTGCATTAGTCAGGCTGGGCCAGGGGCTGGAAATGTATGTTATTGAAGCTTTTCACGCAAAGAAATTAAAATTTTTGCCACGTGCTATGTATGGCCTGTGAGGGTAGAGCTGTCTAAGATGTGGTTGAAGAAAATTCCTTCCACTGTCATGCATTAAGATAAAAAAGGTTATCCATGAGTATTTACATAATAATGATGAAGGAGCCAGAGCACCTCTTTCTACGTATAAAATAAAATTCCTTTTTATTAGCCCTTTATCAAATTTGATGTTTATTTCCTCAAGCATCATTCATATGTTTTGCTTTAATTTGCAGCAAAATTCTATTGGAAGAAGCTTGAAAATATGAAATATTCAGGAATCTGTCATCGTTTCTCTCTATTCCTCAGGCTCGTTGTCTGTTATTTTGCATTTGTGATGCTGACACTTAAGTATCACCAACAGATAATACATGGATGTGGTTTATTTCTTGTTCCGAAATCTTTTTAGTATTGTCTAGTAACTTCTTGTGAGGTGTTTTGTATCACAGAGTTCACGTGTCTGTGTAGTGGTACTCTTACATCTTCATTACTTTTCAGCAGTAGCACGTTATCTTGAATGACTGGGGTCATTTTTAAACCAAATTATTTTCTTGTATCTATGTACTTTTTATTAGTGGGCTATTGATAAAACTGTTCTTTAATGTGCTGCGGACTTACTGTGGGCCAGCACAGGTAGAACGCAGGAATAACCACAAAACCGTGGATGAAATGCAAAGAGTAGATTTATTTTTGTTACTTTGCCAACCGGGGGATCCCTGAAGCAGCACCCGGGCAGAGGCAGACAGGAGGGGACACTGGCACCATGGAGCTCGGTCCATACTAGAGGATCAATGAACCTGCTGTTTTCGCCTGTTAATCAAGGATACATGCGGGTGTAGTTTACCACTGTGCTTTGATCTTTCCCACAGCAGGGCAGAAATCTCAAGCACGTTCGATAGGCTGCCTCTGAGTTTATCACAATCATCTAAACACCGTTGTTCTACTTGTCCAACGCACAGGGCCAAACAACAACTAGTATCACAGAATGGCAAGGGTTCATAGATGTTTTTCAACACTCCAACTGCAAGTCACTTGAGCGTGTTTACGATCCTCCTCACCAATCTTCCATTATTTTCCCACATGTATATTATTTTCATGTTCTCAGTAATAGTTTATTGTTTTGAAATGAAGTATAATTCTGTAACTTCAGCAAGTGAATTAATTCAGTTATATCCTGTAAATGATGCAAAACTGTTTCAACATGTAAAAGAATACTTAACTGCTTTTCAAAGTGAAGACACTTGATTTTAAGTTGTTTCTATGACCTTTACAGCTGAGGAAGGCAGATTTCTTTCTTAGTGCTGCAGTGCTCTTGTCATAGTATTTGAAGAACTTCATAAAACATGACAGCTTAATCATGTACTGTAACATTTATAACCTCTTTAGTTTATTATGGCATTATCAAAGAATTCCAGTGAGATGTTTTACTGTGGGAGGTGGATGTGGGAAGGGGGAGAAGAAGGGAGTTAATCTTTGAACAGGTTGGGGGTTTCTAGCATTCTTGCACTTGGCCTTTTAATTGGTTTTAGAAGTCTTCTAGGGTTTTAGCTAGACTCTGTCGTTCGTCTTGGTACATCCCTACTGTACCTTTAAGTATCTAAAAAGTTTACTGCTGGCAAGTTTTGTAAGCATTTTATTTCATTCTTGCTTGTCTACCTCAGTGCGGTGGGATGCCTCTAGCTGTTAGCAGTAATTGTAGTTTTATTCTACAGGATTATTTTTTACTTGAAAACCAATTTCTGAAGAAGTTGGAGATTTAATCTATGAGTGATTGTAAAGGAGAGATTCTTGTCTCTTGATGATAGTCTTAATTAAAAGCACAAATACTTCAAGCTTCAGAGACTGTAGCAAAATAGCTATGATACTGAATGGTGCCTTTATTCACCTTTTGGTTTTCCTTCCCTCACTCCTTCCTGACTCTGAGTACCTAGGATCCTTACAGGCTGCTACTTTTATGGAATAGCCACTAATTTATTGCTTGTTCTTATGCCCCAATATTTAGTCTTTAATTTCCCATCAGCCAGTGGTTGTGAAGGCCAGTGATTTCCCTGCATGGTGTTGTAAGGATTTGGGTCTAACAGGGATATAGTCTAATAAATCATTCTTTTTCTATTTGTAATTGGTTTCTGGTCATTCAACAAACCCACTCAAATTTCTGGGACTTTTCCTTCCTTCCAGAAGCAACTCTGTGCATTTTAACTGTTTTAAAATCCATTTTATTCACCTTGGAGAAGTTCTTTATTTGTATTACGTTGTCCAACGAAATTTTGTCTGGCTTCTAGTTTAGGTTTAAGTGAAATATTTGGTTGCTTTCTGCACTGGACTTGTGGTGTATCTGTTGTTCAGTCTGTACTTAACTTGGAAATTAATAGCTGGATTTCAAATCACCGACCTGGCTGCTTTTCATTTTGTTGGTTTCTACAGAAGGTGTTTTTCCTTTGGTGTTGTTTTCTGAGAGCTTTCTGAGACTTTGCCTTTAGTTTCCTTGGGGGTGGTATTACTTTCCATTTCAGGTATTTTAATCAGTACCTATTCAGGGTGTCACTTAGTATTTATCAGTTCATTTTTAACATAACCATCTATAAAATTATTTTCACTCAACAGATCTGTGAAACTCTTGAACCTCCCGACCAGCCTCCGACCTCACAAAATGAAAAGTCTGCTTGGTCAGAATGTGTCAACCAAAAGCCCCTTCATATATTCTCCGATTATTGCGCACAGTCGTGGGGAAGAGCGAAATAAGAAAATAGGTGAGAATATTTTTCCAGTATTTTTCATTGTTTCTTGGTCAATGAAAGAAAACCTGAACATTACTTGCTTGTATGTGAAATACTCAGCTGCTTAGCCTGAAGTTCTGAAGGAGCAAAGCTTTGTTCTCGGTGGGATAGTTTTAAACTCAAAAGAGGAATAAAGTATTAGAGGTGATAAAATTGACTTTCAGAGGAGATAGACTAGGTTTATTTCCTTCTCAAACAAAAGAGAAATCAGGGAAAACTTAGTTTTGACACATTCTGTTCAGCAGCAGCCAGCTTAGCCAGTTATCAGGTGTGGTGCCCTGAGCGAGACGCACCGTTGGGGTTTCCCCTTTTCTAATATAATGAACAAGAAATTGGGATGAATGAGCTGCAGTTTCTTGGACAAAAGATGCAAATCCATAGGGAACTGGACTGTGGTAGTTTATCACCCATAGAATTTTTTTTTAAATTACTTTTTGGTTAATACCAAACAATAAAAACAATATTAGTTAATATTGTTAGTCCATTGGGATTTAAAAATTGGTTTACAGTTTATCTCTTTCAGGAGAAAAAAAAAATATATATCTAGCTGATCTAGCTGATATTCTATTATGATTTAACTTAAACTCAGAATGATAAACTGATTAGACAGTTTTTCTTAAAGAGAGTTCAGCAAAAACCAGAAAAGCCCTCTAAGCAATGTTTAGAATACTACAGTCATTTTCTGCTAGAGGATTATTTCATTTATTATAAAGCTTTTTAGTGCAGTAATTATGCCATTGGAAATAGATTACAAGGCTTGTTTCAAATCCTGGATTAAGTTACAAATATTGGTAGTTCTTTTTGTGGCTTTTGTGCATATTGCATGCATGATAATTTTAAACATAAACATTAGTGTCAGCACAAAAAGCATTTGTGTGACTATGGAATAGAACTGATTGTAAAAACTTGAATACAGAAATTTGCAGAATGGTGTTTATCTTAATTTGGCTCCTTATGTCACTTTTTTGTACTGTGTAGTCACCAAAAAAGTAGAAAGACAGTACTTTCAAATGTCATCAGGGCTTGTTAGATTTTCTGTATCATGCTTTGAATTGTAAACTACTAAACACTGAGCAGGTCATTGTCAGTAGTGGCTCCAACTAATTCTTTAACTAGGTAGTTCAGGAACAAGTAAGGGCAGAAACTTTTGAGTAGGACAAGTGTGTGCACTCCTCAGCACCTGAACGTCATTTTCTGTCCCCTGCTCCCTGTTCGTTTCAAGCATGAAGGCATATGAGAGGTGGGGAATGCTTTCCAATCCCCATATTCTCAGTTTCTCTTGTTAGTACTAGTATATTTGCATGACAGTGTATTGCATTGCTCTCTGGGACTCCTCCTTTCTTGTCTCTCTCCTCTTTTACCCATCCAACAGTCCTCTTTCATCTACTTTTAAAGTTAATTTTCTCCAGCAATGTAGCAACCACTTGGCTTGTTCATCTGGATTGTGCCTGGCCTGCAGAGCCAGTACTTGGAGAACCTCTCTGTATGGTTCCTTCATTCTAACAAGTGGGGCTGCAGGCATTTTCCACACAGTCTTCTAGGTTAGCTGTTGGACTGCCTGTGCCGTGGACCCCTGGTTATGATTAAGATGATGTCCCTCACCCTAAGAAGAACATGCACATTTTCTAATTTGTTGCATGATGATGTGTATTTTCAATAAATAGTTGAAACATGAGGAATTAGGGGATATGCAGAGGTATGGATTATTATCTGGCAGTTTGGATGGACATGGGTTAGTGCTACTTTGCTGCAGTACTACTTTGATTTCAAAAGATAAAGGATAAGAAATTAAAAAAAGGATAAGAAATATGAATTAAAGGATAAGAAATTTTAAAAATGTAGACATGTGGGGACATCTTAAAGTGCTTTATTGTTAAATATTTCTTTGAAAATACCTTATATTATTTCTTTTAATAATTTGTTTAAAAATTGATAAAACATTTTCAATCTCATAGGTATATCATGTCATGTTTTTTTTTTTTTTAATTTAAGTAAAACCTTACTGCTAATCTTGTCAAACAGTTGTATTATGTAGTATTCTTGTTCCTTGATGGATACAAAAGGAACCTGCATTTTTTTGAAATAGTCCAAGTTAGGATTTGTTTATGCGCTGTGTGTACCATAGGAGTTCTACACTATACCAGGCAGTTTCTCCTTTTAGGTTTTTATTCAGCCTAAGGAGATGTCTGAACTCCTTGCAGTCCTGTAAAGCATTTGTCTTTTGAAGTATGTACACAGTGTATTGACTGTAAAAGCTTCTAATGTTTCATTCAAAGTTTCTCAAACAAAAGAATGTACAAAACAAACCCAGATACTTCTTTTGCAAGAAGCTGAGAAATTTAATAAACTTGGAAACTAATGAGAATATTTTAATTACAAGTATTTCATTAAAACCAACAATAACAAATGAAAGTTGTTTTTCTCACATGGAAATATGTAAGCCGTATTTTGGTTAAATTATTGTTATAGGAAAAGAAATCAAGTACTGCTGACAAACCAAAGGCAAAAACCCTTTAGAAAGTCTTGAGGAAATGTTTTCAGCTTTCAGCTTGATAAGTTTTTTGAGTGGGAACAATAAATGGGATAATTATACTCTGGTTAAATTGCTTTAATAGTACACTAGTCATAAGAAATAAACCTACTGATTTTTGACAGGAAGTGTTTTTTTTGTTGTAAAGTGCTGATAGTCTAAAGCAGCAAGAATGTATAATATAGTGCCATTAATAAATCTGGCAACTGTCATACCTATATGAGATGATATAATTAGACCTCTTTACCGAGGACCATATAACCTGATTTTAACTTTTCTTTCATTGCCCTGGTGTAGGTAGATCTTCATGGGGTAGCTAGATCTTCTGGAAAGGAAACCAGAGGCAGATAGTGAGATCTCTAGAAGTGGGAGTATCTATTTGGTGATGGTAGAGACTGGTCATGTTTTCCTGAGGGAATGAGAAGAATATATAGAGATTTTTTTTTTTTTTTTTTCTCCTCCTTGCAAATAAATCACAGAATCAAAACCAGCCCAGGTTGGAAGGGATCTCGAAAGATCCTCTGGTGCAACCTTTCATGGCAAAGGGAGCCTAGATAAGATCATCTAGCACCCTGTTCAGTTGAAAAGGTCCAGTGATGTGGACTCCACCACATTGCTATGAAGGTTGTTCCAGTGAATGATTGTTCTCACTGTAAAAAGTTTCCTATATTGTGATGAAACCTCTCCTGGTGCAACTTGTACCCTGTCCATTCCCTTGCCTTCTCCATGTGGCTCCTTGTGAAAAGAGAGCCTCTGTCTTCTGTGTAGCCACCCTTTAAGGATTGGAATACTGTGATGAGATCCCCCCTGAGCCTTCTTTTCTCCAGTGAGAAAAACACCTAACTCCTTCAGTCTTTCCTTCCTCATGGGGCAGTTTCTCCAGCCCCTTGATCAACTTCATGGCACTCCTTTGGATCCTCTCCAATCTGTCCATGTCTTTCCTGAACTGTGGGGACCAGAACTGGACACAGTACTCAGGTGTGACCTGATAAGAGTGGGATGATCACCTCTCTGTCTCTGCTAGCAATGTCCCTGCAGATGCAGCCCAGGATCCCATTTGCCTTGGTTGCTGCAGCAGTGCACTGCTGACTCCTGTTGAGCTTGTTGTCCACCAGGACGCCCAGGTCCCTTTCAGCAAAGTTGCTCCCCAGCCATACAGAGATCCTGGCCTGTGCTGGGCTCTTTGGTTATGTCATCCCAGGTACAGGACGTTGCACTGGTCATAGCTTTGGACACTATTCCCTCAAGTTCATAGTTTAAGCATAATTCACTAAGTCAGCCAACCTGCTAGCGAAGATTCTCCTGCTGCTTCTCAGTTGGTGGATCCTCTCTCTCCTGCTGCTTCTTGGTAGGTGGATACTATCCCCAATATGCTGTATTTATCAAAAATCTACACGTGATCATAGAAACCAAAGCCCTGGTGGCAACACCAGCCATCAAGCCATGTTATTGACCTGCATGATGCATCGACTTCTGCCTCCACCCCTGTCTCTGACTGGCAACAGAGAAGAAAACCACTTGCACACCTGTGCCTTTCACCTGCACCCCCAGGGCTCTGAAGTCCTGCTTGACCTTGCCCAGGTTTTCCTTTACCATGTCATTGGTGCCCACATGGAAAAGAAGCAGGTGACAGCAGTCTGTGCTTTTAACCAGCTGTGGCAGTCGTCTCTCCATGACATCCCAGATCTTGGCTACTGGCAAGCAGCAAACCTCCCTTCACTGTATACCACGGTGTCTGGCAGATAGATGCCTCAGCGCCTCTCAACAGTCACAAATTGCTAACACCCGCCATGTCCTTTTGTAGCTTTTACTATGTGGTGCTGGTGTGGCTTCTCCCTGTGAATTTTGCTCATGGGTTTTGTCTGCTGCCAAGGCTTCATATCTGTTGCTGGTTGGTACATAAAATAGTGATAGCCTGTTCCTAAGGGTCACCAGAGACCACGGCACCTCCTCCAAGGTGCTGTCACTTTGGTGTTGAAGCTCTTTGTCCAGTAGTGTCTGTAGGTCAGTGCCATGGGGCCCTAATACTTCTTGCAAAGTCTCAAAGAATAGTGTTTCTTGTTCATCCTCCCTAATACAGCATAGCCTGCTACCTTCCCCCTGCAGCTCCTCCACTGCCTGAGGGACCCCACCAGAGCACAGGGGAGCTTCCACTCTCCTCCACCCAGGAGGCAGGGCTGCAGCCTTTGCAGCCTCCCCCTGTCCAGCAGCTGCTCTGATAGCAAGCTGCGGCTGGGGGGGGGCCTCCACCC
>NW_009259891.1:0-2024 GCF_000687185.1 Egretta garzetta | reverse complement strand
CGCACTCCTCTCAGCACGCAGAAGCTGCCGCCTTCCCGCGCTGCTGCCGTTTCAGTGCTATAGTAAGGAGGTAGTTCAGGGAGTATTCTACACGGGGGGAGGGATCGTATCTGTAAAAAATAAGGAATGAGCCTAGAATTCTTTCATTTTGGGAGGAAAGACAGATTAAAGCATCAGACAAATCAGTGGTTTGAGTTTCTAACATGTTTTTCTGGTTACTGACTTTTTCAGAATTGCTTTTTATGAGGTTACATTGCAAGCATTCTCAGAAAAGACATTCCAGTCTTGCGGTAGTTCTTATAACGTGGAACCTGGTAAAATGTACAAGTCACTGAAGTGACTACTTTGGCTACTGCAAGTGCCTAAGTTGATATAGTTAACCATAACAGGACTTCAGTGCTTAAATACCTCTGAAGCTCTGTAAAACACCTCTTCGGAGGAGTAACTGATTCTTTTGGGGACCGCAGAATGCAGAAGACATTGTGGACACTAATAAGCAGTTAAATAAAAAGAAGTTTGCAGAACATCTCGTACAATTGTGCTTTTGAACGCTTTGTTTTAATCAACAGTTTTGCTTTCCAGGTTTCACAGTAATACAACCTGTTAATATCTCTGAATGTATGTTTTTAATTTCCACTAGCATTAATTGGAGTTAAACATTTGCATTAAGTACATCTCCCTTGAGCTCTTTAACATTGCTTGCAAAATGTAATCAGATAGTAAATGATTGTGAATGTACAGTTAAAGAGTACAGGTGTTTTCAGCTGTGCATTACAGTGTTAATTATCCTGTTTTTTCTCAGACACTTTGTAATATCCTAGTAAAAAAGTGGTAGTAATGGGTGTTAATAGTATGGAGTAAAGTTAATCTATGTATGTTATATATTAGCTTATAATTATGATTTATTTTACAAATACAGTTAAACCACCTTTTGTTATTTGGACTGCAGGTCCTCAGCTTGTATGGAGAGTCTTGTGCCCCTCACTTTTAACGTCAGGTACATGTGGTTAGCTGTGAGAACTTTGGAAGGTCAACAGGATCTTGTGTGTTGAAAAGATTATGAAGTGCTGATGTGAAATAATCTTTCTACATCGAACAGTTCCTCAGAACTTGGGTCTCTGCTGCTGACCTTACTTCCATAAACTTCTTGCCTCCTTAAATTAAAAAAAAAACAAAATTTTAAGCTTGGCATGGCGAATTACCTTTAAAGTTGAACCTCTGTCACTTGTAGTGAGTTATAAACTGAAAGGACAGGTTTTTATGTGGCCTGGTTTTGGTCATTGTCTTTCTTAAGTCTTTTCGCAAGTTACGAAGTAATTTGCGTTATTGCTTAAGTCTGCATTTTGTGAACCTCAGGAAAATCTATCTGTAGATCCTAGTATCATGTTCCCCTCCCACAGCATTTCCCAAACTACTTACTGTTTCCCCAAGAAAATTAGTGAGAGGAAACTAAGGTGGCATCTTGCTGCTGAGCAGTTGTTTCCTTGATTTAGAGTGATATTTTATTTACTCCATATCACCAGCTGTGTCTATATGAAGATTTGTTTCCATTATTTTAAATTTCCTTCTTCCCGTTGTGTTCATTCCTTATCTGGTTGCTTTTTATCTGAGTCTTAATTATCCAAGGCAATGTGTACTCTGTACCTAACTCCAAGTACGTAAGCCTTTAAGTGTTTAGCATTAAGGATGTGTTTAAGTATTATTTTGAATTGACGCCTGAGTTAATTTTGCCAATGTAATGTTGGCACGCAGGGTCTTTGGAGCACTATCGCTGTGTTAATGAATGCTTCCAGTCCTTTAACCCATTGCTTTGCCTGTGATTTATAGCTTGTGTCCCACAATGCACTTGAATAAGACTTGGGCTGTGAAGATTGTACAGAGATGTTAGTTTAGAACATAAAGATAATATAGCAGTGTGACAGCTCAGCTGGTGCTACTTTTTTATAACACTACGATTAGGTAATTCTTGTATTAATTCTATAATCATTTCACGTAGATTTCCAGTGGGTCCAGGGAGATGTATG
>NW_009259890.1:0-421 GCF_000687185.1 Egretta garzetta | reverse complement strand
CTATTGGGGGTCTATGAGCACCCATGGGTGCTATTGGGGTCTTTGCTTTCTCCAGGTTCCACTGAGGACCCATGGGTGCTATTGGGAGTCTATGAGCACCCATGGGTGCTACTGGGGTCTTTGGGTTCCTCCTGGTGTCACTGAAGACCCATGCATGCTATTGGGGTCTATGAGCACCCATGGGTGCTACTGGAGCTCTATGAACACCCATGGGTGTTATTGGGGTCTTTGGTTTCTTCAGGTTCCACTGAAGACCCATGGGTGCTATTGGGGGTCTACGAGCACCCATGGGTGCTATCAGCCTCTATGGTGACCCCTGGGTCCCACCGGTGTCCGAGAGCACCCATGGGTGCTCTCACCACCTACACCCACCCTGGGCCCACTGGGGTGCCCAGGGAGGGGGTTCCCATGGGGATTGGGG
>NW_009259889.1:7683-8001 GCF_000687185.1 Egretta garzetta | reverse complement strand
CTGTGAACGCCCTCCCTCTCATGAAGAACAAGCTAGTGGCAGCTCAGAACAAGTCGGAGGGACAGACCAGCTGCACTAAAGCACAGGCAATCCTTTTGCTTCACTTGACTCACTCTGTGCTCCCTGAGTGCAGCAGAAATGCTGATGGTTTCTGACATCCAAGAAAAATCCACAGGTAAGATGGAGGAAGCTTGAAAAACACCAAACCTCTCCAGCTGCCTTCTGCTGTCCCTGCTCCTTAGAACTGAAGGTGCAGATGCTGACAGGCCCTTCTGCATTGGAAGCAGATTTATCTGACAAAGTCGAACACCCGGACCG
>NW_009259889.1:7012-7249 GCF_000687185.1 Egretta garzetta | reverse complement strand
CCTCCACACCCCCATGTATTTCTTCCTCCTCAACCTCTCCCTCCTTGACCTAGGATCCATTTCCACCACTGTTCCCAATTCCATGGTGAATTCCCTGTGGGACACCAGAGCAATTTCCTACACAGGATGTGCTGCCCAGGTCTTTCTATATATCTTTTTGATCACAGCAGAGTATTTTCTCCTCACCGTCATGGCCTATGACCGCTACATTGCCATCTGCAAACCCCTGCACTACAG
>NW_009259889.1:5535-6274 GCF_000687185.1 Egretta garzetta | reverse complement strand
CACACACTAACATGCTGCTGTGCTTAGGTTCTCCATGGGCTGGGGGATGAGGGAATTGTATGATGTGTTGGGGAATTGGACTGGAGTGAGTTTTCGCTGGTGGCCTCCCTATTCTTCCACTTCCAGCACTGGCTGATCTCCACAGGTTTATGGGTGAGTTTTGCTGCATAACCATTTTCCTGCTGCTGCTGGGCTCAGGAATGGCCAGCCCCTCTCGACCTCTCTCCCTCTCCAGACCCTGGAAAGCTGCAGAGCAGAGATGTCTGCAAAACACTGCATAGGATGTGGATAGGGGTGGGGGGTTCCAGGACCTGGTGGAGGCTGAGTCAAGTAAGAGGAACCCAAGGGGGACAGGGCACAAGGGGGTGTCATGGAGATCATGAAGAGAAACTGTTCCTCACACTGAATACACCCTTTGCCATGCTGTGCCTGCACAGTGGGTCCATGGGACTGTGTGTGGGACAGCGAGGCTGGGCTGGCACAAGTCAGGGCACTGCGAGGGGCATGAAGCAGCTGCCAGGGGGCAAGTACCTGGAGTTCGTGGCTGCCAGAAAAGTCATGAGCAAAGATAAGTGCTTCAATTGTGGTGTTATGTCTTAAACCTGAAAAAGGGAAATGCAGGGCTGCTGCTGAAAGAGGGCAGTGATCTGGTAAAAGGAGACACAAATGGGGCTGTGTCCTTGTTTCTGCTGGGACAGAATTAATTTTCTTCCTGGTAGCTGTCATAGTGCTGTTTTTT
>NW_009259889.1:4431-5363 GCF_000687185.1 Egretta garzetta | reverse complement strand
TTGTTTCTGCTGGGACAGAATTAATTTCCTTCCTGGTAGCTGTCATAGTGCTGTTTTTTCGATTTGATACTTTTCAGCTTCCCATGCTCTGCCAGGTGCACAAGAAGCTGGAAGGCTGCAAAGCCAGGAAAGTTGACCCAAATTCATCAAAGGGATATTCCTGACCATATGACACCACGCTTAGTATATAAAGTTGGGAAAAAAGAAAGAAAGGGGGAAAGTTGAAAAATTAGTCTTCCCAAGTAACCATTACATGTGATGGGGCTCTGCTTTCCCAGAGATGGCTGGGCACCTACCTGCCCATGGGAAGAAGTGATTGAATGCCTTTTTTTCTTTGCTTACGTCCGCAGCCCTTGCTTTACCTATGAAAGTGTCCTTATCTCAACCCAGGTGTTTTCTCACTTTCATTCTCTCGATTCTCTCCCCTAATCCTCCGCAGGGGAGTGAGCAAGTTCCAGTGTGGTGCTTACTTGCTGACTAGGGTTTAAACAATGACAGGCTGAGGGACGCAATGCCTTCTTTGCCAGACATAGACCTGTGCATGGAAGAGAGGTCATTGACAGCTTAGGACAAACATCTTGAAAGAAAACTCAATGCTTCTCTAGAGAAATCACAGAATCGCAAGGGTTGGAAGGGACCTCGGGAAATCATCTAGTCCAACCCCCCTGCTAAAGCAGGCTCAAACTGTCTTCTTCTTTGGGAGCACTTTTATTCAGCTCCTTTTCTAGGGCTCTTTTCTTTGATCTTTGAGTATACACTGAGGTGCAGGGTCTCTGCTGTGGGCTCCAGAGGAGACAGTCATGCCCTGTGCTGGGGTGAGGGTTAAGCTTTCCTACTCACAGCTTTTGTCACTTGTCACCCACTCATAATCTTAAGATTACGGGGTGTCCTGGTTTTTTCTGGGACAGAACTAATTTTCTTCCTAGTAGCTG
>NW_009259889.1:1138-4135 GCF_000687185.1 Egretta garzetta | reverse complement strand
GAAGGCCTGTGTGGTGCTTTAGTTTCTGGCTGGGGTAAATCACTTCACCAAGGGATTGTTCTTTTGGATCAAAAATACTCACTGCTTCTACTTCACTGAGAGTGACCATCTGTACCTTGGGAGGGGAAAAAGATTTCCTACATCTCAGTGCCCAGTGAGGGGAGGGGGTCTGTCCATCAGCCCTTTTCCTGGATTCTTTGTGCTTGCGCCTCTTTGACCTGGAGCATGTTCACACTCGTGTATTATCCTCGAAATGAATGAGGGAAGAGTGGAGAAAAGGGAATGCAGGTCTGAATGACAGGACCCACAGCGCCAATATCTGATTCTAATCAGCTTTAGAGATCTGTGGATCTCCAACTCCTCCATGTCATCTGGTCAGGATCACTACATCATCTGAGGAAGGTGAGGAAGAAGATGAGGTGTCCCTTAGATGCCTGGATGAAGGGACACAATTTTAGGCCGTGGTAGCCATGGATGACTTTGAAGGTTATGGACCTCTGCTAGGCAGCCTTGGTAGAAGGGAAGGTAGCAGGTGATCCCTGATCTGGCACAGGGGAAATGCTCTCCTGGATATGTGCTTCACAAAAAGACAAGGCAGGAGTTGCAAAAGATGTGGAGGGCAGCTTGGGCTGCAGTGTGAGTGAGGTGGTAGGGTAGAAAACCCTGCTGGAAGTGAGTAAGACAGAATCTCGAAGCAATGAGTGGAGTGGAAAGATGATCTCCACCCACCTGCTAGCAGTGCTCTTCCTAATGCAGCCCAAGATGCCATTGGTCACCTTTGCTGCAAAGGTGCAAAGCCAGGAGACGAGAAGGCTTTGGGGAGACCTGTAAACAGCCTTCCCATGCCTTTGAGTATCATATCAAGGGAATGGAGCCAGGCTCTTCCCTGTTGAGCAGGATTGGAGGATGAGGGCCAATAGGCATCCTTCCTATTCCAGCCTAAATACATGAAGAAAAACTTTCTCCCCATCAAGGGAGTCAAACTGAATCAGATTTCCCAGAGAGCTTGTGTCATCTCCATCCTTGCAGCCTTCCAAGCCGAAAGTGAACAAAACCCTGAGCACGCTGCTCTGACCCCAGAGCTGAGCTTGCTGAGAGCAGGAGTCTGGCCTAGAGATCTCCTGCAGTCCCTTCCAGCATGAATGATTCTGTGTTTCTACACATCAGGGGTCTTGCCTTCATGATGGGAGGGAAATTGCTTGGGTTCCCAGTGACCATTGAAGTCAGTCAGAAAGAAGCTTGGTGAGATGATCCTTGGCTTTCTTTTCACAGGTACAGTTGGGCTCAATGATCCTAAAGGTATTTTAAAACCAAATGATTCTATGATTCTATGATTGCAGGCATTGCTACTCAGATGCAGGGCTGCTTATTTCCTAGTTGTCAACTTTTCTTATCTTTTTCCTTTTTTACGCACTTACAATTCTTCCCGTCACCCATCCTGGTACCCTCCCATGCCAACAACCCATCTCTCTTTACCCTTTCCTCCCTGGCCCTCATTTGGTTTCCTCTGTACCCTCATTTGGTACTTCTGAGCTTCTCACCATGGCAATTCCTACCTTGGTTAGCAAATCCATTAATCTAGTGCCTCATTCTATTATCAGTAACATCCTGTCATTCCGGATGCTGATCTCTTGTCAGAGGCACCACGTGTCAGGCTGAGCCATCTGTACGCACACATTAAGAGCTGTCCAAACAGAGCTTCACTCCAGGGGGACCTTGAAAATCTTTGGGATTCAGTCAGTAGAAACCTCATGAAGTTTTATAAGGAAAAGAGGCAAATCCTGTATCAGGGGTAGAATAACACCAAAAATTAAGTCAGTCTTGGACCTGAGCAGCTCAGGAGTGACCCTGAGGAGAAGGGCCTGGGCATGAAGAGTAATTCCCTATGAGCCAGTGGTGCATGCTCACCATGAACAAAGGCATCTGCACACTGGGCTGCATGAGGGGGAGCATGGGAAGGAAGTTCTCATCCCCTTTGACTCAGCACTGGTGTGGCCACATCTGGACTGGTGAGTCTCCTTGTGGGGTTCCCCAGCCTGGAAGAATGGGAGCTAGAGAGGTTCTACAGGACATGTGCCAGGATGGGGTTTAGGGCCTGTGTGGAGAAGCTGAGGGACCTGTGGTTCTTTAGCTTTATGAAGTGAAGTATCTGGACTCCACAGTGGCACCTGGTAACTGCTTGAAGGGTGGTCTCAGAGATGATGGAGCTTTTCTTGGTAGTGGGAAGAGAGGAAAACCTCACAAAGTGCAGCTTGGAAGGTTCAGACTAGAGGTGATGAACAAGAAGTCTCATTCAGCGGGTATCCTTGTAGTGCAAGAGGACACCCAGAGGGAGTCTGCGTCAGCCCATGGCTTTGTCTTTCAAGAAACAGCTAGCAATGTGTAGAGAGACATAAGGAAAGGTCTAGAAATTTCAGGGTGAGAGCCAGGTGGGAGAGCAGGATGGGTGCCTACAGCCTGAAAGGAAGGAGGTGCAGGCACAGGACAGTGTAGGACAGCCTGCAGTTGAGACGGCCAAGAGCTCTGGCAAGACCATACAAGACTAAGGACTTTGTCCCCTTGGCTAGGACAGTTTCATCTGCCACTGAGGCCACCAGGAGAAACTGGATTTGGAGGCTCTGCTCTTGGTTTCCTCCTCAGCCCTTCTTGGACAAACCGGGATGGGCTGTACAGTTTTCCTGCACTTGGCATTGCTCACCCTCGCACCCCACTGCCCCCAGAAAGAGCCCTGAGCCACACAGGAGGGACAGGATCTGCCTTCCCAATGCCAGGGGGGGTCAGGACTTGGCCTTTCTGTTGCCTAAAACCAACCAAGGATTTGACAGCGTTACAGCCACTTGCACAGTGCCTTTACCTGTCTGCAATCATGGCCTCCAATGAGCTGCTCTAACGAGTCCCTGGGGGAGGCTCTGTCAATAATGGCCCTCACTGGGGCCCATTAATGCTTCAAGGTACTTTGAGTTTGGCTTCTGACTTGGACTTCCTCAGAGGTTTCTT
>NW_009259889.1:0-940 GCF_000687185.1 Egretta garzetta | reverse complement strand
GGAGGTCGGGAGAGGTAGGAGAAGCGGTCCCTGGAGGTCTGACACTCTAGGGACAACCTTCCTCCACACCTCCCCAACCCCACCATTGCTCTCAATGGCCCCCTGGCACTTCCATCACTCTTCTTGACCAAGGTCTTTGTCCCCATGGCTAGGACAATTGCACTGCCACTGAGGCCACCAGAAGAAACTGGATTTGGAGGCTCTGCTCTTGGTTTCCTCCTCAGCCCTTGATAGGCAGTGGCTGGGGGAAGGGCACAGTGGGGCGATCAGGGCACCCTGAAGTCTGCACCTGTGAGGAGACGTCACTCTTCTTTGCAGGAGATTGTGGGTCACATGGGGTAAGTTTTTGGGGGTGAATTTGTGGTATTTGGGGAGAATTTTTGATGTGAAAAAGAAGCTGATTCAGCCGAGCCGGGACCATGAGCTGCCTGAGTCATGGCTGCCTGTCTCTAACAAGCTGCGTCCAGTTGTCAGCCTCCTTGTGCCATGTGGCCCATGCACTTTTGTCCATTGCCTGTGCTTGGCAGCTCTCGCCTGCTATGTTGGTTTTAGTGAGGCAGAACCAGGAAGAAGGATCTGATGCCCCAGGGGCAGGGTGTGCTGCTGTACCTCCAGAAGCCCCTCCTGCAGACCATCATGGGAATCTTCAGCCCCTTTGCTGCCATCGCCTCCATCTGCATCCTGCAGTTGGGTGGGAAGCAGCCTCAGTCGTGCGTAAGTCCACGCTGTGCTTCCCCGAGCTGCTGAGCAAGTGCTGCTCGATGGTTGGAGCACGAGAGCCTGCCAAGTGCCCACAGGGCCCTTGAGGACCATCCAGACCAGTGCCCACTGCCCTAGCGGCATTGCTGGGACGGCCTAAGGAAGGCACTGAGCAGCCCTTGATGCCTGGTGCTGGGGGGCTGCCCTCATACAGACCTCACCTTGCACCTTCTGCAAGCCA
>NW_009259888.1:381-3995 GCF_000687185.1 Egretta garzetta | reverse complement strand
CCTGGGCACTCCCGCACTCCTGTCCCACCCCGTCCCTCGCCAGCGCTCAGCCCGTACGCAGCCTGCACACCGTGTACAAGGCGCTGCCTGCGCCAGACATCGCCCACATCCCCTCCTACGCCAGTTCTGATGGGCTCAGCCCCTGCCACAGCCTGGGCTGTCCTTACGGGCAGCCCTGCCCCGTCCTGACCCACCCAGAAAGCTCCCATCAGGACCATCTCACTGTCAAGAACTGTTTTGCATACCCAGGCTTCCCCCTTGGCAGTGGGGTGCATGCCCAGTACCGTCACTAGATGGTGCTCAAAAATCCCAGAGGGTCCGAGCCCCCTCCCCATTGTCAGTTGACCCTGGGCCTGGGCGTGGACGTGTCTACCCTGGTGATTAAACTGTCCCGCTCAGTTGTCGTGGTGATTAGGCTTCAGTAGTTAAACTTGCCTGCCACCAATGTTGAGACAAGTACTTAGTCCCTTACAGCTTTCCAATACTTTGCAATTAATCACCACCACTTTCCCCATCTTTTGGTATATACACACAGATATCATTCCCTCAGTCTAAGGGCCATCCCTCTAAAATGTCTGTTGGGTTCATTTACTCCATGACCTTGGGGGCCATCTGTCATAACAGTCTTCCAGGGCAGGAGAGATGGTGTGTGGTGTTGGATCACTTCATGATGAAGCTAGTTCTGGTTCCATCACAGCTGCACTTGATCAGTTTAATCAAAAATCATTCTTCATGATTTTTACTGTAATAACTTTGATATGACATAGAGCAATCATAAAAATGATGGCATACTGTACTATATGGGAATTAACAACATACAGTTCAGTTCATTGACTATTACCACCCAAAATCAAATCCCCCTGAGGTACACATCAGATTTCCCCAACCTTCCACATCACCCAAAATGTGCAGCCAAGTCCTTAAGCAAAAGCAATCCCACAAATGGGATTGCCTTTACCTGAGGAAGGAGTAACCCAGACTGTCCGCCGCAGCATATTTTTTACATTCACTACAGGGACTTTATCCCCCTCTACCATACGTAAGGGCTTTGATTGGTTTGATTGGGCAGGGCCAGCTCGGTTGGCAGATCCCCCAATGCTGACTGACCAGGTGGCCTTTGCTAAATGTGTATCCCAATGTTTGAATGTCCCAGCACCCATTGCTCTCAGGGAAGTCTTCAACATTCCATTCTATCATTCCATTTTCCCTCAGGCTAGTGCATGACAGGGGATGGGATAGACCCACTCGGTGCAGTGCTCTTTGGTCCTGGTGTCTATGAGGTTGTTTCAAAAATGAGTTCCGTTGTCTGACTCAGTTCTTGCTGGGGTGCCATGTCACCATAGGACTTGCTTTTCAAGGCCCAGGACAGCATTCCTGGAGTTGGCATGGGGCACAGGATGTGTTTCCAGCCATCCGGTGGTTGCTTCCACCATGGTGAGCACATGGCGCTTGCCTTGGGGTTTTTGTGGGAGTGTGATATAATCAATCTGCCAGGCCTCCCCACATTTATATTTCAACCATCATCCTCCATACAGGAGAGGCTTTAACGGCTTGCGTTGCTTGATCGCAGTGCACTTACTCCACATAGCATCAGTCGCATGATGTGTAGAGGGGACCCTCCCTCTCTCCAGAAAGGACTGTTGTGGTTCAACCTGGCATGAAACTAAGCACCACACAACTCCTCGCTCACTCCCCGCTCCTCAATAGGGGAAAGAATTGGAAAAAAAGTGAAACACTTGGGTTGAGATAAAGACAGTTTAATAAGACCGCAGAGGAAAAGAATAACGATAAAAAAACCCAATAATGATAATAGAATATACAAAACAAGTGATGCACAATGCAATTGCTCACCGCCCAGTGACTGGTGCCCGGCCCGTCCCAAGCAGCGATCACCCTCCCCTCCGATTGCACATCTGAGCTTCAGCCCCTGAGCTGTGGCTCCAGGGCCATGCTCAGCCTTGTCATGGTGAACAGTGATACCAAGCACCCAAGAGCCCGTGTAGGCAAAAGCTTTTTTTCATGGCAGATATGCTGGAGGGGATGGCAAAGCATGGTAAGAAGATAGGAGGTGCCCCCAAATAGAGCAATCCCTGCTGTGCCCAAGGTGAGAGTGAAAGAGGGCTGGGCTGTGCAGCCTTGGCAGGAGGGGGCATGGCTGTCTGGGGTGTCTCTGCAGCCTTTGGTGGAGAGAGGCACTGATCTCCTGGAAGGAAAATTTGCTGCAGAAAGTGTCCTTGGCTGTGGACATCCTGTGATCCAGGCACACTCCAAATTCATTAGACTCTTTGAAGAGTCTCTATCATCAAGAGGGAGAGTAAAGGACAGAGGAGAACCCAAAGAAGGAGAGAAGGAAGGCCCACAAGTGGAGACCCCAGTGCAATGAGCTGCTTATTCATGCAGTGCCTTGCATCTACTGGATAGAGATGGGACAGAGCTGGCCTCCCTGCGGGGGTGGGAATCACTCACTTCTACACAAGCACCCAATTAATCTGAGATGCTACCACGGGTGTCTGTCACACACCCGCTCTGAGAGGACATGGCTCTCCTTTAGGTCCTGTGCTGTCCCTGCCAGCCCCATGCAGTTTTGGTGGGGAGCCCTGGTGTCTCACACAGCACTACAGGCCTGGATTTGCCCATCAAATGAGCAGCTGCCCTGAAGCAGGTCAGGCTGCGTGGGCATATGTGAGACAGCGATTGTTACAGACAATGGACAGCCAGTGAATACAGGTAAAGGAGGGGAGAGAGAGAAAGGCTTCCCTCTCCCTCTGGCACAGAAGTCCGTTTGATCAGCTGGACACCTCGAAAGGAGGCCCTGAACAGCACGAGCAGGGAGAGGTGGTGAGGTCCTAACTGTGGGCATCTGCCATCATTTCAGCTGACATCCTCACCAGGCTGCAGGATGGTGCACCCAAATGTTTCCCAGACTCTCAGCACTGCTCCATTATCATGGACAACATCTGGCCCCTCAAATGGCACCAGGTGTTTGTGTGGGAACTCCTGGTCTCCATCTCCATCACCAACCATGGGACCATGGGAAAGGAGTACAGGTGCCTATTTTTAACAGACTCCATTGCTGAAGCAGCAAGAAGAACCTCACCACATCCTGTGGGTTTGTGGCAGGCATGGGAGGGAGCTGACACAACTGCAAATGCAGGATGAGATGCCTCCATTGACTCAGCTGATTGCCATCCCTCAGCATAGGTAAAGGCAGTGTCCAGGTCTCCAGAAGTTTGGGAGAAGGAAGGGGGATTCTCAGACCTAACTGTGTCTCTGAGAGGAGAAAGGACACTGATGGAAAGAAATGTCTCTGCAGAGGTGAGGAAGGCAGCATGGGTGATTATTTCAGTCTCTTTCCAAGGAGGCTCCTGGACAGCCCCAGGGACACCTGGAGGCAGCGCAGAGTGGGGTGGGGGCAGAGACAGTGATGCCTTGGGCAGGTCCTCTGCTGCTGGGCTGAGACAGGCTCCTGGGGTGGAGGGAGCTCATGGCAAGCAGGCAGCACTGCCGAGAGACAGCTCTGCCAGGCAAGAGCTCCTCTGCAAAGCACAGCAGGGCTCTGGGAAAAGGAGTAGGGCAGGGAGAGATTCAAGGCAGCCGGGAGTGGGAGGAGAGGG
>NW_009259888.1:0-289 GCF_000687185.1 Egretta garzetta | reverse complement strand
GGACACGGTAAGTCTCTTGGTGCAGGGCAATGCAGCTGCAGTTCCAGGAAGGCTCTCCTGAAGCTCTCCTAGCCTCCAGGCTCCAGGATCTGTCCGGATTGCTCCCAGCCCAGGGGCTCCTGTTAGACAAGTGTGAAGGGCTGAAGCCAGGGTGTGCACCCAGAGCTGCCCAGGGCATTTCAGAGGGGACTTTGCCAGAGGCCAGGGCTGCCCTGAAGGTGAAGAGCTTTCCTGGGTGTGTGCTTTCAGTTCTTTCAGGGAAAAGGCGCTGCTATTTGTGGAGAGGAAG
>NW_009259887.1:0-634 GCF_000687185.1 Egretta garzetta | reverse complement strand
GTCTCAGCCGTGCACTACTGCCACCAGAAAAACATCGTCCACCGGGACCTCAAGGTGTGTCCCCGTCCCGGTGTCCCCATCCCCATCCTGGTGTCCCTGTGCCTGATGCAGTCCCCGTCCCAGTGTCCCCATCCCAGTGTCCCTGTCCCCGATGCATTCCCCATCCCAGTGTCCCTAGCCCAGCATCCCTGTGCTGGACACGGTGCCCATCCTGGTGTCACTATCCTGCCATCCCCCTGTGGTGCCTGTCACAGCCTCCCTGTCCTGGTGTCCCCATGCCGGACACGGTCGCCATCCATTTTTGTCCCCATCCCCCCGTCCCCATCCCGGTGTCCCCATCCCACCGTCCCCGTGCTAGACACGGTGCCCATCCCGGTGTCACCCTCCTCCTGCCACCCCCCGCAGTGCCCGTCACAGCCTCCCTGTCCTGGCGTCCCCATGCCAGACACGGTGCCCATCCTGGTGTCCCCATCCCAGCATCCCTGTGCTGGACACGGTGCCCATCCCGGTGTCACCCTCCTGCCACCCCCCGTGGTGCTCATCACAGCCTCCCTGTCCTGGCGTCCCTGTGCCCATCTCGATTGCCCCCATGCTGGACACGGTCCCCATCCCAGTGTCCCCATCCCAGTGTCCC
>NW_009259886.1:0-209 GCF_000687185.1 Egretta garzetta | reverse complement strand
TTTTAAAAAAGAATCTTTTAAGAGAAATGCTTTCTTTTTAAAACAATCAAGTAGACTGTCTGCATATCAGCCTTTTTTTAAGAAGCTTGACAATCGCAGGACATGGGTAGGATCCCTTTAGAATCTTCTCTACAAATCATTGGTTTATTTTTGGGAATGTTCCTGAAGAACAACTCTCACTCTCCTTTTTTTTTTTTTTTTTTTTTTTT
>NW_009259885.1:1376-2136 GCF_000687185.1 Egretta garzetta | reverse complement strand
GGGACTCAGCGCCTGCGCCGAGCGATTTACCCCGCGCCAGGGCGCATCCTGGGGCTGCTCAGAGGAGAGGGCAGGAGGCAGTTTGGGCGCCCCAGCCCCGCTTGCAGGCTCCAGGCAGATTAAATGGACAAGGAAATGAAACCGCGTTTACGGGACGGGGTCCTGGGGCTGTGGGGACCCCCTGGGACGCTGCGGGGGCTGGTCTCACCGATCACCATCATGTAGTCCCAGCGGTCATGGCCGCAGATGTAGAAGTGGAGCCCACGGGTGGTCTGGGTGCGGATGACCAGCGGGATGTTCTTGTTGATGTTCTCCAGCATCCCGACGGTCCAGGCCGCCAGGAACCACAGCACCAGGAGCAGGATCAGCCCCAGCATCTTCAGCACCCGCCCACTCGACACGTAGGTGACCCGCTGGGCCGTGCGGGACAGGAACACCTTCAGCACCCTGCGAGGCGCGGAGGGGTGAGCCCCCAACGGGTCCCCGCTGCGGGGGGGCCGGGCACCCACCCCCCCCCCCCCCCCCGTATGTCAAGATAGAGGCAGTTTAATAAAAGCAAAAGCAAAGGCCACATACAGAAACAAAAGGAAAACAGATTTTATTCTCTACTTCCCATCAGCAGGTGATGTCCAGCCACTTCCCAGGGAGCAGTGCCTCATTACACATAGTGATTGGTCTGGAAGACAAATGTAATAAATAACGAATGCCCCCCTTCATCCTCCTTTCTCAGCTGTTATTGCTGAGCATATGTTTTGGCATA
>NW_009259885.1:0-228 GCF_000687185.1 Egretta garzetta | reverse complement strand
CCCCTACCCCTGCCGGGCCATAGCGGCAGCGGCGAGCAGGGCACTGCTTCCCTAATCCCCCCCCCGGCCCCTGCGGGGCGGCGTGCCCGGATCCTGCCCCGAATAGGCCAGGCTGGCAGTTTTTTCTGGGTTTTGTTGTTTTCTGGAGAGCTGCCCGGTGGCAGAGCCCGTGCCTCCGGAGGGGCATCGCTGGCAGGAAGGAGAAGCTGGTGACGCCTTTCCCATTGG
>NW_009259884.1:4977-8030 GCF_000687185.1 Egretta garzetta | reverse complement strand
CTCATGGGTGCTGTCCCTGTGCCGTGGGGACCAGTGACCTTGCCCTGGTGGGTGCACGGTGGCAGCCCTGTGGGGCCGCTGTGACACTAGAGGGAGCTGCGCTTTAGGAATTGTGGAGCTGGATGTGCCCCCCCACCCCATCTCACCCCATCCCACCCCATCCCAAGGGAAGCAGCACCCACTCTGGGGAGTGGGACCCTCTCCCAGCAGCCTGGTCACCCCCCGCCAGGGTGACCGCTCACCCTCCCCCTAACCGCTGCCAAGGCAGCAGGGGCTGTGGCTGGGGTCAGACGCCTGGAAAGCGCCGTCCAGGCAGGATGGGATCCCATGAGACGCTGGGATGCGCTCTCCTCTCCGCTTTGGGGGTCATCGCCCCCCCCTCCAGCTCCAGGGAGATTAAATTAATGGGAGATTTATAAATCTTGCTGCTGGGTGCTGCTCCCCCGGTTTATCACGCTCCAGGCGGTCCGGCTGCCGTCTCATTGCCGGGCCCAGCATGAAAGCCCTCGCCGGTGCGTGGTACCGTGGATTTTTGCGGGCTTTTTTGCAGATTTTTGTGGGCTTTGCAGATTTGTGCAGGCTTTTTTGCAGATTTGTGCAGGCTTTTTGGCAGATTTTTGCAGGCTTTGCAGATTTTTGCGGGCTTTTTTGCAGATTTTTGTGGGCTTTGCAGATTTGTGCAGGCTTTTTTGCAGATTTGTGCAGGCTTTTTGGCAGATTTTTGCAGGCTTTGCAGATTTTTGCGGGCTTTTTTGCAGATTTTTGTGGGCTTTGCAGATTTGTGCAGGCTTTTTTGCAGATTTGTGCAGGCTTTTTGGCAGATTTTTGCAGGCTTTGCAGATTTTTGCGGGCTTTTTTGCAGATTTTTGTGGGCTTTGCAGATTTGTGCAGGCTTTTTTGCAGATTTGTGCAGGCTTTTTGGCAGATTTTTGCAGGCTTTGCAGATTTTTGCGGGCTTTTTTGCAGATTTTTGTGGGCTTTGCAGATTTGTGCAGGCTTTTTTGCAGATTTGTGCAGGCTTTTTGGCAGATTTTTGCAGGCTTTGCAGATTTTTGCGGGCTTTTTTGCAGATTTTTGTGGGCTTTGCAGATTTGTGCAGGCTTTTTTGCAGATTTGTGCAGGCTTTTTGGCAGATTTTTGCAGGCTTTGCAGATTTTTGCGGGCTTTTTTGCAGATTTTTGTGGGCTTTGCAGATTTGTGCAGGCTTTTTTGCAGATTTGTGCAGGCTTTTTGGCAGATTTTTGCAGGCTTTGCAGATTTTTGCGGGCTTTTTTGCAGATTTTTGTGGGCTTTGCAGATTTGTGCAGGCTTTTTTGCAGATTTGTGCAGGCTTTTTGGCAGATTTTTGCAGGCTTTGCAGATTTTTGCGGGCTTTTTTGCAGATTTTTGTGGGCTTTGCAGATTTGTGCAGGCTTTTTTGCAGATTTGTGCAGGCTTTTTGGCAGATTTTTGCAGGCTTTGCAGATTTTTGCGGGCTTTTTTGCAGATTTTTGTGGGCTTTGCAGATTTGTGCAGGCTTTTTTGCAGATTTGTGCAGGCTTTTTGGCAGATTTTTGCAGGCTTTGCAGATTTTTGCGGGCTTTTTTGCAGATTTTTGTGGGCTTTGCAGATTTGTGCAGGCTTTTTTGCAGATTTGTGCAGGCTTTTTGGCAGATTTTTGCAGGCTTTGCAGATTTTTGCGGGCTTTTTTGCAGATTTTTGTGGGCTTTGCAGATTTGTGCAGGCTTTTTTGCAGATTTGTGCAGGCTTTTTGGCAGATTTTTGCAGGCTTTGCAGATTTTTGCGGGCTTTTTTGCAGATTTTTGTGGGCTTTGCAGATTTGTGCAGGCTTTTTTGCAGATTTGTGCAGGCTTTTTGGCAGATTTTTGCAGGCTTTGCAGATTTTTGCGGGCTTTTTTGCAGATTTTTGTGGGCTTTGCAGATTTGTGCAGGCTTTTTTGCAGATTTGTGCAGGCTTTTTGGCAGATTTTTGCAGGCTTTGCAGATTTTTGCGGGCTTTTTTGCAGATTTTTGTGGGCTTTGCAGATTTGTGCAGGCTTTTTTGCAGATTTGTGCAGGCTTTTTGGCAGATTTTTGCAGGCTTTGCAGATTTTTGCGGGCTTTTTTGCAGATTTTTGTGGGCTTTGCAGATTTGTGCAGGCTTTTTTGCAGATTTGTGCAGGCTTTTTGGCAGATTTTTGCAGGCTTTGCAGATTTTTGCGGGCTTTTTTGCAGATTTTTGTGGGCTTTGCAGATTTGTGCAGGCTTTTTTGCAGATTTGTGCAGGCTTTTTGGCAGATTTTTGCAGGCTTTGCAGATTTTTGCGGGCTTTTTTGCAGATTTTTGTGGGCTTTGCAGATTTGTGCAGGCTTTTTTGCAGATTTGTGCAGGCTTTTTGGCAGATTTTTGCAGGCTTTGCAGATTTTTGCGGGCTTTTTTGCAGATTTTTGTGGGCTTTGCAGATTTGTGCAGGCTTTTTTGCAGATTTGTGCAGGCTTTTTGGCAGATTTTTGCAGGCTTTGCAGATTTTTGCGGGCTTTTTTGCAGATTTTTGTGGGCTTTGCAGATTTGTGCAGGCTTTTTTGCAGATTTGTGCAGGCTTTTTGGCAGATTTTTGCAGGCTTTGCAGATTTTTGCGGGCTTTTTTGCAGATTTTTGTGGGCTTTGCAGATTTGTGCAGGCTTTTTTGCAGATTTGTGCAGGCTTTTTGGCAGATTTTTGCAGGCTTTGCAGATTTTTGCGGGCTTTTTTGCAGATTGGGAAGGCTTTTGCAGGCTTTTGCAGGCTTTTTTGCAGATTTGTGCAGGCTTTTTGGCAGATTTTTGCAGGCTTTGCAGATTTTTGCGGGCTTTTTTGCAGATTTTTGTGGGCTTTGCAGATTTGTGCAGGCTTTTTTGCAGATTTGTGCAGGCTTTGCATATTTGTGCAGGTTTTTTTGCAGATTTTTGCAGGCTTTTCTGCAGATTGGTGCGGGCTTTTTTGCAGATTGGTGCAGGTTTCTGTGCTGACGGGCGATTTGCGCTGCGTGTTGCCGGCAGCCTTAAGACTTGGGGAGAGCTGGAGGCGCGGCGCGG
>NW_009259884.1:1876-3307 GCF_000687185.1 Egretta garzetta | reverse complement strand
CGGGTGCATATGGCAGGGGTGGGTGGCAGACCAGGCTGGCTCTGCTATAATTACCGAAACGCCTGCGGATCTCCCAGCCCTTCTTCGTCACAAACTCGCAGGGACTATTTTTACCTCCCCGGCGAGCTCGTGCCGTGTGCCAGGGCTGGGAAGGGGAGCCGGCCGCCTCCCCCCCCCCACGCCGCTGAGGCTGGGAGGGTGCTCCCAAAGACGTGGCCAGCAAGCCGGGGACCCTGTGCTGGGGACCTCATCGTTGGGACCATGGTGCTGGGGACCATGTGCCAGGGGCCACATGCAGGGGACCACATCATTGAGACCGTGATGCTGGGGACAGTGTGGCAGTGACCATGTGCTGGGGACCCCATTGTTGGGACCGTGACGCTGGGGACAGCATGTCAGGGGCCAGATCCTGGGGACCACATCATTGAGACCATGGTGCTGGGGACAGTGTGCCAGGGGCCACATGCAGGGGACCACATCATTGAGACCGTGATGCTGGGGACCCCATCGTTGGGACTGTGACACAGGGGACCACGTGCTGGGGACCATGTGGCAGTGACCATGTGCTAGGGACCCCATCATTGGGACCATGACGCTGGGGACAGCATGCCAGGGGCCAAATCCTGGGGACCACATCATTGAGACCGTGGTGCTGGGGACAGTGTGCCAGGGACCACGTGCTGGGGACTGTGTGGCAGTGACCATGTGCTGGGGACCTCATAGTTGGGACCGTGATGCTGGGGACCACGTGCCAGGAGCCACATGCTGGGGACCTCATCCAGTGTGCCAGGGACCACATGCAGGGGACCATGATGCTGGGGACCCCATCATTGGGACTATGATGCGGGGGACCATGTGCCAGGGGCCATATAGAGGGGACCACATCATTGAGACCATGATGCTGGGGACCGTGTGCCAGGGACCACGTGCTGGGGACCACGTGGCAGTGACCATGTGCTGGGGACCCCATCGTTGGGACCGTGACGCTGGGGACAGTGTGCCAGGGGCCAGATCCTGGGCACCACATCATTGAGACCATGGTGCTGGGGACAGTGTGCCAGGGACCATGTGCTGGGGACCTCATTGTTGGGACCGTGACGCTGGGGACAGCGTGCCAGGGGCCACACGCTGGGGGCCCCATCCTGGGGATGACGTGTTGGGGACAGCCTGCCAGGGGCCACACGCTGAGGGCCCACATCACAGGGACCACGTGCCGGTGACCCCACGCTGGGGGCCATGTACCAGCCCCCATGTGCACTGCTCCTCCTCCTCCTCCTCCTCCTCCTGCCGTGCGCGCGGGTTTTTGGCACCAGTGGCCCCGCGTTTCCCAGGGGCCGTGTCCTCCCTGCACACCACGGCAGCGCGCGCTGGCGGCGAGGCTTAGGGCCTGAGGGGACAGGGACGGGGCTCGCCAGCCCTGGCTCAGCCCCC
>NW_009259884.1:0-306 GCF_000687185.1 Egretta garzetta | reverse complement strand
CTCTGCCGATCTCCAAGATGGTGCTGGGGGTGCAGGAGGTGCCCGAGATGGGGCTGGGAGTGCAGGAGGTGCCTGAGATGGGACTGGGGGTGCAGGAGGTGCCCAAGATGGTGCTGGGAGTGCAGGAGGTGCCTGAGATGGGACTGGGAGTGCAGGAGGGGCCCGAGCTGGGACTGGGGGTGCAGGAGGGGCCCAAAATGGTGCTGGAGGTGCAGGAGGAGCCCAGGGTGGGGCTGGGAGTGCAGGAGGTTCCTGAGCTGGGGCTGGGGGTGCAGGAGGTGGCTGGGACGGGGCTGGGGGTGCAGG
>NW_009259883.1:0-675 GCF_000687185.1 Egretta garzetta | reverse complement strand
CCCCCCCCAGCCACAGCCTGGGGGCACCACGGGGTGGGGGTGCTTGATGGACGCTCTCAGAGGGAGCTGGGGTGCAACGCACATCCCCCCTCAGCTCCAAGGGTGCAGAGCCTCCAGCCACAGCTCAGGCCTTGATCCTCCAGCGTGGCCAAGTGAGGGCTGGGAGAAGAGCCAGGCAGGCACAAGCACTCAGGAGAGGGGTGACCTGCGAGCCAGGGCAAGCTGGGAACGTGGTGACACCTCTGCATGCCCTATCAGTGACACCCTCAGCTCCTCCCCAGCCAGCAGCTCCCTCTCCCCTTCCTCCTGCCGGGAAACACTGCTGCGATGCTCCAGCCTGGGCCCTTCTCCTTCCCCACAGCGCTGGCAGGAGCACGACAGCTCCCCCGGGGAGGAGCTGTCATGGCCAAGCCCCCCAGCAGGGACATGGGGACAGGCCACCCACACCGCAGCCATGGATTAAGTTTCCACAGGACAGGTGATGGCCCCAATTTTGCACCAGCCCCCTCCCCCCGAGCTGCTCAGCAAGAGGCGGCAGTGGGGACAGTTGGCCTGTCCCAGGATGGAAAAACTGGCACCGCTCCTGAGGGCCACGACCGCTGGGGGCCCTGGGCTTGCGCCGGGGTCTGCGGGGCGTGGGGAGGGGGGGCTCATCCTGCACCATCCACCGAGCCC
>NW_009259882.1:0-250 GCF_000687185.1 Egretta garzetta | reverse complement strand
TTTGGATTTAGTATTAGAAGAATGTTGATAACAGATGGATGTTTTAATTGTTGCTGAGCAGTGCTTACACCAGTCAAGGATTCTTTCAGCTTCCCCTGCTCTGTCAGGTGCATGAGAAGCTGGGAGGGGGCACAGCCAGGACAGCTGACCCCAACTGGCCAAAGGGGTATGCCATACGATATGATGTCATGCTCAGGGGGAGTTGGCCAGGGAGAAGGATTGCTGCTCAGGATGGGCTGGGCATCGGTCA
>NW_009259881.1:13980-18145 GCF_000687185.1 Egretta garzetta | reverse complement strand
TCCTGTGCACCCAATCCTGCACCCTGCCGGCTCCATCCCACGGACCCCTACACCCCAGATGAAGCCAAAGCCCCCTGCCCCGAGCCCAAACGACTGGAGCCAGCCCAGACCCCTACTGGGTGCCCCCAGGTCCTGGGACCAAACCCTTAGAGCCAGCCCAGAGCCCTACTGGGTGCCCCCTGGTCCTGGGACCAAACCCTTAGAGCCAGCCCAGAGCCCTACTGGGTGCCCCCTGGTCCTGGGACCAAACCCTTAGAGCCAGCCCAGAGCCCTACTGGGTGCCCCCTGGTCCTGGGACCAAACCCTTAGAGCCAGCCCAGAGCCCTACTGGGTGCCCCCTGGTCCTGGGACCAAACCCTTAGAGCCAGCCCAGAGCCCTACTGGGTGCCCCCTGGTCCTGGGACCAAACCCTTAGAGCCAGCCCAGAGCCCTACTGGGTGCCCCCTGGTCCTGGGACCAAACCCTTAGAGCCAGCCCAGAGCCCTACTGGGTGCCCCCTGGTCCTGGGACCAAACCCTTAGAGCCAGCCCAGAGCCCTACTGGGTGCCCCCTGGTCCTGGGACCAAACCCTTAGAGCCAGCCCAGAGCCCTACTGGGTGCCCCCTGGTCCTGGGACCAAACCCTTAGAGCCAGCCCAGAGCCCTACTGGGTGCCCCCTGGTCCTGGGACCAAACCCTTAGAGCCAGCCCAGAGCCCTACTGGGTGCCCCCTGGTCCTGGGACCAAACCCTTAGAGCCAGCCCAGAGCCCTACTGGGTGCCCCCTGGTCCTGGGACCAAACCCTTAGAGCCAGCCCAGAGCCCTACTGGGTGCCCCCTGGTCCTGGGACCAAACCCTTAGAGCCAGCCCAGAGCCCTACTGGGTGCCCCCTGGTCCTGGGACCAAACCCTTAGAGCCAGCCCAGAGCCCTACTGGGTGCCCCCTGGTCCTGGGACCAAACCCTTAGAGCCAGCCCAGAGCCCTACTGGGTGCCCCCTGGTCCTGGGACCAAACCCTTAGAGCCAGCCCAGAGCCCTACTGGGTGCCCCCTGGTCCTGGGACCAAACCCTTAGAGCCAGCCCAGAGCCCTACTGGGTGCCCCCTGGTCCTGGGACCAAACCCTTAGAGCCAGCCCAGAGCCCTACTGGGTGCCCCCTGGTCCTGGGACCAAACCCTTAGAGCCAGCCCAGAGCCCTACTGGGTGCCCCCTGGTCCTGGGACCAAACCCTTAGAGCCAGCCCAGAGCCCTACTGGGTGCCCCCTGGTCCTGGGACCAAACCCTTAGAGCCAGCCCAGAGCCCTACTGGGTGCCCCCTGGTCCTGGGACCAAACCCTTAGAGCCAGCCCAGAGCCCTACTGGGTGCCCCCTGGTCCTGGGACCAAACCCTTAGAGCCAGCCCAGAGCCCTACTGGGTGCCCCCTGGTCCTGGGACCAAACCCTTAGAGCCAGCCCAGAGCCCTACTGGGTGCCCCCTGGTCCTGGGACCAAACCCTTAGAGCCAGCCCAGAGCCCTACTGGGTGCCCCCTGGTCCTGGGACCAAACCCTTAGAGCCAGCCCAGAGCCCTACTGGGTGCCCCCTGGTCCTGGGACCAAACCCTTAGAGCCAGCCCAGAGCCCTACTGGGTGCCCCCTGGTCCTGGGACCAAACCCTTAGAGCCAGCCCAGAGCCCTACTGGGTGCCCCCTGGTCCTGGGACCAAACCCTTGTCCGGGCTCTATGGAAGTCTCGGGGCTGGGGGCAGGGGTCTGGGGTGGGGGCAGGGGACTGGGCTGAGGGCAGGGGTTTTGGAAGACGCTGGGCTATGGGGGAACAGCCCTCCCAGGTAGGAGCCGGCCCCGCTGACCCCCTCCCCGGGCGCGGATGAATTTTGGGGGACGGGGGGGCGATGCCGGGAGCGGTTGACTGAATTCTGTCCTTCCTCCCTCCCCAGGGCTGCGGGCGGCCGTGCAGCTGGTCGAGTCCGGAGGGGGTCTCCAGCCACCCGGGGGGTCTTCACCTTCAGCAGCTACGCCATGTTGTGGGTGCGACAGGCACCTGGGAAGGCGCCCGAGTGGGTCGCAGCTATTAGCAGCGATGGTAGCGGCACATTCTACGCGCCGGCGTTCCAAGGGCGCTTCACCATCTCCAGGGACAACTCCCGGAGCACGGTCACGCTGCAGATGAACAGCCTCCGGGACGAGGACACGGCCACCTACTACTGCGCCAGAGCTGATGCTGCTGGTGGCACCGACCCCGGCCGGCCCTGGCCCAAACATCCCTGCCCGGGGGCTCCACATTCCAGAATCTTCCCAAAATCCCTGCACAGAGCCAGGATTCTTTGGGCCATTTGAGAACCTCGTTGTGCTCTTCCCCCATTTCTCAGCGTTTTCCCAGAACCCCTGCCCCCACCCTGGACCCCTGAATCCATCCCAGACCCTCGCCCCGAGCCTCCACCCTCTGCACCCACAGAATCACAGAATCAGAGAATGGCAAGGGTTGGAAGAGACCTTGGGAGATCACCCAGTCCCACCCCCATGCTCAAGCAGGTTCTCCTAAAGCATGCTACACAGGACTTCATCCAGGAGGGGGTTGAAGATCTCCAGAGAAGGAGACTCCACAGCCCCCCTGGGCAGCCTGGGCCAAGGCTCGGGCACCCTCAAAGTCAAGAAGTTCTTCCTCATATTCAACTGAACCTTCTTATGTTTCATGTTATGTCCATTGCCCCTTATCCTGGCACTGAGCACCGTTGAGATGAGCCTGGCTCCGTCCTCGTGACCCCCAGCCCTTGAGATATTTGTACGTGTTGATGAGATCCCCTCTCAGCCTTCTCTTCTCCAGGCTGAACAAGCCCAGCTCCCTCAGCCTTTCCTCCTAGGGGAGATGCTCCAGTCCCTTCATCATCCTAGTTGCCCTCCTCTGGACTCTCTCCAGGAGTTCCTCATCTTTCTTGAACCAGGGAGCCCAGAACTGGACCCAGAGCCCCAGCTGGGGTCTCACCAGGGCAGGGAAGAGGGGGAGGAGAACCTCCCTCGCCCTGCTGGCCACGCTCCTCTTCATGCGCCTCAGGATGCCCTTGGCCGTCTTGGCCACCAGAGCTCCCTGCTGGCTCATGGCCACCTTGTCGCCCACCAGGACCCCCAGGTCCCTCTCAGCAGAGCAGCTTTCCTGCAGCTCAGCCCCCATCCTGTCCGGGTGCATGGGGTTCCACCTTGCTGGGGGTCCCCTCTGTCCCCTCATCCAGGCCATGGATGAAGAAGATGAACAAGACCCGGACGAGCACTGAGCCCTGGGCAGCCCCACGAGCTCCCAGCCTCCTACCAGACCCTGCCCCGCCGATCAGAACCCTCTGAGCTCTGCTCTGCAGCCAGTTCCTGACCCACCTCACTGTCCACTCATCCAGCCCACACTTCCCGAGCTTCCCTACGAGGATGTTATGGGAGATGGTGTCCAACGCCTTGCTGAAGTCAAGGGAGACACCACCCGCTGCTCTCCCCAGATCCACCCAGCCGGTCATGCCATTGTAGGAGGCCATCAGATTGGTCAGGCATGAGTTCCCCTTGGTGAATCCATGCTGGGTACCCCTGATGATCTTCCTTTTCTCCACTTGCTTGGAGAGGAGACCCAGAATGAGCTATTCCATCACCTTTCCAGGGACAGAGGTGAGACCAACTGGCCTGTAGTTCCCTGGGTCCTCCTCTTGCCCTGTTGAAGACTGGAGTGACATTGGCTATCCTCCAGTGCTCAGGCACCGCTCCTGATCTCCAGGACCTTTTGTAGATGATGGAGAGTGGCTCAGCAATGACGTCTGTGCTTCCTCCCTCCCGAGGGTTGTGGGCGGCCGTGCAGGTGGTCGAGTCCGGAGGGGGTGAACAGAAACCCGGGGGGTCCCTGGCCCTCCTCTGCCAGGCCTCCGGCTTCACCCTCAGCAACCACTACATGCAATGGGTGCGACAGGCGCCCGGGAAGGGGCTCGAATACATCGCGTATATCAACAACGGTGGTGGCGAATACTACGCGCCGGCTTTCAAAGGGCGCTTCAGGATCTCCAGGGATGACTCCCGGAGCACGCTCACGCTGCAGATGAGCAGCCTCAGGGACGAGGACACGGCCACCTACTACTGCGCCAGAGAAACTTATAATATCAGCCCTGACCCCGGCGCCATGCCCCAACACCTCTGCCCTGGTCCCCAGATCCCAGAATCTTCC
>NW_009259881.1:10308-13864 GCF_000687185.1 Egretta garzetta | reverse complement strand
GCCCCCCCCATGGGGCCCAAATCCTCGGCTCCTCAACTGGCTGGGTCCTGCCACCACTGTCCCCAGCTCTGTACCACCAATGCCACCACCACCAGCGATGTCTGGAGCCACTCCAGCCCCTTCCTGGGTGCCCGTTGCTCCCATCCCGTTGCCGAGCCACTGGAGGTGAAGACGCAGCCCTGCCAGGTGCCCTGGGTTTCCATGGGAGGTTTTGGTAGCAGAGGGTACAGTGGTGGCTCTGTGAGAAGCTTCCAGAAGCTTTCCCTGTGCTGGTCTCTGGCCAAGGCCAAGCCCATCAGCGATGGGGGCAGCCCCACCGGGATAATGGATTTAAGAAAGAAAAACGAGTCGAGATGTGGGCCACAACGGTTGAGATTTTGGGGAAAAGTTGAGGTTTGTGGCAAATGGTCAAGGTTTGGGGCAAATTGTGGAGTTATGGGGCAAAACGGTCGAGATCTGGGGAAACGATCAAGGTTTGGAGCAAAAATGTTTGAGCTTTGGGGCAAAAGGCTGAGGTTTGGGGCAAGGCTCTGGGTTGGCCGTGGAGGCCCTGGGCTGGGCGCAGGGTTTGGGGGAGATTTGGGGACCCAGTGTGGGGATGTTGGGGCACGGTGCCGGGGTCTGGGCTCACTGCAAAGCATCCAGGTTGGGTGCAAGGGCCTGGGCTTCCCCCCACCACAAGTGTCGGGGCCACCACCACCGCCACCAGCTTCCTGGGCGCAGTAGTAGGTGGCCGTGTCGTCGTCCCTGAGGCTGCTCATCTGCAGCGTGACCGTGCTCCGGGAGTTGTCCCTGGAGATGGTGAAGCGCCCTTTGACAGCCGGCGCGTAGTATGTGGTGCTACCACCGGTGTTAATACCCACGACGACCTCAGGCCCCTTCCCGGGCGCCTGTCGGATCCAGAACATGCTGAAGCTGCTGAAGCTGAAGCCGGAGGCCTGGCAGAGGAGGGTGAGGGACCCCCCGGGTGTCCGGAGGCCCCCTCCGGACTCGACCAGCTGCACGGCCGCACAGCCCTGGGGGATCCAAGGGTGTAGGCTGGGGGCAGGGGTCTGGGCTGGGGTAGGGGTTTTGGAAGACGCTGGGCTACAGGGGAACAGCCCTCCCAGGTAGGAGCCGGCCCCGCTGACCCCCTCCCCGGGCGCGGATGAATTTTGGGCGGGCGATGCCGGGAGCGGTTGACTGAATTCTGTCCTTCCTCCCTCCCCAGGGCTGCGGGCGGCCGTGCAGCTGGTCGAGTCCGGAGGGGGTGAACAGAAACCCGGGGGGTCCCTCACCCTCCGCTGCCAGGCCTCCGGCTTCACCTTCAGCAGCTACTACATGGTTTGGGCACGGCAGGCGCCCGGGAAGGGGCTGGAGTGGGTCGCGGGTATTTGGAGTGGTGGTGGAGACCTTCAGAAAGAAGCTGGGATCTGGGGACACAGGGCAGGGGCGTTGAGGCACGGTGCTGGGGTGCAGGCTCGGGGGAAAGGATCCTGGCTGGGAGCAGGGGTCCGGGCTGAGGGGAGGGGTCTGGGCTGGGTGCGGGGTGTGGGATCAGGGCAACGAGTCCCACTCCTGTGCACCCAATCCTGCTCCCTGCCGGCTCCATCCCGCTGACCCCTACACCCCGCTTGGAGACAAAACCCCCTACCCCGAGCCCAAACAATTGGAGCCAGCCCAAGCCCTACTGGGTGCCCCCTGGTCCTGGGACCAAACCCTTAGAGCCAGCCCAGAGCCCTGCCCTGCCCGATGAGCCCTGTCCCACCCCACGTCCTGCCAGGGCTCCGGCTTCTCCTCCAGCAGCAACGGCATGGGCTGGGCACGGCAGCGCCCGGGGAGGGGCTGGAGTGGGTGCGGACACCCCCGGTGGTGGTGGCATTGGTGGAACAGAGCAGGGGGGGTGGTGACAGCACCCAGCGGGTTCAGGAGGCGAGGATTTGGGCAGCGAGCAAGGGTCTGGGCTCGGGGTAATGGGTCTGGGTTTGGTGCCGAGGGCCTGGGTTGGGTGCGAAGGGTGGAGGCTGGGGGCAGGGCTCTGGGCTGGATCCACAGGTCTGGGATGGATTCAGGGGTCTGGGTTGGGGGCAGGGATTTTGTGGAGATGCTGGGAATTGGGGGAAGAGTGCAGGGAGGTTCTGGCTTTATGCAAGGAGTCCTGGCTCCATGCAAAGGCTTTTGATGAAGATTCTGGGGTGAGGGGACCCAGGGCAGAGGTGTTGGGACATGGTGCTGGGGTTGGTGCCACCACCACAACCATGTTTTGGGGAAGATGCTGGGATCTGGGGACCAGTGCGGGGATGTTGGGGCACGGTGCTGGGGTCAGTGCCACCAGTAGCACCACCATCACTTTTGGCGCAGTAGTAGGTGGCCGTGTCCTCGTCCCGGAGGCTGCTCATCTGCAGCGTGACCGTGCTCCGGGAGTTGTCCCTGGAGATGGTGAAGCGCCCTTTGACAGCCGGCGCGTACTCTGTGGTGCTACCATCTCTGGTAATTTCTGCAACGAACTCGAGCCCCTTCCCCGGCGCCTGCCGTGCCCAAACCATGACGTAGCTGCTGGGGGTGCAAAGTCTGCAAATCTCCCCCAAAACCCTGTACCCAGCCCAGGGTCTCCACAGCCGTCCCAGAGGTTTACCCCGAACCTCAAATCTTTGCCCCAAACCTCAATCATTTTTTCCCCAGACCTGAACATTTTACCACAAACCTCAAATGTTTTGCCCCAATTCTCAACCATTTTTGCCCCAAACCTCAACGTTTTACCTGAAATCTCAAATGTTTTTTCCCCAGACCTCTCCTGTTTTGCCCCAAAATCCTGTCCCATTTGCCCCAAATCTCAAATGCTTTTGCTCGAAATCTCAATGTTTTGCCCCAAACCTCAACCGTTTTGTTCCAAACCTTGACAGTTTTCCCCAAATTTCAATTGGTTTTCCCCAAACCTCAACTGTTTGTCCCAAACCTCAGCCATTTGCCCCAAATCTCAACAGTTTTGCCCCAAATCTCAAGTGTTTTGTCCCAAACCTCAACAATTTTACCCCAAACCTCCACTGATTTTGCCCCATACCATGACCTTTTTCCCAAAATCTTGATTGTTTTGCCCCAAAACCCTGACTATTTGCCCCAAACCTCAACCGTTTTTGCCCCAAACTTAACTGTTTTGCCCCAAACCTTGAGCATTTTGCCCCAAACCTCAACCTTTTGCCCATAATCTCGACCATTTTGCTCCAAAGCTCATCAATTTTCATGGGTAGGGGATCAGTGGGGCCATCTCCTACCTGGAGGCCTCCGGCTTTGACTACACCAGCTACGCCATGAACTGGGTGCGACGGGCGCCTGGGAAGGGGCTCGAATACGTCACGGGTGTTACCAACGATGGTGGTTACACAGAGTACGCGCCGGCTGTCAAAGGGCGCTTCACCATCTCCAGGGACAACTCCCGGAGCACGCTCACGCTGCAGATGAACAGCCTCAGGGACGACGACACGGCCACCTACTACTGCGCCAAATACGCTGGTGCTGGTGGTGGCACCGACCCCCGCGCTGTCCCCCCCATCTCGGCATCTTTCCAGATTCCTTTGCA
>NW_009259881.1:7356-9973 GCF_000687185.1 Egretta garzetta | reverse complement strand
TCCAGGAGGGGGTTGAAGATCTCCAGAGAAGGAGACTCCACAGCCCCCCTGGGCAGCCTGGGCCAAGGCTCGGGCACCCTCAAAGTCAAGAAGTTCTTCCTCATATTCAACTGAACCTTCTTATGTTTCATGTTATGTCCATTGCCCCTTATCCTGGCACTGAGCACCGTTGAGAAGAGTCTGGCTCCGTCCTCGTGACCCCCAGCCCTTGAGATATTTGTACGTGTTGATGAGATCCCCTCTCAGCCTTCTCTTCTCCAGGCTGAACAAGCCCAGCTCCCTCAGCCTTTCCTCCTAGGGGAGATGCTCCAGTCCCTTCATCATCCTAGTTGCCCTCCTCTGGACTCTCTCCAGGAGTTCCTCATCTTTCTTGAACCAGGGAGCCCAGAACTGGACCCAGAGCCCCAGCTGGGGTCTCACCAGGGCAGGGAAGAGGGGGAGGAGAACCTCCCTCGCCCTGCTGGCCACGCTCCTCTTCATGCGCCTCAGGATGCCCTTGGCCGTCTTGGCCACCAGAGCTCCCTGCTGGCTCATGGCCACCTTGTCGCCCACCAGGACCCCCAGGTCCCTCTCAGCAGAGCAGCTTTCCTGCAGCTCAGCCCCCATCCTGTCCGGGTGCATGGGGTTCAACCTTGCTGGGGGTCCCCTCTGTCCCCTCATCCAGGCCATGGATGAAGAAGATGAACAAGACCCGGACGAGCACTGAGCCCTGGGCAGCCCCACGAGCTCCCAGCCTCCTACCAGACCCTGCCCCGCCGATCAGAACCCTCTGAGCTCTGCTCTGCAGCCAGTTCCTGACCCACCTCACTGTCCACTCATCCAGCCCACACTTCCCGAGCTTCCCTACGAGGATGTTATGGGAGATGGTGTCCAACGCCTTGCTGAAGTCAAGGGAGACACCACCCGCTGCTCTCCCCAGATCCACCCAGCCGGTCATGCCATTGTAGGAGGCCATCAGATTGGTCAGGCATGAGTTCCCCTTGGTGAATCCATGCTGGGTACCCCTGATGATCTTCCTTTTCTCCACTTGCTTGGAGAGGAGACCCAGAATGAGCTATTCCATCACCTTTCCAGGGACAGAGGTGAGACCAACTGGCCTGTAGTTCCCTGGGTCCTCCTCTTGCCCTGTTGAAGACTGGAGTGACATTGGCTATCCTCCAGTGCTCAGGCACCGCTCCTGATCTCCAGGACCTTTTGTAGATGATGGAGAGTGGCTCAGCAATGACGTCTGTGCTTCCTCCCTCCCGAGGGTTGTGGGCGGCCGTGCAGGTGGTCGAGTCCGGAGGGGGTGAACAGAAACCCGGGGGGTCCCTGGCCCTCCTCTGCCAGGCCTCCGGCTTCACCCTCAGCAACCACTACATGCAATGGGTGCGACAGGCGCCCGGGAAGGGGCTCGAATACATCGCGTATATCAACAACGGTGGTGGCGAATACTACGCGCCGGCTTTCAAAGGGCGCTTCAGGATCTCCAGGGATGACTCCCGGAGCACGCTCACGCTGCAGATGAGCAGCCTCAGGGACGAGGACACGGCCACCTACTACGATGGTGAAGCGCCCTTTGACAGCCGGCGCGTAGGCTGTGCTGCTACCATCGTTGTTAATAGCTGCGACCCTCTACCGCACCAGACCCAACATCCCCGCCCTGGGTCCGCAGATCCCAGCATTTTCCCGACACCCCTGCACCCCCATCCCACACCCGGACCCCTGTCACCAGCCCAGACCTTTGCTTGGTGCCCAAACCCTGGGCTCTGGAGCTTCTGCCTGCACATGGGGAAGGGTTTTTGGCTCACTGCAGAGATTCTGGGAAGGCGCTGAGCTGCTGGGGCACAGTGCCGGGATATCTGGGCTGGGGGCAGGGGTCTGGGCTGGGTTTTAAAGGGTCTGAGCTGTGTGCAGGGGTCCCAGCTGGGGGCAGGGGTCCAGGCTGGTGCAAGGGTCCAGGCTCAGGGAAGCATCCAGGCAAAAGCTCTCGCCATCGCGTAGTGTTCCGGGCTGGCTCCAGAGGGTCCGGGCGTGGTGCAAGGCACTGGGATGGGAGCTGGGAGGTTGGGCTCAGCGCAAGGGGCCTGGAGTGGGTGCAGGGGATGGGGAAGGGGGGTCCATCCCCAGAGGAACCATTCCAGGGAGGTGTGGAGCTGCTGGGACACAGCGCAGGGGTGGCCAGGCCCGGGGCAGGGGCATGGGCTTCATCCAAGGGTTTGGGCTCAGTGGAGAACGTGGAGGCTGGGGGCACCGGCCTGGGCTGGGGGCAGTGCTCTAGGCTGTAGGAACGGATTTGGGTTTGGTTGCAGGGGTCCAGGCTCATGAGAAGGTTTTGGGGGAAGTTTCTAGGATCTGGAGACCAAGTGAAGATATATTGGGGCACGGTGCCGTGCTCGGGGCCACCACCATAAGCACCAGCAGCTTTCGCGCAGTAGTAGGTGGCCGTGTCCTCGTCCCTGAGGTTGCTCATCTGCAGCGTGAGCGTGCTCCGGGAGTTGTCCCTGGAGATGGTGAAGCGCCCTTTGACAGCCGGCGCGTAGCTTGTGCTGCTACCACCAGGGTTAATTAGTGAGATGAGCTCAGCCCTTGCCAGGTGCCTGTCGCACCCACTCCATTTGGAAGCTGCTGAAGGGGA
>NW_009259881.1:6502-7184 GCF_000687185.1 Egretta garzetta | reverse complement strand
GGCGGGGATGGGTTTTGGGGGGGGGGGGCGATGCCGGGAGCGGTTGACTGAATTCTGTCCTTCCTCCCTCCCCAGGGCTGCGGGCGGCCGAGCAGCTGGTCGAGTCCGGAGGGGGCCTCCAGCCACCCGGGGGGTCCCTCACCCTCCTCTGCCAGGCCTCCGGCTTCACCTTCAGCAGCTACGCCATGGAGTGGGGGCGATGGGCACCCGGGAAGGGGCTGGAGTGGGTCGCGGGTATTTGGAGTGGTGGTGGAGACCTTCAGAAAGAAGCTGGGATCTGGGGACACAGGGCAGGGGCGTTGAGGCACGGTGCTGGGGTGCAGGCTCGGGGGAAAGGATCCTGGCTGGGAGCAGGGGTCCGGGCTGAGGGGAGGGGTCTGGGCTGGGTGCAGGGTGTGCGATCGGGTCCACGAGCCCCATTTCTGTGCATGCAACCTGTGCCCTGCTGGCTCCATCCCATTGACCCCTACACCCCGCTTGGAGACAAAACCCCCTGCCCTGAGCCCAAACGACTGGAGCCAGCCCAGAGCCCTGCTGGTGCCCCCTGGTCCTAGGACCAAACCCTTAGAGCCAGCCCAGAGCCCTGCCCTGCCCGATGAGCCCTGTCCCACCCCACGTCCTGCCAGGGCTCCGGCTTCCCCTCCAGCAGCAACGGCATGGGCTGGGCACGGCAGCGCCCGGG
>NW_009259881.1:5900-6488 GCF_000687185.1 Egretta garzetta | reverse complement strand
CCCAGTAGCCACGGCATGGAGGGGGGTGCGATGGGCGCCCAGGAAGGGGCTGGAGTGGGTCCGGACACCCCCGGTGGTGGTGGCATTGGTGGAACAGAGCAGGGGGGGGGGGGGGCAGCACCCAGCACGTTCAGGAGCCAAGGATTTGGGCAGCGAGCAGGGGTCTGGGCTGGGGGCAAAGGGTCCGGGTTCGGTGCCGTGAGCCTGGGCTGGGTGCGAAGGGCGGAAGGTGGGGGCAGGGCTCTGGGGTAGATTCAGGGGTCTGAGGTGGGTGCAGGGGTTTTGGGAGATGCTGTGAATGAAAGGAACAGTGCAGGGAGGTCCCGGATTTGTGCAAAGGGTCCTGGCTCCGGGCAAAGGGATGCCGGATGACGCTGGGATGTGGGGGACAGTGCTGGGGTCGGTGCCACCATCATCCATTTCTTTGGCGCAGTAGTAGGTGGCCGTGTCGTCGTCCCTGAGGCTGCCCATATGCAGCATGACCGCGCTCTGGGCATCGTCCCTGTAGACGGTGAAGCGCCCTTGCACCGCCGACCCGTAGCTTGGGTAACTACCACCGCCCCTAATAACAGCGACGAACTCGAGGCC
>NW_009259881.1:4102-5432 GCF_000687185.1 Egretta garzetta | reverse complement strand
TATGGTGGGGGCCCCGAGCACGGCACCGTGCCCCAATATATCTTCACTTGGTCTCCAGATCCTAGAAACTTCCCCCAAAACCTTCTCATGAGCCTGGACCCCTGCAACCAAACCCAAATCCGTTCCTACAGCCTAGAGCACTGCCCCCAGCCCAGGCCGGTGCCCCCAGCCTCCACGTTCTCCACTGAGCCCAAACCCTTGGATGAAGCCCATGCCCCTGCCCCGGGCCTGGCCACCCCTGCGCTGTGTCCCAGCAGCTCCACACCTCCCTGGAATGGTTCCTCTGGGGATGGACCCCCCTTCCCCATCCCCTGCACCCACTCCAGGCCCCTTGCGCTGAGCCCAACCTCCCAGCTCCCATCCCAGTGCCTTGCACCACGCCCGGACCCTCTGGAGCCAGCCCGGAACACTACGCGATGGCGAGAGCTTTTGCCTGGATGCTTCCCTGAGCCTGGACCCTTGCACCAGCCTGGACCCCTGCCCCCAGCTGGGACCCCTGCACACAGCTCAGACCCTTTAAAACCCAGCCCAGACCCCTGCCCCCACCCCAGGCATCCCGGCACTGTGCCCCAGCAGCTCAGCACCTTCCCAAAATCGCTGCCCTGACCCCAAAGCCCTTCCCCATGTGCAGGCAGCAGCTCCAGAGCCCAGGGTTTGGGCACCGAGCAGGGGTCTGGGCTGGGGGCAAAGGGTCCAGGCTGGGGAAAGGGGTTTGGGGAAGATGCTGGGATGTGGGGACCTCGGGCAGGGATGTTGGGGTGTGGTGAAGAGGTCGGGGCCACCACGATCATCACCTCTGGCGCAGTAGTAGGTGGCCGTGTCCTCGTCCCGGAGGCTGTTCATCTGCAACGTGACCGTGCTCCGGGAGTCATCCCTGGAGATGGTGAAGCGCCCTTGCACCGATGGCCTGAGGTAGTTGCCGAGACCCCCGCTAATAAGCGCGACGTACTCCAGCCCCTTCCCGGGCGCCTGGCGGATCCAGTACATGTCGGACCTGCTCAGGGTGAAGCCAGAGGTCTCGCAGTGGAGGGTCATGGACCCCCCGGGTGTCTGGAGGCCCCCTCCGGACTCGACCAGCTGCACGGCCGCCCGCAGCCCTGGGGAGGGAGGAAGGACAGAATTCAGTCAACCGCTCCACCACTTTCATGGAGCCCAGAGGCCCTGAGGCCAGCCTGGACCCTGGGGGCAGGGCTCTGGACTGGAGACAAGGGTCTGAGCTGAGGGCAGGGGTTTCAGAAGATGCTGGGCTACAGGGGAACAGCCCTCCCAGGTAGGAGCCGGCCCCGCTGACCCCCTCCCCAGGCGCGGATGAATTTTGGGGGGGGGGGCG
>NW_009259881.1:1505-3270 GCF_000687185.1 Egretta garzetta | reverse complement strand
AGGCTTTTGCCGGGCGTCCACAGTGGCGGCTGAGAGATGTTTGGTGGATGAGCCAATGGACTTTGTGCTGGAGAAGCAGAGCTGAGGCAGAAGGATCCACGTCTGCCAACCTGTGGGACACGATGGGCTTCCAGCTGCCCAGGAGGAATTGTGAGCAGCATGGAGACGCTCCGTGCAATTGTTATGGAGAGACATCAAAGCGTTGTGTTGTGATTTTCATTGGCCACGCATGGAGGAGATGGCCCAGCTCTGAGCGGTGAATAAATGCAAACCCAGAGGAACCCAGAGACTCATGAAACTCCTGAACCCCTGGCCAGGGCTCCAGCTTCCCCTTCAGCAGCTACAACGTGGTTTGGGCATGACAGGCGCCCGAGAAGGGGCTGGAGTGGGTCGCGGGTATTGCCAACGATGGTAGTTACACAGAGTACGCGCCGGCGGTCAAAGGGCGCTTCACCATCTCCAGGGACAACTCCCGGAGCACGCTCACGCTGCAGATGAACAGCCTCAGGGACGACGACACGGCCACCTACTACTGCGCCAAAAATGCTGATGGTTTTGCCCCAACCCCAGCACCAGCCCCAACGTCCCAGCATCTTCCCGGATCCTGCGCTGTTCCCCCAAATTCCCGGGATCTTCCAAAAACGCCTGCCCCCAGCCCATACCCTTGCATGGTGCCCAAATCCTCTGATCCTCAAGTGGCTGGGTGCTGCCACCACCGCCCCCTGCTCTGTTCCACCTCAACCTCAACCATTTGCCCTGAATTTCAACCATTTTTGCTCCATGCCTCAACCGTTTGCCCCAGATCTCAACCATTTTGCCCCAAACATTGACCATTTTTTCCCCAAACCTCAATGTTTCGCCCCAAAGCTCAGCCGTTTTTCCCCAAACCTCAATGTTTTGCCCCAAACCTCAGCCGTTTTGCCCCAAAGCTCAATCATTTTGCCCCAAATCCTTGACCATTTGCTCCAAATCTTATCTGGTTGTGCCCCAAAACTCAAGGTTTTGCCCCATACTTCAAGGTTTTACTCCAAACCTCAATCATTTCTCCCAAATCTCGACTGGGTTTGCCACAAATCTCAACTGGTTTGCCCCAAACCTTGACAGTTTTGCCTCAAATCTCAACCATTTCACCCCAAATCTCAACTAGTTTTGCCCCAATTCTCAACAACATTGCCCCAAATCTTTAATGGTTTTGCCCCAATTCTCAACAACATTGCCCCAAATCTTTAATGGTTTTGCCCCAAATCTCGATCGTTTGCCCCAGATCTCAACTGCTATTGCCCCAAATCTCAACATTTTTGCCCCAAAACCTCAACATTTTTGCCCCCAAACCTGGACTGTTTTACCCCAAAACTCAACATTTTGCCTGGGGAGGGGGTCGGTGGGGCCGGCTCCTACCTGGGAGGGCTGTTCCCCCGTAGCCCAGCGTCTTCCAAAACCCTGGCCCCGAGCCAAGACCCTTGCCCCCACCCCAGAGCCCATCTCATGCCCAGACCCACCATGGCCGCTTCCAGCCCGAAGCAAGGAAGAGCAGGGCGGTGGAGGTCTCCCCTTCCACCCCCTCCCCAGGGCTGCAGTTGGGTCTGGAGGGGGCCTCCAGACACCCGGGGGGTCCATGACCTTCCTCTGCCAGGCCTCTGGCTTCACCTTCAGCAGCACCGGCATGAGCTGGGTGCGACAGGCACCCGGGAAGGGGCTGGAGAGGGTCGCAGCTATTAACAACGATGGTAGCAGCACCGCCTACGCGGCGGCTGGCAAAAGGGGG
>NW_009259881.1:0-659 GCF_000687185.1 Egretta garzetta | reverse complement strand
AACGGCGGAAGGTGAAGCCGGAGGCCTGGCAGCGGAGGGTGAGGGACCCCCCGGGTGGCTGGAGGCCCCCTCCGGACTCGACCAGCTGCACGGCCGCCCGCAGCCCTGGGGAGGGAGGAAGGACAGAATTCAGTCGCCCCCTCCACCCCTTCCACAGAGCCCAGAGCCCCTGAGCCCAGCCTGGACCAATGTCCTCAGCTGGGAGCCTGGCTCTGAACCCAGCCCCCTGCCCCCAGCCCAGAGCCCTTCATTGTGCTCAGACCCCCCAGGAGCCCAGCTTTGATCCCCCTTCGACAGTGAGAGCCCGGAGCTATGAAGAGCAATGCTGGGGGGGGTCTCCCCTTCCGCCCCCTCCCCAGGGCTGCGGGCGGCCGTGCAGCTGGTTGAGTCCGGAGGGGGCCTCCAGCCACCTGGAGGGTCCATGACCCTCCTCTGCCAGGGCTCCGGCTTCACCTTCAGCAGCTTCAGCATGTTCAGGATGCGACAGGGACCTGGGAAGGGCCTCGAGTGGGTCGCGAGTATTACCAAGGATGGTAGATAGGCATACTACGCGCCGGCGTTCAAAGGGCGCTTCACCATCTTCAGGGACAACTCCCGGAGCGTGCTCATGCTGCAGATGAGCAGCCTCCGGGACAAGGACACGGCCACCTACTACTGCG
>NW_009259880.1:1986-2230 GCF_000687185.1 Egretta garzetta | reverse complement strand
GGACACTAGGAGGCAGACTGGGGGTAGCAGGTTGCACTGGGAGTTTGGGGACTTTAGGGGTACTGGGGGGTTGCAGGGGGAACTGGGGGCCCCAGGGAAATGGGAGGTGATCTGGAGTGGAGGTCTGAGGGTAGCAGGAGGCACTGGGGGGGTCTGGGGGCACCCAAGGGCACTGGGAGGCTCTGGAGACACTGGACGACCTGGGGACAGCAGGAGAATGGCACAGGAGGCTGGGGACACAGGG
>NW_009259880.1:0-258 GCF_000687185.1 Egretta garzetta | reverse complement strand
CCACCCTGGCCCCGTACCCCGAGGCAGCAGTTCACAGTATAAAACTCAGTCTGATAAAAGCCAGCCAGGGAGAGAGGAGAAAAGCCCCCCCGCTCCCCAAATCCCCTCTGCCGCCCCGAGCCGAGGGTGCCGGGCACAGGGCGGGGGCGCCACAGGACACTCGAAGAGATTTAGCCATGCCGAGGACGGTGGGGGCCCCATGCCCGAAAGGGGACCCCGGGGTGGTTTGGGGGGGAACATGCGAACAACCAGCCCCAC
>NW_009259879.1:12412-13634 GCF_000687185.1 Egretta garzetta | reverse complement strand
AGCGATCTCCAAGATGGTTCCAAAGCCTCCACGGATGTCCTGGAGGCTCCTGCAAGCTCCGGCAACGACCAGGAGAAACCGATGAGCTCTAGCGATGTCCAAGAGGGTCCCAGAAGCTCCAGGAACATCCAGGAGGGTCCTGAGAGCTTTGGGGACGGCCAAGAGGGTCTTGAGAGCTCCAACATCCAGGGTGGCTCCAAGAGCTTTGAGGGCAACTGCCAGAAGCCGACTGGAGTCTTTGGGGACGTCCAGCCTAGTCCTGACAACTCTTGGAATGACCAAGAGGATCTGAAGACCTCCCTGGACGTCTGCAGCGGTGCCAAGGTCCCTGGGGATGGCCAGGGTGGATTTAAGGCCTCCGGGGAGGTGCAAGGTGGTGCTAAGGTCCCCAGGGATATCCAAGAGGATCCCAAAGTCTACAGCGATGGTGGCCAAGACCCTGATGGCCCCAAGCACATCGGCAAAGATCCTGACGTCTCCAAGAAGGCTGACCAAGATCCTGGTGCTTCCAAGAAGGTCAACGAAGGCACCAACGCTCTCAAGGAGGTGGGTGAGCAACCAAACACCTGCAGGGCGGGTTGTGGAGAGCCTGATGTCTCCAGGAAGCCTGGCAAAGATCCCAGCCTCGGTGCTGACCCCAACATCTCCAAGAAGTCCTGCGAAGGTCCCGCTGTCTCTAAGAAGGGACGTGAAGAGCTGAAGATCCTGGAAAAGGTTGGCGATGACCACGGCGTTTCCAAGAGGATCGGGGGAGACCCTGACGCGTCCAAAGAGATCGGCAAAGATCCCAAAGAGATCGGCAAAGACCCCGAGGTCCCCAAAGAGGTTGGTGACACCCTCAAAAAGGTTGGCAACGCCCCCAACTCCCCCCGAGAGGTTGGTGAAGACCCCCAAGAGGTATGTGATGACCCCAGCGCGGGCAGGGAAGCTGCTAACACCGCCGAGGACCCCTGGGGGGGCGGTTGGGCCTGGGAGGACTCGTGCTCCTCTTCCTCCTCCTCCTCATCATCCTCCTCCTCATCCTCGGAGGAGGAGGTGGGTCTGGAGGATGACGGGGCGCCGCTGCCACCGCCGGAGGAGCTGGGGCAGGGGAACCCCTTCCTGCTGTTCCTCTGCCTGGCCATGCTGCTGGAGCAGCGCGAGGCCGTCATGGCGCGGGCAGGGGACTACAACGAGGTGGCCATGCACTTCGACCGCCTGGTGCGGCGTCACCACCTGCCCC
>NW_009259879.1:10158-12325 GCF_000687185.1 Egretta garzetta | reverse complement strand
GGGCTAGGGGTGCCGGGGGGGGTGGGGTGGGGGGCCCAGGGGCCCTGCCGGGACCCCCCGGGGATGTGGGGGACAAGGTGGGGACCCCATGGACACCACATGGGGACCTGTAGGGCCACTTTGGGGGCCCCTAGGCCACCACGGGGAGCCCTAGGTCACTGTGGGGACCTGTAGGACACCCCTTAGATATCCCAGGGGACCCATAGATCGGCTTTGGAGACCCCTAGGCCACCGTGGGGACCCGTAGGCCACTGTGGGGACCCGTAGATCATCTTTGGAGACTCTCTAGGCCACCATGGGGACCCGTAGGCCACTGTGGGGACCCATAGACGTCCCAAGGAACCCACAGATCATCTTTGGAGACTCTCTAGGCCACCGTGGGGACCCGTAGGCCACTGTGGGGACCCACAGACATCGCAGAGGACCCATAGATCATTTTTGGGGACCTCCTAGGCCACCGTGGAGACCTCCTAGGCCACTGTGGGGACCCGTAGATCATCTTTGGAGACCTCCTAGGCCACTGTCGGGACCCGTAGACGTCCCAAGGAACCCATAGATCATCTTTGGAGACTCTCTAGGCCACCGTGGGGACCCGTAGGCCACTGTGGGGACCCACAGACATCCCAGGGGACCCATAGGTCCTCTTTGGGGACCTGTAGGCCACCTTGGGGACGCCTAGGTCAACGTGGGGACCTGTAGGTCCTCTTTGGGGACACAGAGGCCAATATCCGGACCTATGGGGCAGCGTAGGGACCCCACAGACACCCCTGGGGACCTATAGGTCAACGTAGGGACCTTATAGATCCCCTTGGGGGATCTATAGATCCCTGTAGGCACCAGGTGGGGCCCCATAGGCCCCCCCCCGGGGCGGTATAGACCCCCTGGAAGCCCATAGATCCCCATGGGGTGGGTCCGGAGACACCCCAGTATGGACCAGTACAGCCAGCCTCCCCGCTGGGGTTCTACATCACCTTGGGACAGCCGAGTATGGACCAGTATGGACCAGTATGAACCACTACGCCGCCCCAGCCGCGGACTCCTGGATCTACGTTGCCTTGGGCCAGACCAGTATGGACCAGGAAGGGTCTGGGGCCCCAACTGGGAACCCCACGTATGCATCGCCTTGGGTCGGAGCGGGATGGACCAGTACAGCATCCCAACTGGGATCACTGGATTGACATGGCCTTCAGCCATCCCAGCATGGACCAGTATGGACCAGTACGGCAGCCCAGCTGGGAGCTCTTCACCCGTGTGGCCTTGCGTTCTCCCAGTATGGACCAGCATGCACCAGTACAGCATCTTGCCTGGAATCTCTTCACCCGCGTGGCCTTGCGTCCTCCCAGTATGGACCAGTACAGCATCTTGCCCGGGATCTCTTCACCCGTGTGGCCTTGCGTTCTCCCAGTACAGACCAGTATGGACCAGTACAGCATCTTGCCCGGGATCTCTTCACCCGCGTGGCCTTGCGTTCTCCCAGTACAGACCAGTATGAACCAGTACAGCATCTTGCCCGGGATCTCATCACCCCTGTGGCCTTGCGTTCTCCCAGTATCGACCAGTATGGACCGGTAGGGCCCCCCCCGACTGGGATCTTAATGCACAGATGGGTTCTCCCAGTATGGACCACTGCAACCCAGTTCCTGCCCCCCCCCGCGGGTGCTTTCTCACCCCCCTCCTTATTTATTTATTGCCCCCCCCCTGCGGGAGGGGCCCGGGCCTCCGGGGAGCTGCGAGGTGTGGAAGACGCGAATAAACCTGACACCCACAACTGTCATTCGGGGGCTCCCAGTATGGACTGGGAAGGGGTCTGGGAGGGTCTGCTTTGTACTGGGAAGGGTAAAGGATGTCCCAGTCTATCCTGGAAAGGGATAGGGGCTCCCAGTATAGACTGGGAAGGGGCTGGGGGCTCCCAGTGTGGACTAGGAAGGGATTGCAGTTCCCAGTCCGTACTGGGAAGGGGCTGTGGGCTCCCAGTATGAACTGGGAAGGGGTTGAGGTCTCCATTGCGGTGTGGGAAGCGGAGGTGCCCAGACGCCCGGGTCCCCAGCTTGGGTGGGGGTGGGGAGAGCTGGCACTGGGAGCTTCCCAGTGCCTCCCAGTATCCCCAGTTTCAGTCCCAGCACTGCTTGTGTTGGCTGAGGCTGCTCCCAGTCCCCCCAGTTCCACC
>NW_009259879.1:0-514 GCF_000687185.1 Egretta garzetta | reverse complement strand
CAGGACCCCCAGGCACTGGGGTGCCCCGTCACCCTCGGGGTCCCCCGTCACCCTGTGGGTCTCTCTCCACGTGTCCGGGCTTCCCCTGATGCCCCACAGGGTCCCCAGATATCACGGTCCCCTGTCACCTTTGGGGTCCCCTGTCACCTTTGGGGTCCCCCGTCACCCTCCAGGTCCCTTTCCATGTGCCCAGGCCCTGATGCCCCACAGAGCCCCTGTCACCTTCAGGGTCCCCTGTCACCCTGTGGGTCCCTTTCCACGTGTCCAGGCTTCCCCTGATGTCACCCTGTGGGTCCCCTGTCACCCTGTGGGTCCCCCGTCACCCTCGGGGTCCCTTTCCATGTGCCCAGGCCCTGATGACCCACAGAGCCCCTGTCACCTTCGGGGTCCCCTGTCACCTTCGGGGTCCCCTGTCACCCTGTGGGTCCCTTTCCCTGTGCCCGGGCTGCCCCTGATGCCCCTCGGGGTCCCCTGTCACCTTTGAGGTCCCTTTCCATGTGCCCGGCCTTCCCCT
>NW_009259878.1:0-262 GCF_000687185.1 Egretta garzetta | reverse complement strand
TCTGGCAGCTGCCTGCCCTCACCCCACCACCACGATGACCATGGCGATTGACCAATGATGACCATGGTGGTTGGCCCACACTACCCATTGACCCCCATGGCCACTTCCCCTTGCCCAACCCTTGCCGTAGACCCTTGGCCACGCCCCCAGGGAGTCTGGCAGCTGCCTGCCCTCACCCCACCACCACCATGACAACCATGATGGTTGACCAATGACCATAGTGGTTGATCCATGAAGACCATGGTGGTTGACCCACGCCACC
>NW_009259877.1:3575133-3592424 GCF_000687185.1 Egretta garzetta | reverse complement strand
ATTCTCAAATAAGTAGTTCCTTTTTTAAATTCTCTGGATATCTGGGCAGCCTCAGGCCTGCAGGATGAACTTGTGTTATGCCAATACAGTTGTCCCTCACCCTGTGCCTCATTTGTTCATCATACTTGATATCAGTTCTTTATGCAAAAAAGACCTTGGATGTGTGCCTGCTGTTTTTACTTCTTTCCCTGACACCATGAAATAATGGCATTGCTGTGCAAAGGTAGCAACCTGTCAGGTGCTGATGAAAATTTAGCCACATCTTAGATTTTCTGATCAAGGCCACAGCATGTAACAAACTACAGTCACCTTCCCAGACACTACATTTGAAGACACAGATTGTTCATTCTTTGCCACAGTCTACTGCAAGTTATCAGGAGCCTAGATGTGCTAAACTGTGACCATCACACTTCACTAACAGCGAGAGAGGTGTATCTGGCCAGTGAATGGAGCTACCCATGATGGAGTAGAGCCAGGGGGGAAGAGACCCTCATTCCCTTGGTTCTAAGACTGCATACAAAATTGCCACACTTCCTTCTCTATTGTTCGGTGGCATAGTCCACTGGAAAGACTTATGTCTCAGATGCCTGGCCACCTAGATTTCTACTAATTTGTTTGCTAAATTGGAAGTTAAGGTCAGGAAAAAATGGATGCACACAGGAAGTGTCCATATGGGCACGTTTCCACACTGACCTAATTATATCTGGCATAACACAGCACATTCTCCTAAATTCTGTCTGTGGTTCTTTCCACCTGCAGCTCTACATCTCTCTCCAGTCTTTATTAGTGTCTAGTTCCTGACAAGCCTAGGAGGTCAGTGTCAAAGGCTCTTCATTTATGATAGCCAGCTACTTATGCCAAAGCAGCCACAGGCCAGTCTCATTTCTGTCATTCTTTGCTGGACAATGAAGTTCCCATGCATGTGTCACTCATTATAACTCACCACATTCAGGCTTTCAGTAACATAACACCTCTAACCAACAGCGGGAGAGAAGGAGGGAATCTCTCTTGAGTCTGAGTTGTGGAACATGAAAGATCCCATGTCTTCTGTCTCTGGAAGTTCTCTGGGTGAGCAGGTCCAAGACCACCACTAGAACTAATTCTGTGATCTATGTGTAATTTCTAATACTTTTGACTGACACAGTTTGGACCTTTCTAATGCCCAGGGAATACTCATATGCTGTGGTAACTCCAGTTCTTTCTGGCTCCAAAATATCACAAGAAAGTCTGGTTTACTGGGTGATATCTGAGTTGACTAACTGCACATGCAAAGCTAATCAAAGCCTTGCTCAGACATGCTGCTTTGCATAAAGCTGTACAGTGTAACCTGAAAAAAGATGGCCATCTCCATCATGCTATCATAGGCAACAGATTTCCAGCCTACATGGAGTTGCTTATACATTGGTGCAGAATTGACACTCAGCCAAAAGATTGAGTAGATTAGATGGAGACATCTTCCCTTATAGCTAGCCATGAAATTTACTCTTCAGGTTGGGAAAAATCATGAGAAGGACCCATATGGGAAGCAGTTCATACTGACAGCTTAGTAGCAGTATACATTTGCTTTCTGACTGGCCTTAAGGAAAGATTGAAAATACTTTTGCATGATGAGAGGTCAGATCTGATAGCAGCTGGCACAATTGGTAGATGTTGAGAATAAGGTTGTGGTTCAAAAGAAAACTTTGACGATACTTTAGAAAAAGATATCTCAGACACCTGAGGGGCTCAGGCATCAGCTATGTGGCACAACCTGATAATTAAGAGCTGTTTCCATATGTGAGATCAGCTGATCACTTCCTCAGGCAGAAGGTGATAACTGGGATGCCAGAGCCAATCACCTGATTCTTTAAGGCAAAAATACAAACCAAATATGAAGTGAGGACCACAGACCTACTATTTTTCTCATGTTTTATATCTATTTTTCTTACAGTAACTGTAGCAGGAGCAGCACAAAATTGTTTTCCCAGCACAGTAAAAAATCGGTCAAACCAAGTTTGGGCCCCAAAAGATTTATATATTTTTGCCACCATTTTTGCACTATCATGTACATGCTGAAGAAATGTCTGTCTAGAAGTCACATATTACAATTTTTTGCAGGAAACAGGGTCTGTGTCAGTCTACACAAGAAAGAACACAATAGCTCGTTGGTCCTCAGTAGAGCATTTGTCAAGGAAATGACCCTGCAGTGACTTTTTCATGCTTTCTGCTTTACCTCTATGCTAAAAAACAAGGCCACAAAGTAAAACAGGACTGTTCACAGCTGTTCACAGCTATCTCATGTCTGATCTATGTCGTCTCCCAAAACAGCCTTTCCACTTTGCTGGGGCAAATCATATTCCATCACAAATATACATGCAGATTAGGTATTCTGGGGGACTTCTTTGGACTCCCTCCAGTTTCTCTAACTGGAAATATGCCATTGCATTACTCAATAAATGTGCTGGCTGATCGATTAATCATATCTCTGGCTATAGCAGTTCATTTTGCATCTCCTTGTCTGTGCACTAACTCTTACTCTGCTCTCCTTAGCTTGGTCCCTGCCAGTCTTTGAATATTCATCAGTTATTATATGTATTGCCTGACCATTATCCCTAGCCTAGCGTCCAGGCAGCAAATTATTCCCTAATTCACTTGGAGCATGATCTATTTTCCATTTAAATCAATGGTAGCTTGAGGAGGCTGTTGGTGAGAACGTTATCCTAAAGATGCAACAATTTTAGGTTTTTTTTCCAAACACCTCTTTTAAAATTCTTTTAAAATTGGATCACTTTCAGCACCGGCTGAGCAAGTCATCTGGACCAAAATAAATGAACACAAACACCACCAGGTGACTCCTGCTTGAACCTCTGAGTTGGTGGGTTTCTGCAGCTGAAGGACAGAATTCAGGTTTGATACATTAGAAACCGTTAGTTTAGTCCACACAGTAGTCCGATGATCTACCAAGAAATGCAAATGTGCTTGGTCTGAATGTAGCTCAGAACAGCCTGGGTTTGATTCACTGAAATAAGGTTCTATAAAGGTCATAAGGATGGACATTGGAACTTTAAGAAACTTTGAGCCATAGATAGTTGTTCATTGCAAAAAAGCAGTCCTTATATGGAAATAAGAAGATCTGCATTTGAAAGATTAATAAAATCATAATTAAGGCCTATCCACATCAGGTATCACAATGTAACAAATAATACAGTCATTTTCCAGGATAGCCTTCTAATATAACTAACTGCCTTACTATCTAACTCTACATAACATTATAACACAAAACAGCTGCTATTGACATTAATATTTTATTCTAAATCAGAACAGGATTTCCAACATACCTAACCTTCCAGCAGCAGCCATTAGGGAAAGTAACCTATGATTAATTTCAACAATATGCCAATCTATGATAAAAGAAAGTGAGCCCCCAAACCCCAAAATCCTATACGTTATGAATGAATATGTGTGTAAAACCTGCTGAGACACATGATTTAAAAGAACTGACACATGGGTGTGTCAGCCAGCTAGGAACTGCAGTGTAGGAGGTCTTTCTGAGAGCTTTCAGCAAATGTTATTGTAATACTGTTGTGCTGCCTTGGGGGCTTGGAAGAAGTTTAACATATCTGTGCAGAGTGAAAACAATGATAAGATGAATGAGGTATAACAGAATCTTAAGAAGGAAATCTTTCTTATGTTTGTTTCATAACTCAGAAAGGGTGTGATGGGGTCTTTCTGTAGTAAGCATCAGGTTAGAGGTCAAGTGTGCAAAATGCTAATAAAGGAAAAAAAAAGACCTTCTAGAAATGGGGTAAAGAAGTTCTCCTTGTATGCTTAGGGCCAAAGGAAGTCTCAGTCTGTGTGGCCTGCATATAGCCATTTTGGTATTTCTGTTCATGAGTTAAATATATAACTTCAGTAACTCTGAATTATAAAACTCCAGTAACTCTGAAAATCCATACGTGTGGCAAATGCATTGTTATTTAGATGCATTGCTAAATTTATATGATGTATCTGCTTTGCTAAAATGAGTTTGGGAAATCATAACCTGTTTTCCTAGGTTATCAACTTTTTCTTCACAAAACTCTTTCCTCTCCTTCATTCTCATTCTGCCTTCACCCTCTTGTTCAGCAATGCAAAAGACAACTCGAAGGAGGTGGATAGAGCAACTTTCATCTCCGCTCCCCCACATGCCTCAAAACAGGAAATATATTAATATATAAAGGGACTTGAGATACTTGTTCAGCTTACTTTTGTTAATGTGGTTGTGTACCACTGTGGCTTAAAAATACTTCTTAAAATTTCATAAGTAAAAAGAACAATTTAAAACCCTGAAAATGTTCCAGTAGTCTGAGCTCTGGGTTTCCAGACATGACATATTTTCTTACACATGGAAGCTGCATTCACTGGCTTCACCCTGTGTGCCTATGTGTTTTTCTGACTGCTACAGCATATCACAGAAAGACTAAAACTGACCTCAGCTACAGTCTTGGTTCCTACTGTCACCAGAACCTTTTTTTGTCATCTTGATTGCTTTGAAAAATCAGTGATACTGGATTTGGCTAAACAGACACTCCTGAACCAACTTAGGTGTTCTTTCTGTAACGTGACATTTGTCTTGTAGAGCTGAAATGGAGTCATTGTTCCGTCTTGACTGAGGTCAGAAACATTTACCTTAAGAACATTTTGAGCTTCTCTCTTACATTTGCTGCTTTGGTAGGGTTCCAAGACTGTTAATAATTGTGTATGTCCTCTGGTTTGATCTTGACTGAGTACCAGACATTTCAATATCTGTTTCTTTGAGGTAGCATATGTAAGATTATTTTTTGTGTGCTGAATTTGGGGAGCTTGATTCATCAGTATCTCTTTATGTTTCTCAGGAACTTTTGATTTATTTGAAAATTTGGTTTTCTCAGCATATCTGACCTTAAACTTTTCTGATGACCTTCCTTCCAGAAGGGATTGTAGTTTCTGTCTGATCAGCTGGACTGAAGCAAATTGCTGTGCTTTTGCAGTTTGAGATGGTAGGGTAGATAAGCCGTGTTTATGTCTTTTTGACTAACTGCCTTGGGAAAGTAAAACATTTCTGTTAAGGTTACTGTCGATAACATTACACATCATATTCTAGGATCCTTAGCAGACTTCCAAGGTGTATCTAATGCCAGATATGCTCAAAAACTGAAATCAGTGCTCCTGCTTGTCCATCTAGTTAGGCAAGAAAAACACACATCCAGTGATATGACTGATGCTTCGTATTTTATGTCCTGACATACAAACTTTAATTTGGATACTTTATGAACAATTTCTGAAGTATGTACACACCATGCTATTTTTACTAGATTTCTGGCATGTGAAATCCATAGCAATGGGAATATTTAGCCCTTGAGTGGTTCAGCTGCAATTTTTTGGTAACACTTGGCTATCAAGCCCATTATTATTAGCTGTATTATATAATGGTGTCTTTGACAGCTGTTGATAGACATATTTAAAGTCAATGTTATAAATTTCATGACTGGTATACTTGTGCCAATGTGCAAGTTATCTTATACAAGTCAATAAACTAAGTAAGAATTAATGTCATCACCCACATATCATAGACATAAACTCACTCTCCTTGTGTTAGAGAAATCTGTTTTATTTAACCTACCATAATTACATGTATCACTTTCCAGCAATTGTTCAAGAATAAACTCTCATTGTTTTTCAGAGCCACTGTTACCATTATGTCATTTTGAATGGCAAGAATTTATCTCAGCCTTCTTTTACTCACTTTGAAGTATCATAAACATGTTATCCTGCCTACAAACCAGTAAGTGAAATGAAGTGATAGCTGACTTCTGCATTTACTGAGATATTTTCAGTTTAAGACACCATCCTGCAGTTCAAGTCCTTGTTTAGCAAGGTGATATAGACTATTTAGTGCATGCACTAAAAATCCTTGTTTCCTTTCTTTATTTTTTCTTTTCTGAGAACAATAATTTGGGTGTTTTTTTTTTTTCTTAGAAATGTATCAGCTGTTCCTTGGTATATTCACTGCTCTTCAAACTATCTTTCCAATTGTAATCAGACCAAGAGGATGTTTTCTATCTGTGCATAAAAAAATAAATTGCATCCAAAACTACAGTAGAAACTATTCACAAACTTCAGAACTACACAGTTTAGGGCATAAGTGAACATAGAGAGTGGCTTTATTATCAGTGTCAGGCACAAGAAAAAATGAATGTATCTGAGAATTTCTAACAGCTTGATGTAGCTAATATATGATTATTGGAAATGAAGGAAATTATGTTGCATCTCATTAGGACATACAGAGGAAATTGATCTACTTGTTTTGGAATTATTTTCCTTCTCATTGTTTAGCTGTGTTTTAAGTGCTTCAAATCACTACAAGAATATGAACATTGATTCCATCCTTCAGTTGTTTGTTACCCATTTGATAAGGCTAAACTGGGACTAGAGAATGCAATGCGCACAACATTCAACAAACTGACACATTTGTCTGGTACCATGATCTGATTTAGGTCTTTGGGAGATAGTCAAGAATAAGACTGAAAGAATTAAACCAACTTCTGAACTTGATGATACTATGAAAGTTCTGATTTCAGGTTCTGGTTATGTAACCCCCTGTAATAGAGAAAGGACTACTTAAAACCTTTTCAAAGTCTTTTTTTTCTGCAAGGTTTTCAGGAGGAATGATAGCCTATTTTAGCTGTAGAAAGACAGAGAGGTTGAGAAATCCACGTATAGAGTTAAAAAGATTTCACAGCCTTTGCAATAGAAGAGAGGTCATGAAGAGAAGAAGTAGGGGGAGGATAGACTTGTGATCTTTAGCAAGGCACCTCACAAAGGGAGCTTAATTTTCTGAGCTATTTCCCAACCATGGAGGCTGAAGTTCCATCTATATTACTAACTAAAAGTCCAGGGATTGATCTTGTGCTGAAAGGCTGAGTGCTGCCAGCTGGCTCTGGTCCACAAGTGTTTAGGGCTAACCACCTCTGTAAGACATTTGTCTTGGAGAGAGCAAGCTGGAGTATTCCAAAAAAAGAGTCAAGAAGTGCTGTTAACAATTAGGCAGTAAGGATGTTATGGTCCAGTGCTGACCTCAGTCTCTGGCCCTTTTTTAATACAGTACAGAGGTACCCAGAGAGATCTTTAGCCTGTCCTTATCCGCTGTGAGCCATCTGACTCTCCAGATGAGAGAGATATATTTTAAGCAAAGATCAGTATTCGTAGTATGTAACTACCTCTAGTTTAAGAGCCTGTGTTCAAGCTACATTAATTAGCATAAAGATGAAATTTTTATATTCTTTTAATTTTAACCTAATCTCAGAAATGTTTCTTATGCTCTTCTTGATTTACAATGTTCTGGTTTTCTGTGTTCTTAGTGTTTTCACTGTTATAACACACATAATGTTGAAAGCTTTGAGCTGACTCTGTGCTTAGGTATATGTTTGATTTTCAATTCTTCTGCTGAATGTAATGAGAATATTAAGAAATATTAAGAGCTTTGCTGGACTGGGGCCAAGATTAACATTGCTAGATAGACTAAGCTATATTTTACATAAGCTTTAACTGATTGTTCATAGTCTTTCCCTGTAATGTTGAATATAGACTAGATTAAGAGAAAACCAGAACAACGGGTACCCAGAAATCAGCCCCAGCTAAGTAGACTACAGACATTAAACAGTGTACTGCAGTAGAAAGGATAAGTTGAAAGCTGTCAGGTTGCCTAATGCTGAACAAAAACAAAAGGCTGCTCCTAAATGCTTGAAATAATAGGACCATCACGGATCTCAAATCCAGTTTAATCCTCTTTGGCAACATAATACTTTTCTAAAGCCATATAATCAAAGTGTGGGGAAGAAAATGATCAGGTTTACCATATAGACTAGAATTTGGACGTCTGTCTGAAAGCTATGTGTTTCATATATAACTTAGCAGATCATATAGCTATTCTTATATATATAAGAAAGCACACTATTTATTTAAGACTTTCCTTTGGTGATTCAGTCATTTTACTTTCCTCTGTGTTTTTTTATTTGTCCACAAAGCATCTTCTTTTACCAGCATTTTCCTCCTGATGAAACACCCTTTCCAGTGTTTTTTCCTGAAGGGCTCTGTTTTATAGTACTAGCTATGTCAAGCTGATAGTAGGCATATATTGCAAAGCTAGAACTTTTAAAAGGAGGATTTTATTTCCCAATCTTGAAAATAATACATTTGGTAAATTTTTATTAAGGGTCACAATTTGTATTATTAATTCCTATTAACTTGTGATAAATCAGGAATGGGGCCACACTGCATTAAGTGCTATACTTTCTTCCCTAAACTTATTGCAGTCCAAATAAACAAGACGAGAAAGACCAAAAGAACAGAAGCAAAACACAATGAAAGATTAATATTGTGGCAGACAACACCATGCTGGGGGTACAATTTCAGGAGGGGAAATTGTAGGAAGTGATTAGCTAAGTGCTTAAATAAAGTAAAAGGAGAAGAAGGGTATGCAAATTAATGAAGAAAGTGTTAGGGGAAAGAAATAGGTCAGAAAGGGACTGCTGGAGTGAAGCCAAACCAAAGGTACTCTGAGAAGAGCGGCTGGGGAAACTGGACTGAAGTGCCTTGGCACAGGGCGGAACAGTCCGTACCAGACCCACAGCCTTTAAGTCTCTGCTTTAGTTGGTCGAGTACTCCTTCTTCTAGCTCAAATTGGGAAGGGAATCCTTCTTTAGCTATTCAGCTTTTGAATCTCCTATGTATGAAATCTTATTTTCAAATGTCTTTATAATAGAAGGGAAATCATTAAGTTCAATACTCCATAATATTAAATAACATTTTTTTTTGTTTAGCCATCAACAGTTCCAGTATTGAAAAACATGCTTGCCATCAGTATGTGGACTTGGTTCATGTGCAGGAGTTGCAGATTAAGGACTTCATATACACATTGAAAAGGTTCCTGTTGTAGTTTATTTTGCCAGTGATCCATGTGAGTAAGGTCTCTGTAAGCATGAAGTGGTATGATCATTAATAATTTTTGTACATTTTGTAAATGATCCATGGGTAAGGACAATTTATCATGTATTTTGATTTGATCACAGAGTCTAGAAAGTGGTGGTAGTAAATTTAATATAACAAATACATAAATTTCACTTAAATGTTTCTGTGCTTTTAATTATGTCATGCCATAGAGAAACAATAAAATCTGCATGAAAGAAAGCTCATTTGAAGACATACAATTTATAACTTCACAGCAAATATTCAGTATAGGTCTTTCTTTTCATTATATTTTTTCAACTCTTGCAAGAATTCAGAAATGTCTGTTTGGTTTTATATCTTTACGATTTAAATTATCATCACTGCCATCAGATGGAATTCATATGAAATACTTTTGTAGAAATTCATTGTGACGAATCCAGTAAGCAGTAAATACGCGGACACACGCACACATATAGCAGTGTTGCATACCATGTATAAACTAATGGCCATTTTGACTTCCAGTGGGAAATACTTATTAGATGAGTTAGTTACTTTTGAACATGGGTTATATTTTCATATGAGGAATTTCAGGACTTTTGAAAACTCTACTCAGTATAATGAGGACCCCAACATACCAATCTAATTTAAGTAACAATTTGAAAAGACTAAAAAAGTGTACATATCAAATTCCATGCATGACCAAGATCCTGTCTGTTCAGGCCTGTTTTCTAGTGGTAGAGATGTTGTAAACTGGTCTTTATGGAGAGCTGTGCAGATCCTCTTCAGCTGCATGCAAGAGTGTTCCTTACAGAGTTCAATGGTTTGATAGAGTTTTTCTCATGTTTCTTCTCACATTTTTGCCAGATGTAATTCATGTATTGATTAGATGTGTCTGTTAAGTGAATACACGAAGTCTTATTGTTTACCTTATGTAACATGATACTCATGTCATCTTTCTATAATGGTCTTGTTTCAGATTCAAATTATGTGAATTACTGTCATAAAATAAATGGAAAATTCATCCATCTGACCCATGGTGCCAATTTAAGAAATAAGTTTTTGTTGGATGAAATTATCCTTACCTGTGTGGATTTTGAATCAGAACATGAATCACAAAATCACAGAATAATTTATGTTGGAAGGCACCTATGGAAGTAATTTAATCCTATTTCCCTCTCAAAGCAGATCAGGTTGTTCAGGGCTGCGTCAAATCTTGAAGACCTCCAAGGAGGTAAACTCCACAGCCTCTCATAGTAACCTGTGCCAATGTTTGACCATTGTTATGGTAAAAAGAAATTTTCCTTTTATCTAATTAGAACCTCCCTGCTGCAAGATGTGTCTGTTGCAAGGTCTGTTTCTATCTTGGGCGTTAGATGTGTTGGGAACTGTTCTCTAGCGCTGAGGACAGCTGATGTGGAGGAGACCACATTCATAACATTAAACAATCTTGTCCTGCAGAAATGGGAGGCTGCATCCAAACTTTGTTGTGAATGGCTCCTAGCCTGTGTCAACTCTTGTCTAGTCATATGAATGATTTGGAAGTAAATGTGAAGACCAAAAATGTACAAAGGACATTCCAGGGATTCTACTTGTTTAATAGTACAGATCAAGTTCCAGTACTTGGAACTAGCACTGTTTAATTTAAGTCACTGTTCCCTAGATCCATTTGATTTAATAACGTAGACATGACCTATAATTCTATAAGAAATATGAGATTGCAGTATATAACAGATATGATGTATTTATTTTATTCCACGATAGCACAGACCTAGCTATTGGCGCTCCTCAGAATGAGAAGACAGTCCTCCTGTGGTATAGTCAACAGATACGGTCACACACCAAACTTCCCCTTTCTGAGACTATGTGAAACATGGCTAGAACAAGGGAACACAATGTTGCTTCTTTGTCCTTGTTTTCATTTGTTGTGCCACATCATTGTGTGCCACATGGCATTTACAATGAGGGTGGTAAAACACTGGAACAGGTTGCCCAGAGAGGTAGTGGAGGCCCCATCCCTGGAAACATTCAAGGCCAGGTTGGATGGGGCTCTGAGCAATCTGATCTAGTTGGCGGTGTCCCTGCTCACTGCAGGGGGGTTGGACTAGATGACTACTAGTGGTCCCTTCCAACCCTAAACATTCTATGATTCTATTCTATGATTCTATGATCATTAGTACCGTTTGGTAGAACATATTACAGTTTCTCTGACTTGGAGACTGGGTCTTCACAGAGCAAACTCAAGATCTGTGGAGCGAGATCATGTATTTTCAACATCTCTGCTCTCTTTCAGGGTCCTTCTTCTCAGCTGCTGCTGACTTGCCCTTGTATTTTGATCACATTTTTTCAGGTTGGACTATGTTTTTAGTGTTTGTATAGCTTTACCTGTATCTTCTATCGGACACTGTTACCATGTAGATGTATAATGTTTACAAAAGTATCCCCATACAATGCTCTCTTCATGACCAGACATGTACACCAGATAAGGAACTTGGGAGAAATTTCATGGACCATGCCTCAGCACTAACCAAAATATTTATTGTAAATGTAGTTCTTTGAGTATTGCCAAATGTTAGCAGCTGAGCGTTGGCCAATCAACCATACATGAATTGTTCTTTTTCAGAGATCAGCCAAATTGATGCAACGTATTTTTTCTTAGTAAGTAATACGTCAATTTTAGCTGAAGCCTGGTTTTAAAGTCAGAGGAGTCATCATGAGGAAAGAGCAATTAAGATATATATAATGCAATTTTGTTTTCTTAGGGGACTAATCAGTTGTTCAGATCTCAACTAAATGAATAGGTGGTTAAATGTCATTACAATCTGTAGTTTTTTAATGACTGTTGTTACTGCAATGAACGGATGGAAATTATCTGTTTCCTAGTAAGTTTATGATAATGAGACCGATACCAGCTAGCGCTTTCATTAGCAGTTTTATGGGAGACAGACTTGAAGTGGAGCTCCTATCTCAGAACAGAACTCATCTCAATTCTGTCTACCTGAAAGACAGATTTTTAGGTTTCCTATTTCAGTAATTTGCTGTTTAGGCCCCATTAGTAGGTGATTCCAATGACCTACAATAAATACCTATCTGAGTCATATAAAATAGGTTATGCTGCAGAATTACCTCTTAAATAGTTTAAGTTAGGCAGAAGAAATTCCATGCTCAGTTCCTATGGATAAGTCAGCCAAATCAGATTTTGTGGAGAAAAAAAATCTGAAAATGTTTCCTGGCTTTTCAGTGTGTCAAGCCAGTTTCCACAGTGACAATCAGTAAATTTGTCTTAATATAGCTCTGAAGTTAATCAGGGCTGGATTTTTATAATGAAAAACCAGAATTAATTTAACTGTAGCTTGTCATTCTTTAGAATGATCCTTTTTATCAAGTGAAAATATACATGACAGACCTAGAAAGTTTTTTCTCTGAGTCTAAAAGTCATAGCTCAGCATAGAGATGAAGTGATTGTCATAAATAGTATAATACTTATTTTTTAATATGAGCAACTGTCTTTTGGTAATGTACTTCATGTTGCTTGCCATTTGATGAAATGTAACATCAGTCTAGCATAGGTGCCTCAAATTACTCTGCTTTTGCACACAATCAAAATGCACACTATTTAAGATTTATTTCACATATTTTTATTTAGGTCAAGTTCATGCAGAGTTTGCAACACGATGAATTAGAAAGGCACTCAAACTCCCAAACTATCCAGAAATACTCTATATGTAAACTATCTCTAGTTACTACTGGAAAAATATATAATTTTTTTTTTCAGTGGAGCATACATTATGGAAATAGTATTAATATTATGTGTCTTGAGTTCATTTGGCATTTTCAACTTTTTAAAATTCTCAAAAGTTGAATATGTGCCTCTTTAATTTTCATAACTAAATTGTATCTGTTGTAATGATTCAAAGAGCTTTAAGCAATATACATACTAGAGCAGGGGTGCTAATTTTTTACTAACTTCTAGTTAGTAAAAAAATTTTTAGTTAGTTTTTTGCTAACTTGAAGCCATTGCTGTAATGAAGAAATTACTAGCTAGGTTCTGTGGTCTATCCTAGGCAAGACGTCATATTCAATTATTATATTGCCTCATCAAAGTTTAAAATCCATATACCTGTGGATCATTCCAAAGATCTCAAGGGCTGTTTATTTTAGCAATTCCATGGAATTACATTCAGTTCCATGTTCCAGTTTTTTTCATGGCATGTATATATGTTCTGGATCTAGAACTGATGCAGAGCCTATATTAAAGGAACTTGTCTAAAACCAGGAACCTATATAAAAGGAAGTTTTAAATAGCTGACTTAACCTAATTTAATTTTCTGTTACTACCCTATTTAATACAATTAACTCTATGTATGTGTATATCCTTCTCTCTGTGTGGCCTCATTATCCATAGCACTAAGTTTAATTTCTGATTACATTCTGCCATCTGTTATCTATGGACGTCACCAAGCAAAACTCTCTACCATTTGAACATCCAGCAAACTTTTTCCACATCTGTCTGTTGCAGAGACTCTCTACTGCCTTTCTGCCCTACAGTCAGCCTCTCAAATGCTCTCATGTCTGTGGGATCTACACTCAGAGCATGTGTAAACCCTTGAAACTTAATGACTGTTTTGTTAAAATGGGATTTCCTTCTTCCAGCATGGTGGAATGTGTTTTAATTTGTAATTGATGCATTAATAATAACAATTGCTGCAATAGGTTCAGTGGGTATGCTTAAAATGTTAGGTCCTCTTCTAGAATATTCTGCCTTTTTTGAAATCTGGCAAATATAATCCAGTGTGCCAACCAGGAATAACTTTAACTCATGACGAATTTTATATCTGTGTATGCTGTTTGTACCTAATATATAGGTAGGTGAAACAATATCTACATATATAAATATATCTCTCAATATCCACTCTCTGCAGTGTTTGGTAAGCTTTTGGGTTTTAACATACACAAGACATATGACTGAAAACAAGGCTCCAAGTGTGCCCATTTGACCTGTAGGTTTTATTTTCTTAAAAGCACCTTTGATCCTCAGCTGTTTAGCTTCCTCAAATGGAATCCCAAGCAGTTGGCCATCAAGAAGCCTGGAATAAAAAATTCTAACCACCAGTGTGTGTGTATATGTGAATATGTAGATCTCTCTCTCTCTCTCCCCCCCATATATATGTATGTATGTGTATATCTATATCTATCTCAAAATATATACACGTTTCTATACTATATATATATATTTGGAGATAGATACATATATATTTCATTCATCAGTGTGTTTGTGTGTGTGTGTGTGTGTATAAAAAGTTGTATCTGTACATAGAAAATCTATGCCTTAGGTTGATATAACTGACACAAGAAGCCATAATATTAGGGGTGTTAAAGAGAGGAAATTAAAATTTCCACCTTATGGTCAATTATACCCCTACTCAGTGCTTCAAGATTTAAAGCACTTTAGTCATGTATGAGAGGTAATGAAACTAGCAAAAAGAAGGGTATTTTATTATTTTTCTCTAAAGAATAATGCACAATTTGTTCTAGCTAGTGTAAGCTAATTTTTAGTTCAACAAATAAAGTTCTTTAGCTTGTGTGATTTCAAAAGTTCAGTAATCTCTATCTTACTCCCTTCATATAAAGCCAAATATTTTTTCCAATATTTATTAGGAAGAAGAGATATTCTGTATTTTTAAGACTTACTATGTATAGCAAAACTATCATTATTGATGCAATACTGTGTCATTCCTTGTATGAGTGGGTACTAAGGAAACATCCCACAATACAGAGATATGGTAGATAAAACTGAACTGGAACTGACATGCTACAAAAATATGTAGAGGAGTCATTATGGCCCTTTAAGCATTGTATTTTGAGTTTACAATGGTTAAAAGATTACTTTGATCATCTGCTGCCTTCTATGTCCAACATACTTATTTAGTCATTGTGTCATGAACATTAATTTGGTCCTTAAAATTATTTTCAAAGTGCTGAACTGTAGGAAACTTTGGAAATTTTGGGAAAATGCTTAACATTTTGGCATAGACTCAGATCATTAATAAGAGGATTAAAGTAAGAGTTAGGTGGTAAACTTTTACTATCAGTATTGTAATTCCTAGCACACAGCCTGAAATTCCATGATCAGCTGCTGCCTAACCTTGTTTTTTTAAGGGCGCATGTTGCACCTCAAAAATGGGGAGATGTTCAATCTTGTCTTGCAGCACCCAACAAAGGGAATCTGAACCCATGTGAGTGTGTTGTTACCAATAAGCCATTCTCGTGCTTTCACATGTATTCGTCTCTCTGGTCCAATGAAAATTTAATTTTTTCCCTCAAAATGGAACACTTCAACACGAATAATTTGGTGAGCCCATCTATTTCAGGTCCCTTCAGACAAAGGGAGAAGTGGACTGGTTTGCTTAACTACTAGTGATTCTCTAAGGTACTAGCTAATAAGGTGGCTGTACATCCTCCTTATATGTACACTATATATGCAATTCAGATATAATTAAATTCACAATGGATGTTTATATACTCATACTGCCCATAGGTGTTTGTATTTATAATTATATGTATTTCTTTCTGCATTTTGTGAAAAAGGACTAACTGGAGGACAGTGATCAGGACTGTGCACTGCAGATAGGGGTATGTCACTGTGTAACTGAAGAATGAAAATAAAGGCATCCTGGTTTCTATTGACATTTCCTCCTGAGTATTCTAGCTGTTCTCTGCTCAGCACTGTTACTGTGGATCCTCTTTTTATCTCTACGCATGCACTTAAGAAAAGCTTTTTTTACCTAAGTTAGACCTTCATTTTTCATTTTTGTGTGTCCTCTCATACCTATCTTGCATCAGCAAAACTAATTTCATTTCATCAGGTTACTTTTGGTTTATACCGGAATAAACAGAAGAAGACTGAAGCTTCTTAAATCTATTGTTTTGCCGGCAGAATCAGGTTACATTAACTGAGACCCGAGGAAAACAAATACTTGTTATTACATGAGTCAGAATTTAATTACATGTTATTACACCAGTCAGAATATTATGAACCATATTAATCCATAACTCATATTGATTTGGATAAACCAAACATAAATTTGGGTAAATTTGGAACATAAATTTGTATATACGTTATAATGAGAAAGTAGGCAAATAGCTATTTTTTCCTAGAGTGTAAGTTCTGGAAACTGGGCTGAATATGAATATGAATATTAACCTGTGCTTTGCACTAGAACTGTGTGGATAGCTTCAAGGAAGAGATGGGTCTGTCTGGGCAAAAGAAGAAAATAGGTACAGAAATGAGGTCAGAAAGGATAGAAGATGTGGAAGTTGAAGATGGTTTCTTGCCGCTTTATCATATATACTGGTGTGCTGGGGAGTAAAAAAAAAAAGGACACCTCTTCACTCTCTATATGTAAATTGTCTAGACCTGTTACTGCTCTGCAAAGATGTTCTGGGTAATAGCTGTCCCCAATGTTGTTTTAGAAGAGGTTCGGTTTTGGACAGTCAAGTCAGTTTCTCCTAGAACTATAGTACTCCTCATTCTGAGTCCTTCCAAAACCTTTGGAGTAAATATATAACCAAGGTTAGAATATAAGTCTATGTATAATGATGGTGATAAATAATTTTCAGTGTTGATTAGAGATAAATGAGAGTCATATGTGCTTCTACTTGACATAATGCACGGTTAGGTTGCAGTCCTGCTAGGAAGGAAATAAATACCCGAAAGGAGAAAGCACACTGTGGATTTTGAGTGAACTTATGCTTTTTTGGATGAGTTTATTGTTTCTTAAATGTAATGTGATATACCATTTAATAAACATTAAGACAAAGTCTAAAATAATGTAGCATGTGAAGACTCCTATTATCTCTGAATGTAGTTATGTCTCTACTTAAGCTAATTCCATTCGTTATGCTGCAGGCTGACCATCACCACATGGATAGCCACTTGAAGAGGGTGTTTCTACTGAAACACCAAGTTGCAGATAGGATTATATATCATAATTCTCTCTCCTTTGGTCTACTACAAATTCATATTAGCATAATTTTCTTTATCATTACAGTTCTGCCACATGTTTTTTCATTATGTTTAGTTCAATTTATATGTAACTAAACTTCCTCTTTTACTTTTTGTATTGTTATTCTGGCAAGAAAACATGATCAGTTATGCAATTTATCTGTTTTTATTCTGATAGAAATCTTAAACCAATTATTTTTTCTGCAGTTTACATTTTCATGGAAATTTTTAACAAATGCTACCTCAAGTTTTTTAAATACATGACTTTCAATTTATGGATGTATTACATAGTGTTAGGTAAAGACTCAGATCCTTTCAGGTGGCTGCTACCCCCCCCCCCCCC
>NW_009259877.1:3572696-3575122 GCF_000687185.1 Egretta garzetta | reverse complement strand
CAAAAGAGCCCTCCTCTATTTTTTTGCTAAACCAAGTAAAAGCAAGAACAAAGACACTGAGATTTAATTACTTTTATTATAGAGATTTGCTAGAAAAATTTTAAAGTTCATGAAGTATGTTAAATTTCTTTGCATATTAATTCATCAGGACATGTCAAGGCTGGTATGGGCTCCCCATAAAGCTCAGGACAGGGCCCACGGGTGGGTATGACCTGGCAGTGTCCATGGCCGGGCAGGACAGGACTGTAGGAAGCTGGAGACCGGCCCTGCTGTGGCATCGCTGGGACTGACGTGGAGTCCTGGGCGGGGTGGGGGGAGCCCTGAGGGGCTGGGCAGCAGCAGTCAGGGCTGATGGCCCAGAACAAATGCATGGTTTGACATGTTAAAAAACCCCAGTAAATTAAACTCATTTTTCAATAATTTCTTTAATCATCGTATCTGTTTAATTATTTATACCATTGTATTCACCTCGAGTTTTGCTGCTGTCATATTGATTTAGATGAGGTTGCAGTAATAAGGTATTTTTAGAAAGGTTGTGGAATATTCTACATTTGTTGTATCATTTTGCCCCTTATCAGCTGAAGTTTGCCTTCCCTTTGTCCTAAATCAGTCAATGAAAAAAACTAGTGATTAGGTCAGTAGGAACAGGATTTCATTAATAACTAGAGCAAGTACGGATATACTTTGTATCTGTGACTGTACGAATGTGCATGAAGTTAAATTTAATGTATCTATCATAAAATGAAAAAAGCATTTTCTTTGCATTCCTGATTTTGAAGTAGAACCCTAGCTGAGGTGCTGTTCTGTGGGCATTATTTTCAGCTTTAGCAACAAAAATATACAGGAAAGTCTAGACATGGTCTATTTTGTTCATTTAGGTTTTTCTTTTCCCATAACAGAAAACCTTCCATTTTTGTTATTGCATTAAAACATACGGAGTTGACACATTCATCAAAGCTATTAACCAAGAATTGTCTTTGACAGACTATACTATGGAAAGATTTGCCACTAGAACAAAGTCTTGAACTGAGAGAACAGTTATAAATTAAATGAGCTGAAGACTCATGGTTGGAGAGTGAATGCGAAGCCACTCTGATCAGTGCAGAGCTTGGTATAATGCTTTGCAGGACCTCAGAAGACAGATGTCTCCACATTCCTGTGAGGAGGAGCAATCTCTCTTCTTAAACGCCACAACAGAATGGTAGGTGGGATAAATGGATCTTGCTGTAAAATGGTAAGAAGTTGGAGGGACAGCATTTAATGGCAGGGCTACAGAAGATGTGCTAATTATCAGGTTTTAAGACAAAATGAACACTTTTATTTCCCTGTTAATTTTGCCTTTCCATGTATAATGCTAAGAATCCGTTTGCTGTGCATATGGGGGATTGAAACCAAAGCCACCAGTTCTATTTTAAAGGGATTAATAAGTACCTAGGAAAAACTAATGGTCTCAGGCTTTTAGAATATTACTGTTGGGAGGCTTAATTTGAAGATTTGTCTTTGTCTATATCATGATGCCCCTGACATGTAAGTCACATCATTTTTGTCTGTAGCTGTCATTTCTAGAGAATTAATGTCCAGTAATTCTAGCATTTGCACACTAATTACCAGATTTCTATTTAGTTTATAATATCTTTTGTACTAGTTTCCCCATGAATACCCCTAGGAAAAATGCTAGAAAGATGTTTAGAATATATAAAGGTTGATATGGTGAACCACTAAAGAATATTGATTAACCGTCTTTCCTGCAACTATATTAGATCTTGCGTGTTTCTTTAAAAGCAAGCTAACAAACCAGCTTAATACAGATGTATTTCCTGCTACAGTGTAGTGTAATTTGAATGTTCTTAAAACCTCAATTTCTTTCATGTGAGACTTTTTGCATTTAGAAACATATTATTTTAAGGATATATAATAAAAATATATATGAAACCTGCCTAATTCTCTCTCTAATTGGAGGCTAGCAAACTTGACGTTCATTTACAAGAAAGGCTGGAAGGAGGATCCGGGGAACTATAGGCCTGTCAGTCTGACCTTGGTGCCGGGGAAGGTCATGGAGCAGATCATCTTGAATGCCATCACACAGCACTCCCAGGACAACCAGAAGATCGGGCTCAGTCAGTGTGGGTTTATGAAGGCAAGTCCTGCTTGACTAACCTGATCTCCTTCTATGACAAGGTGACCCACCTAGTACCCCCCAGGGTACTCGGCCCCCCGAGCAGGAAGACAGGGATGGTGAGTGGAATAAACCCTACATTATCTAGGAGGAAGCAGGTTTTGACCTGCTATGCCACTTGGACTTCCACAAGTCTATGGGGCCGGATGGGATCCACCCAAGAGCGCTGAAGGAACTGTCAGAGGAGCTTGCCAAGCCACTCTCCATGATCTATCAGCAGTCCTGGATAAAAGGAGAGGGCCCAGAGGAC
>NW_009259877.1:3571901-3572637 GCF_000687185.1 Egretta garzetta | reverse complement strand
GCCTCAGTGCGGGGGAAGATTATGGAGCGTTTCATCTTGAGTGTGCTCACCAGACATATGCAGGACAATCAGGGGTTCAGGCCCAGCCAGCATGGGTTCATGAAAGGCAGGTCTTGCCTAATCAACCTGATTTTCTTCTATGACCAGGTCACCCACCTGGTAGATGAGGGAAAGGCTGTGGATGTTGTATACCAGGACTTCAGCAAGGCCTTCGACACAGTTTCCCACAGCATTCTGCTAGGGAAGCTGGAGGTTCATGGCCTAGATGGATTTACTCTTCGCTGGGTTAAAAACTGGCTGGATGGCTGAGCCCAGAGAGTTGTTTGTGAACAGACTTAAATCCAGTTGGCAGCCAGTCACAAGCAGTGTCCTCCAGGGCTCAGTACTGGGGCCAGCTCTGTTCAACATCTTTATCAATGACCTGGACGAGAGGACTAAGTGCACCCTCAACAAATTTGCAGATGACACCAAATTGGGCAAGGGTGTCGATCTGCTCGAGGGAAGGGAGGCTCTGCGAAGGGACCTGGACAGGATGGATCAATGGGCCAAGGCCAACTGTATGAGGTCCAACAAGGCCAAGTGCCGGGTCCTGCACTTTGGTCACAACAACCCCATGCAGCGCTACAGGCTTGGCGAAGAGCATCTGGAAAGCTGCCTGACAGAAAAGGACCTGGGGGTACTGGTTGACAGACAGCTGAATATGAGCCAGCAGTGTGCCCAGGTGGCCAAGAAGACC
>NW_009259877.1:3532439-3571723 GCF_000687185.1 Egretta garzetta | reverse complement strand
GTCTCAAGTTGCTCCAGGGCAGGTTTAGGCTAGACATTAGGAAAAACTTCTTCACTGAAAAGGTTGTCAGGCTCTGGAATGGGCTGCTCAGGGAGGTGGTAGAGTCCCCATCCCTGGAGGTATTTAAAAGAAGGACAGATGAGATGCTTAGGGACATGGTTTAGTGGTGGGATGGGTTAGGTTAACGGTTAGGCTTAATGATCTTAAAGGTCTTTTCCAACCTAAACGATTCTATGATTCTATGAACTTGTTGGATTTTTTTTTAACAGTAGACATTTTTCATTTCTAGAACTCATTCCATTTGAGCTTTTTAAGAACACCATCAGCTTTGAGCAAGATTCAAGGAGGAAACTTAGATGTTTGAACAGAAAATATCTAAAAATTCCACACCTGGCCCTAGCAAAGTGACTCAAAATTTATTTTAACACCTAATCACGACAGATAAGGAAGAGAATTTGTCTATAGAAAGGTAGCTTGTAAGAAGCCAGAAGCCAGAGTAGGGAGCCATTACAGTTAATAGGGAACATTAAACCTCAAAATGTGTTTGCTGTTTTGGCCACTTTTCAGACACCAGAAGAAAGAAAAGATCTGTAAAGGAGCAAACAAACACAAACCCAACTTTTTCACTTTCATGATTAGGCACTGCGTTAAACAAGGAGACTTGTGTTTTCAGTTCTCTGTTGCCAAGTTTGGCTTTGTTTATATTTTGTGACTGGAATGAAAAAGTGGAAAATTCTGTGTAAGTTTAGGACACCGGGTCCTACCAGACAACTGACCTTCCACTGCCAACCCTCCTTTCCCAGTCTGGTTGGCCCTGTGTTCTTGGCTGATGGTTTACCAGGTTGACATCTGGCTCCTTCCAGATATTTTGTATGCAGGTAATTAAAACTTTCTCCTGGGAAATGAGCCACTTGTATTTCAATATTCTTGGACTGTGTGCCATCCAGGATTTAGCTGTGGTTTTTTCTTAACACTTTTCTGCCCTCCATCACAATCATCTATATAATCACTTGTTCTGTGCTGTAAGCAGCAATGCAGAAATGTTTTCTATATTTCTTTTTGAAATCAAAACAATTTAAGTGACCTTGTTTACATTGTGGCTTCATAAGCAGTTGTATTAAGGACGGCAAAGAAAGCATTAGCATGAGAATGAATGCTAGAATAGGGAGGAGGGAATGGGCCTTCTTTGGCTAATTTCTCCAGAGAGAATATATTGTACAACTACAACTTTTTTACAGTAAATGAAGATTAACCAAACCAAGGATCTGAAATATTTGGCTAATAATTGAATTGATTAGGTGTCTAAAATAATTAAGTGCTCATAGATATAGAAGGAATATTTTACAAGACATATAGTGCCTAGAATATTACAATTCCCTACCAGATGTGTTTTTGATGCTATGGGATCTATTTTGACTGGACTAACACATTGTTTATGGTCAATCAAATTAATACAACATGTAAATAGGAAATATCTTGTGGGGTTTGATTGCCCATTTCAGTTGTATAATAGTGGCTATTAGCAGAAGTTTATTTGTGCAATTATTACTTTACAATGCACAGCTCTAAAACAGGAGTAGACCATGAAAACTCCTTGAAGTGAATGATTTATTCAGTATGTTTAACCTTGTTAAAATTTGTGAAATATCCACAAGCCAGCCCTATAAATTTGTTCACAATAGATTATATCTTTTTTCCATGAATATAGGTTAAAACACACATCAACAACTTCCCTGGGCAGCCTGTTCCAATGCTTGACAACCCTTTTGGTGAAGAATTTTTCCTAATATCCAGTCAAAACTTTCCCTGGTGCAACTTCAGGCCATTTCCCCTTGTCCTATTGCTTGTTACTTGTGAAAAGAGACCAACGCCCACCTCGTTACAGCCTCCTTTCAGGTAGGTGTAGAGGGCAATAAGGTCTCCCCTCAGCCTCCTTTTCTCCAGGCTAAACCACCCCAGTTCCCTCAGCCGCTCCTCATCAGACTTGTGTTCCAGACCCCTCACGAGCTTCATTGCCCTTCTTTGGACATGCTCCAGCACCTCAATGTCCTTCTTGTAGTGAGGGGCCCAAAACTGAACACAGTATTCGAGGTGCGGCCTCACCAGTGCCAAGTACCCAGTAAAGATGACTTTTCTGCTCCTGCTGGCCACACTATTTCTGATACAAGCCAGGATGCTGTTGGCCTTCTTGACCACTTCTGTGCACAATGTTGGCTCATATTCAGTTGTCTGTCAACCAGTACCCCCAGATCCTTCTCTGCCAAACAGCTTCCTCAAGCCTGTAGCATTGCATGGGGTTATTGTGACCCAACACTTAGCCTTGTTGAACCTCATACAACTGGCTGCAGCCCATTGATCCAGCCTGTCCAGGTCCCTCTGTAGAGCCTTCCTACTCTTAAGCAGATCAGCACTTCCAACCAGCTTAGTGTCATCTGCAAACTTGCTGAGGGTGCACTCTGTCCTCTCGTCCAGGTCATTGGTAAAGATATTAAACAGAACTGGCCCCAATATGAGTCCTGGGGGACCGGCTTCCAACTGGATTTAACTCCATTCACCACCACAACTCTCTGGGCCCAGCCATCCAGCCAGTTTTTCACCCAGCAAAGAGTATGCCTATCCAGGCCATGGGCAGCCAGTTTCTCAAGCAGAATGCTGTGGGAAACGGTGTCAAAGGCTTTACTAAACTCCCGGTACACTACATCCACAGCCTTTCCCTTGTCCACTAGGTGGGTCACTTGGTCACAGAAGGAGATCAGGTTAGTCAAGCAGGACTTGCCTTCATAAACCCACACTGACTGAGCCCGATCTTCTGGTTGTCCTGGGAGTGCTGTGTGATGGCATTCAAGATGATCTGCTCCATGACCTTCCCTGGCACCAAGGTCAGACTGACAGGCCTATAGTTCCCCGGATCCTCCTTCCAGCCTTTCTTGTAAATGAACGTCAAGTTTGCTAGCCTCCAACAATTGGAACTTGATGCAGGTATTCTGGTTTTGTGCTTTTGTGTTATTGATGCAATTATTCCATTAGAGTTTTCACAAATAACGTCAAAAAAACACACACTCGTACTCACAAATTCTTATATACATACATATATATACATGTCTATATTGACATTGCTAGTCACAGAAAATGAAAAAAGGGGTTATACATACCGTGGAAGTAAATTCAGTCTTGCTGTTTTCACCAATGTTGACAAATGTTCTCATATGTACTCATATGTTAAAAGCTACATAAGAAAGAACTAAGGAAATGAAACAAGGATGATTCCTTAATAGCTGATTGCAAATGAGCAGCAATCTGCAATAATTCACTGAACCCCAGAAATCCCATTTTATAAAACAAATCACAAGATCAGAGATTTCTCCAAGCAAATTATCAATTTGCACAACAAATATAAAGTGGTAAATATGCCAGGATCCCACTGAGCTTTAAAGGTAGAGCAGCTGCTATATATAGATATGCAAAGTACATTTTCGAAGTGGCCTGTGCATTTAGTTTGATATGTGGCCTTATGTGCTTTACCTCCATGAACTTATTTTTCTTTTGTAAGCATTTCTATTTAATTCGAAAAGTACTGATTTGGGGGGAAACCTCTAGCTGATTAGGCTGGTTCACAGAGCCATAAAGTGTCTCTTCCTTAATGTGGTAGTTTACATATATGCTTTGCCTAGGCATGAGTGGCAGCCCTGGGATTTAATCTGCTACCTTCTGTGTCCCTGTTGCCGGTGTACTGAGGGAGACATGTCCTTAAATTTGTTCCAAATTCACATCTGTTTCTCCAGTTGGATTGACTTAAAATTCAAATGTGATGGTGCAGCTGTTGACCTTTTGCACATGTCTTCTCCTTTGAGGACGAAAAACTAATTTTCTCCTTTTATAGAACAAAGATACAAATAGTTTTCTTTGGGGGCTAGTTTGCATTAGGTTCTTCAGCATGCTCAGCTCTGTGGAAAGGCAATGCACAGAACACTTTTACATCCCTGTGTGAGGTTCAGTCACTGCTCCTTAGCTTAACTTCTGAAAGAGGGAAGACACCACAGAAGGTCAAAACCACAACTGTCCTTTCACATAATTGTGGGGTAGGCCAGATGCATTGAAAGGTGGAAGAACAGAAAATAGTTTACACAGTTGCCTGCACATAGAGAACTGTGTATTTATATGAATCTGAAGTTCATTTTGCAGACCATACTGCATTAAAATACTACTGCAAGCATTCAGGGTTGCACAGAAAATTGTGTTTATATGTGCCATTTTTTTGTGTCAAGTCCTCTTGTATATGTGCCTGACCCTTTATCTGTCTTCACTTTCAAATATGTGGTGACTTGTGTGCGTGTGAGAGGCTCAGGGAGGCAATTTTTACAGTGAGTCACTAGAAAAATGAAAACACAAGGGAAAGTTAATTGCAGTAATTCCTTCACTGAAATGCTTTAAAGCAACAAAATAATATAAATGATGATTTCACCTTCTTTCAACTTATTGATAATGCACAGTAATGCTTCCCTATGAAAACTTATTCTAACAGTGCAGTTTGAAAGTGAAATTTTGTACTGCCCTTAATACTGTTTTATAACATTCCTTTGTGTTCTAGTGCATATACCAGGACATAGTTGGAATTAGGAATGGATGATTTCAGCACCCTGAGAGAACTAATGAAGATTAGTATAAGTAGTTCCATGAGGCATAAAAAATAGTGAGATTTTGGAGAGAAGATGACAAATCAAGGTTAAATTTTGTCTCGACAAAAGAACGAGGAGTGTAGTCAGATTATCTAGCAAGGGCTGTAGAACCCTTTTTGGGGAAAAAAAAGAAAAAGCTTCTTCATTACATTCCTGTGATTTGTTCTAGTCCTGCTGACACAGGCTATTAAAAACCTTGTTTATGTTTTAGAGACTTTTTTAAAGAGCACTTTGGGGCTTTATAGTGTTTGTAGAATGTTCCTTATAGTTAAAATTACATGCTGAGATGGCAGGCTGCTGAGCTAATATATTGTTACACTGATTAAATTGATTAAAAGCTTCATTTTTGACAGGCAAATTGTAGAGGCTGAGATCTCTTTATTGCACATTTCAGTAATTCAGCTCATGTCTTGTCCTATCTAATAATCACTTCTCTGCTTCCCTGTTTAGGAATCATCTCAGCAGCGGGTACATTTTCAAACAGCATATTAGCTTCAGATCTGAATTACATGAGTCACAGTGCATTGGCATTACAAAAGCCTTATTCAAGGTAATGGCTTATTCGGTGAAACACTTGAAATATATTCCTTTTTTTTTTTTTTTGTCTGTGGACAAAGAAAGAGACCCTTGATTTTTAGATTAGAAAATAAAAGATTGTTCTTACTATAGCTGTGGATTGACAGGAGAGGTCATCCTGCAGAAACATTTTATCTTTACTCAGAACAACATATGCTTACTTACAAATGTGTAACAGAGAAGAACATAAAACCTTACAAGAAATCAGTGAAGATATAACAGGCAGATAAAGAAGAGGATTCAGCAACTTAAATCAGCTGCAGAAGAAATAGTTTGCAATAAATGGGGAAATAAGGTTTTTTCAAAAAACCCGAGGAAATCTTAAATTGCTTTAAATAAATGTAGATGTCTACAGACAAATCTGTAGGCTTCTGATGTCTGGGCAAAATACAAAGTGTTCACAGTTTGCCAACAGGAGAGACTGAAGGCAGTCCAGAAATGTGAGTTGTCTGATAGTACTACACAGATATGGGTAGTCAGTGCCAGCCACAAACTGCACTTCTGCAGTGCACATTCCCGATTTGATACAGGCATTAAGCGTTTTTCAGGGTAAAAGCAGACTTATTTAGTCAGAGACCAGTGTTCAGCCCAATGACTCTATTAAATGAAGAATACACTACTTGCCTATCTTACAGCATGAAAGGTAAGAAGATGAAGTGTGTCTACCTGTTTCAGACTGAAGCTCCATTAGCTCAGTACCCTGAATTGCTGATTCTGCTCAATGAACCATAGAACCCAGCTTCGGGCTATCAGAAATTTAAAAACTTCTGGTGTGGTGGTGACAAGCTGCCCACTCTATTTGGATGCCACTGATGAAGCTTATCTTTGGATTTTACTTTTGGAAACTATTTGCAATGTAGGCCACGTAGTATCCTGTGACAGTGAATTCAGTAACTGAATTATGTTCCGTTTTAAACCTGTCATTTCATTTGGAAACCCATTTTTCTTTTATTGTGAGAAATTATAATTAATCATTTCACTTCTTGCTTTATTCCTACCATCCATTACGTCAGAGGGCTCTGGCCGTCCCCACACCTTATGCTGGAAAGCATCCCAGATACAGCAATGTTTCCAAAACTTCTCTAACAACACTTGCAGCTGACAGAGAACTTTTAGTGCAGGTGTAAAGACAGTTTAAATGTTGGTATCTTTCCTCTGCAAACAGGAATCTAAAAGGGTAAGTGTAAAGGAAAACTAAATAGCTTGGGGCTGGCTTGGAAAGAGGTAAGGAAAGCATCACAGCCATATAGGACTCTCAGCCACATGAAAATCTGAGAAATTGCATCTCCCAGCAGCTAGAAGTTGATATCCTTTGGCCATAACATCTAAAAACACCTCTGGAAAGAAGGATAGGGAGGTGTAGTAGCTGACTGTACTCAGCAGGGCCTGCTGTGAAGCACAGTCACTGGGATCTGATGTGCTTGCCTGACACTGGTAGAATAGACACTGCCCACAGAAAATCAGGGAAGGAACTGCAAAGCTGTCTGATTATTTTTTATTTTTTTAAATTGTTTTCTAATGAGCAATGAAAATTACAAATACCTGTAAAATTAAGATAGGAATCCTATGTTATAAGTGTGCATTAGACGTGATATGCAGGTCATAAGGGGTAGCATAACGAAAGCAATCAGTTTAGATTTCATACAGGGCAGAAACTGGGACACGTAGAGATGATGGTCATCCTAGCAGCATTTTGACTAGTACCAACAACATGTTACCAATCCCCAGAGATTTAGCACCTAAAGTGAGTCCCACACAGTTCTGGGAATTATTTATAGGAAACTATATTATTTTTTAATCCCTAACCTGTACGTGTGTGTGAACAAGTACATCAGATATTTTTGATCCCATCTACAAAAGGTAGTCCCCACAATCCACAAATTTGGAACACCTTACATCAGCCCAGCTCTCAGCCCAACAGTGAATTACACACCTTTCTTTCCTGTATCCCTATGAAAGAACTTGCTTTGTATCCTGTAAAACAAATAAAGAATTATTTTGGAAATAATCCAAAAATTCTTCAGTAGGTGATTTTCTGGTAAGTCTGAGCCAGGATACTGTTGCATAATCTCCTAATATTTCTCCTTGAGTGAAGGACATTTAGTTGTTTCTAAGGGATAATTTGACCTGCTATTAGCCCTCATCAGGAGCTAGGAAAACCCTTACAGCATTCATCTATAGTTAGAAATACAACACCATATGAGCCTAAGAGAAAAATATGAAGTGCAAAGAAAATATATGTCCAATAAGGCTAAGTCTTCCTTCATTAATCACTATAAAAAAACACACATTGAAACTTTTTCATTTAAAGAGGTAGAGATTTCACTTATTACTCATGCTGGATCATCCTGTACACTGGGGATTTGTAATCCCTATTGACTCTCCACGCTTCCTCTCCCATAATCCACAGATTTTTTTCACCAAGGGTCTCCTTGGCATTTTAGCTAATATTTTAATTTCTACATTTTGTGCTGTTGCACACCTGTAAAAATAAGTTTATTATTTCATTAAGGAGATTCAAAAGAGAGCCAGGGGAACCTTTAAGCAACAGTTAGTAGAAATTCTATTCTTCTGTAGCCGTTTAACACTACTCTGCCTTTTTCCATGTTTTGCATTATCATCTGTCAGTCTACTTTAAAATGGCAAAGTTTACTGAAAATGCAGGTACTACAGAATCAGAGCTAGAAGATTTGCTGTTGTGTTCCTTACCAGAAGTTTGGTACAGTCGCCAATTTTAAGAAGGGTGGAGGTTCATATTCAACCATATAATTATTCCAGATTATGTTTTTTTAATTTTCACCCAATCTAATTTTTCTAAAATCACGTTTGTTTTCATGTTTCACCATGCTTGTTTTGCATATTCAGGCTACATCCCTTTTGATTTCTGTGAGGAATCACCACAGCCTCATTTTAGTTGCCTAAATTTGGCTTTCCCTTGCCTTCCTCCAGATATGATGATTCAGGCAGGAACATATTTGGAATAGTCTACATCTTTTCAATGTCTGTATATGGATACTAGTTAGTCTGATCTCCTGATTTAGACCTATTAATCAGTTTCCTAAAGGCAGGTGGTATAAATATCCCTTTCCCCAGAGGACTAGCTTTCTAAATAAGTGCACAGTTACTCTGGGACTTGGGCACCTACTGAGGATTTCACTGGTATACAGTAATGTGTTTCAGATCTAAGCATGGGATAAATGTATGTATGTTTGGTTGATTGCTCCTTCCTTTCTGTTGCACTGATGTGCACCTATTGATACCCTCTAAAATTCTGAAATCTGGACTCAAATGAAATTATCTCCGTAATTCCTATCCACTCATCTCATTCCTTACAGTTTGGGTCCTTGCCATTTTTAACTGATGTTAGCCAATGAGGAAGAAATACTGCTTTGTCTTGGGATTGTGATGATTATTAATACTTACAGAATAATGAATTTATTTTGAAAAGTGTATATCCAACTGGCTCTGGACACCTTGGGAAACAACCACAGATGTGTGGAAAAATGAGTGCAAAGACGAAACAGAGCAGTAAATTGTGCATGACATTCTTCTCAAATGGTCTTGCTTTCTGAGGTCAACCAATTGGAAGTAATTGTTGGGACTAGGTATGACAGAGCTGAGGAAGGATATGGGGAAATTCAAGTGAAGACGATAACATTCCTAGAGGTCTCTGGAGCTGAAGTGACATACTGTCTCAGCAATACTCTAAGATGTCATTATTAATAAGCCCAGTGACCTGGACACCTACTAATCAGTTTGAAGTTGCTGGATGTACTATAGGAACTATCCTTAAAAAGATGTGTTTCTTACCAAGAAGGGTGGACAACCCTGGATCATAAAGCTTGCAAAGAAAAAAAAAAAAAAAAAAAAAAAAATCAGTGTCCCAGATTATTTTGGGTCACTGCTGGGATCCACGTACCTTGTCTTTACCTACCTATAAAATTGTCATTGCTCTATCAGTATTGAGGAAGGGCACTATGGAAGATTTCAAGATTCCATTCAGACTGGATATAAAGACGAAATGTTTTACAATGAGGATGCTGGAACACTGGCACAGGCTGCCAAGAGAGGTGGTGGATGCCCATCCTTGGAAACATTCAAGGTCAGTTTGGATGGGGCTCTGAGCCACCTGATCCAGTCAAAGATGTCCCTGTTCACTGCAGGGGTGTTTGGGCTAGATGACCTTTAAAGGTCCCTCCCAACCCAAATTATTCCAGTCCTGAGGAGGCCCTTAGGTCTTGCATTGCTTGTGAATCCCAAGCCACTGAGAAATGCCACTAGAAAGATGGTTTCAGAGAGAGTGCTGAATAATTGGAAAAATATATGGGCTCCTGTTAAATTTCACTAGTACTTTCCCATGTGAAGCTATGCGGTACACTTTTGTGGATAAATAAGGGTAAAGATTTCCTTGGATTTGGTACAAATGCTTCCAACCTAAAAACCTGGCCAGAATTAAGTAAAGATCTGGAATGAATACTGAGCCACTGAAATGTCTTTTCAATCATTTCAGCAAAGTTGTCTTTGCTCAATTCTTTATCGAAACACAGTTTGCATTTATAGAGTAATTGTATAGTAAAAAGCCAATGTTTCTGAACAAAGTCTATGAATAAAAGTCTTCAACCATAAAGAAATTTAAAAGAATTGGAATGTGGTTTCAGATTAATGTAGTCTTTCTAAAAGAAGCGCTGCATATATTACCTACATACTCAGTTTGTTCCAAGTCCAGTAATGATTTTATCCCATATACTTACTGCCGTCTTAACACTACCTCTACAAAGACATTTTTTGGTTTTCATTAGCTTAATGTATGACAAGTACAGAGTTGACATGGTGGTCATGACACAAAGTAGAATTATGGTTTTATGTTGGCAAAGTGTATCCATGCATGGATCAGGAACTTCATGACAGTGAATACAGTGGTGATACTTCAGCAGCAAGTCACAATAACTGACTAAAACATCTTAAAAAAATTTTCCAGAATGCATATGGTCATGATTTGCACTGATCAGTTAGGTAGCAAGAATTAGTATAAGGGCAGCCATATGCAGAAGACTGCGAGGTGCAAAATGGCATGTAAAAGGAGAAAATCATGACTGCAAGTCTACCTTAAATTTCAAGAAAAAAAAATCTTTACTCCTTTTTCAGTTTATGTAGATAACTGTTGACGTAAGAGAATAACAAGGAACTTAAGGATAAAACTGATGTATGATGCTAAACCAAAATCTTCATGATTGGGAATCTATTCTTCAGTGTCTGAGTACTGCTTATGTTTCTCTTAGAACAGTGTTAGAACAAAGTTGATTTTTTTTTCATGATACAGGTTAAAAATCAGAATTACTTGATCTCATACATGTGAAAGTTTATAACAGAATGCATAAGGGTAAACTATTACAACAAAAGTAAATGAACAGTTAGTGAATGTAAATCTCATCTAAAACTATCATGGCAAAGGATGCAATACAGAAAGATACACCATGTATTGGTTCTCATATTCCTGACCCGATATTTTGATTTCAGCAGGCATAATTACTCTAACCAGGTTTAGCTGTATCTCTGAATAAAATGTTAACATTACAGGAGATCTTAAGCACTATTGAGGGGTTGAGTCTTGACAAAAGGCTGGGTATGAATGATTTATATATGAGGAATATTATATACTGAGATTATGCATGTGTGTGTGCACATGCATTTACATGCACTCAGATGTTTGTGTGGTTTGTGTGGTCACAGGAAACAGAATACATGTTTATCTCCTAATCCAACTTCTCTGAATATCACTGAATTTGCAGAATTTATTGTGTACAGAATTTTTTATTATTGCTTCAAATGCAGCATTGGAAAGAATATTGTATAAACAGTCTTGGGCAGATTGCAGAAACCTGCTAAATATCAATTCTGTTAAAGCTAAGCTTCAAATTCAAATCAATTTAATTATGATTTTTTTTCTTTCTATTGCCATGGTTTTGCTTATTTACGTGCAGTTAACAAAATGTGCTGCAGTGAAAGAAATAATTGCCTTTTCTTTATGGCACTCATAATTCAGAAAAGTTGTTTGAAGCAACTGCACTTGTAATGGGTTTTATGAATTAATGATAAAGTGTATTGAAATATATTAAATTCAGTATCACTTTCAATAAGAAGCTGAAGGTTATGATAATTGAAGTATAAGGTTGTTGGAAGTAAAAATGGACACTTATGATATACAAGTTTGAAACATACTAAGGAATTTTTTTTTCTTGTAAGGTGCCATTTTATTTAAAGTTTTGCCATTTATTGTATTAGTTTCTAATTTGCATCCAAGAAAATGTGGTCACGCAGCTTCTGGTGACTTCTGAAATGGGAGCTGACTACCCCTCCTGTGAGGAGGATGGTGCTCTCTGCTATGTCATCACGACTTGATCTGGATGGACAAAACACTGTAAATAGTCACCCTTGAGCTGTGTATGACAGTGAGAAGGCATCTGACACCCAAAGTTGCAAAAAAGCAGGAACCAGACAGTGTTTTTCTGACTTACCTATAAACAGTGATTATGGAGAAAGCTGTTTTGGAGTCAAGTGGTATAACATACACGTAAAGGGATTCAAGCTCCTTGAAGTGTGGCAGATATCTGGAATAAACTTTCTAGATCATGTTGCCTTGGGGAAAAAACCCTAGGGTAGGAATTTCCCAGAATATAAAAGTCAGGTGAATGAGAATAAGAAAAGACTTAAATTAATCGGATTTTTTCTCAGGTCTTGAAGAGAGAAAGGCCATGTTTTTTTCTGCAAGATGAGAAAGGCTGGGAACCATTCTTTGGCTATGAGGCCAAGTGGCAAACCATGATTCATACCTACACATCTAAAACCTCTCCCAAAACATGGTAGAAACATTTGAATTGCTTACCCAGAGCAAACCCTGAATACACAGGCATTGTCTGGGATGCCAGAAATGTACCGGAAAGCTAATCCAAAGGCAGGGTAAGATGTGTCAGAATTCTTCTAGAGTAAGCTGATTGTATGAATTTTTTTGCTGTCTGGCTTCAAAGAAATAAAACATCTGTAGGGATTACTCTTGAGAAAAATCTCTCACTTTACATCATTTATTTCTTCCCTAAATGAGGAACAAATCTTTAAAGTCTAAAAAAGATTCTACTTTTTGTTTTTATCGTAGCCTGATCCTGCAAACAGAGCATAGTGAGAAAGGGAGTGAATCCAGACTCACAGTGGGTTCAGATTTCCTACATTCTTTCTTTGCTACTTTTATACCATTTTTCATTTTTGTAGCTTATCTTATGCATTATGTCATAATTCATTCATAAAAATCCCTTCCAGTTAAACAACAAAAAATTTTAGGCTAAAGAATGTGTGTTTAATGGATCATATATTTAGATCCAACTACAGTTATTGAGAAGGTCATGATTCAAAATAACAGTATAATCTTCTGCTTTGGTTTGTGTAGTGGCCTCTTGTCTGTTTCAACAACGAAATGTTGATTCACAGCCTCAAGACAGACTGTGATGTCATACCCAACTAAGGAGGAGTAACTGTTGGATAGTTCTCCCATTAGCAGAATGATATTGAATGGGTGGAACCTGAGACAAGGACTATGATACAGCATAAGGTAGAAAATTTTTTGTGGGACTGGAAAAGACTGAACTCAAAAGACATTTGTGTTTCTAGACCAAGACCATAATTAGTAATTTTCTACAAGAAAAAGTAAAAACTGCAATTGCCATCGTTATGATGGAAATACCAAGTGTGTTTTTAGAAAGCTTATTTTCATCCAGGCCATTAAGCAGTTCAGAACAGTTTGGAGCAAGGCTGTTTTAATACCTGGGATCACTATAAATAGCAAATGCTGGAAGGAAATGTTGTTTCAGTTGACCAATGTTTTTATTTTATTTAGTTTACTTTACTTTAGTTTCTTTCAGTATCTCATTCAAAGTGCAAGTCAGATGGGTACATGTCTTTGGGTACATTCCTACTCCTGCCAGCCGGGAAGAAACAAGCAAGTTCTCCGTAGCAGCCAGAGTGGTTTTTGACAGAGTGTCACTCAGTTGCTGTGCTCCCACTGCTAAAAGGTGGGAGGGGAGGCTTTCACAAACCAGGCAGCGAGACACCACACTGGAAGAAAAGAAAGAAAAGAGGCAGAATAGATGAAGTACAGGGAAAAAGGAAAAGAGAATTTGTGAAACTTCTTCGGAAAGTCTCTGGATCAGAATTATTTGGAAATGGGAGCTCAGAGGACAGGGAATCATCCTCTCCAAGCTGCTGGGAAGCACAGTGAGCTCTCAGAGGAAAGTAAGTCACAAAGCTGGGAAATGTCACTAACAATGTATCGGTCTGTTTTCCCTCTCTAACTCCTACTTTCCTCCCTGTTTCCAGTGATTTAAAGTGAGCTGTGATTAGCCTGGTGACTCTGGTGGGTGATTTCCCTGAAGAGAAAGCAAACTACAATATTTAAATGTAGCATTTGATACAAGCGTGAGCCAAGCCTCACCTTTTTATGGCTGGAAAAGAAGGAAACACAAGAGACTTATGATTTCGCTTTAACGGTTGTACAAATAGCCAGATTGGCTGGTGTCAGAGTGTGCCTGAGACAGGCCTCAGCATTTTTCTGGTGTAAAAGAAGAAACCACAAGAGACGTTCTTTTTCCCTGTCATATCCAGGTGTTTGTTACTTGTTCTTGGTAGTGGATAGAATTGTGTATCCTCTTTTTTTTCTCGTCTTGCATGTATTTAGTGTTTGATCTCCCTCCGCTGAACTGTGTTCTTTAAATTTTATTGTGGTGTTCATTGAAAGCTGGAAGAGGGTGAAAAGACCTCTAGCTGAATACTAGCTATACTGGACAAGTTGTAGTTTTGTGCTCCACCGAAATTAATTGCCAACAGTCCTCAATGTACTTGTGAATTACGAAAAATGAAGAGAAGTATTTAGAAATGTAGGATTTGCCATATTGGGTCTGGCTTGAGAACCATATTGTCTAGTACTTTGTTTCTGGGAGTGGCCAGAAGTTAATTAAAGTAGTATTTTTACAGAAAATTTAAACGTGTGATTCCCTGCTCTGTTGCCAATATAACATCAGTTTTGGCAGAGGAAATACATGGCATCTGTTAATAGGCAAGCAAAAGGAACTTTATGGAGGAAACTAAAATAATATGTCTTTGGCTTTGTTTGTGTTAAGTAATTCATGACTAATTGTAAGCAGATACTACATTTAAATGCTGGGTTACATCCTAAACTGATGTAGATCTTACAGCTCCATTGCTATCAGCAGGGCTATTCTGAGTGACATATGCTAATGGTGTGATTCATAGTGAGAAAGACTGATAGCAATAACAGAAATTCCAATTCCGAGTTAACCTTTCTTCAGTGTTTCCCTCTTTTGAAGTCTATTTTAATGTCCTTTTCTGTCTCAATTCAAGAAGTTACACTTCATTTGATTTTACAAAGCAAGCTAAACAGAAGCTTAATCTTGATTCTCTACTGTCCTGTACCCTTTGTAGCCACTTCAGAATAAATGTGAAAGATTTCTACCCATATTTAGCAGCATTTGGTATTCATTTCACCCAAGTATAATGACAAAGAGGATAGAGGGCAACATATGATAGAAGTACAAAGCCCCAGTAGAACCAAAGGAAGGCAGTGGCTGTTTCTGTTTGTGATTCTTTGATGGCTGTAGATTCATTGTAAAAAATAGATATGTGTTTTGGGAAAAAGAGATGCACAGTATGTTCCATGCTATGTCAGAATGCTCTCTGTCTAGGATTGCTTACAACAGATAACAAAAAGAGACATAAAACCCTATCAGCCTTGCATGTAAAGTGTCAATGTTAATTACATGTAAATTAGTATATACTTCCAATCAAATTATGCATCCAAAATCCAGAAAAGCAGAATTGTTCACAGTATAACCTCAAGTGTTTTAATACATTTAGCAAGACCTTTAGCTATATTTATGTTACATCTGACTTTAAAGATATTTTCTAGCAACGCCATGCAGAAAAACCACACCAAAATATGAGATACAAGTATTCATTTAGATGAGATACAAAGTTAACTTTTGATTTCTTGGTGTCTCAAGCAGATTATGTTTTTTATCAAGGCTGAGGAGTTCTAGCAAAACAAGCTATTTATCTGCAGTCAGCTTCCAAACTATAATTTTTTATTGCTTTTTGCACTGTGTACCAAGTATATCAGATATTCTACCACATGCTAACACTATGAATTGGTTATTTCAAACCTGTTAAGATATGTATACTTTGGCAAAGGAAGAGAGAACACTGCTAGTAAAAGACTCAGCAAATATGGAGAACATTTTTCATACGTTCCGAAGAAAAGTTAATTAACAAACCATATGGGAATAAATAGGAAAGAAAAAAGATGCTGTGCTAGCATGAAGACAGCAGACTGAATAAAGGCGATCATATGTGCATTCCAGAGGAGAAATAAAAGCAATGTCTTTTCACTCAGAAACCACCTCTGAGTCTGATACAATAACTCTGGTAATAATATCTCAGTGACTTATGATCAAATCCAAAACAGTGTTAGGCTTTTACATTGAAAAGTATGGTCTAGAGAAACTTTCCTCCGTAACTCCCTGATGAGGGACACCCTCTGCCAACTGAGTTCCCCCTGTGCCTGCAGCTCAACTCTCTCTATATTACCAGGGCTGACTGGCCTCAAAAGCGGGTTTCCTAGCACTCACCTAAACCTGGCTAGATCTAAGCCAAAACCTCTAAATCAAACTCAGTCAGGTCACTTGAAAATACATCATCAATATGTGTGACATTGTACCCTTCAATTGAAAGCTCACCAAAAAAAGGATTCTTCTCAGCAAATTACAAAAAAGAGGGGAGTATATGTCATTGCACAGCTAATATGAGTGAGCTACTGGTAGAGGATCAGCGTGCAAGAAGGGATATGGTGCCCCATCCACTTCGAGCACTCTCTCTAGAGCTGGGGCATCTAGCAATGGCATTGCAACAGTGTTCAGCTCATGTACAAGAGTGCCTGGGTCTGGTTACTGCTGCCGAGGTTGTGGGGGTTTTGTTGCTGCTAATGGCAGGTTTGGGGTGTGGTCTTTTGTTTGTTTGTGTGTTTGTTTGTTTGTTTTAATGCAATGTTTGATTCAGGAAAAAAACAGGGAACTGGGAAATGGGACATCTGAGTATCCTTAGGCTGAGTCAGGAACTAAATCCAGACTTTTTGCTTTCTGGACAACAGGTCTAAAACCCAAACTAGTATATAAGCAAGGTTTCTGCAAAGCTGCATTTTAAGTGAAGGAAACAATAAGAAGTATGGCTTTCTTTCCTTTTTTTCACAGTCCCTCAAATGCCTATCCTCAGGAGTAACTCGATCACTTACACACAGCTTTTGACATGTGGCTAGGAGCCCAACTACCTTTGATTAATTTCCACTAAGTCCTTAAATACTTTTGAGGGCTAAAGACTGAAGATTGCAGGCCCTATTAAAAGTCAGTACAATGTAGCTTCCTAAATATGCAACAGTTCAGTAGGAGGGATTGCTGTTCCCCATCAGAGACACCCAAGCCTTCCACGTGCTCATTCCTTACAAGTGACAAGTGAATTTCAGCACAAAGATTCACCTGGAAACACAGACAGCATTTGCAGCGTTGTATTGCAGCAATTACTGAAAAGACTTAGTGAGTCATATGGTACTCATTTATGGTGTTGTTACCTATGTGGATATGGAAAGGAGCTCATATAAATATTTAACGTATACCATTAACTAAACCTATAGAAACTCCATGGAGCATATGTTTTACCTGATTCCATTATGAGTAATTAGAGTAGTGCCTAGCAACCATAACTGAAATCAGGTCTTGTTTGTATGAAGCAATGTGCAAGCATATAATAAGAGATGGTCCTGACCTCAAAAGAAAGTACAGAAGGCATTATGTATCAGCATTTTTGCTATACATTATGATGTCTTACACAAACTTCTCAAGGGCCTCTTTGAAATTTCAAGAAAGACAGAATAGAGTATTTTAGAATTTTAAAAACTCTTCTATTCTATGCCAAACCTTAGCTGGGGCATAATCAAAGTAATTTCTACTCTAAGAAATTTATGAGTTAAGTGCAAAGTTTAATGCTAATATTCTCTGGCGCATTCATGCAAGGTAAAAATATGTTCACCCTGTCTATGAAACATGTAAGTCAGATCTCCTTTTGGAGCCTGAAATTGTCTTTGAGACAGTGCACTGAAAAAGTGTTTTTGGGTACAGGGGTCAACAATCCATTTGATGCAATCTGTAGTATCTTTGTGCAAATGTTTGCAAACAGTAGTTTAATGTTCCAAATCTTCAGGAACTATTAGGGCAACTTCAAGTTTCATAGAATCATAGAATCATAGAATGTTTTGGGTTGGAAGGGACCCCTAGAGGTCATCTAGTCCAACCCTGCTGCAGTGAGCAGGGACACCGCTAACTAGATCAGGTTGCTCAGAGCCCCATCCAACTTGATCTTGAATGTTTCCAGGGACGGGGCCTCCACCGCCTCTCTGGGCAACCCGTTCCAGTGTTTCAAGTTTACTTCTTGGAAACTTTACTACAGAAGAAACACTAATGTTGAAGCAAAAAACCCAGGTCAGGTTAATTTTTAAGTTCAAAGGCACACAGAATATTTTGCAGTTCCAAATCAGCTCTGAAGTTGTACCACAAAGCCCCCCAAAACTTTGATATACAGAAAATTTCTCTTGGTTTGGAAGGGAACTGGAAATTCCTGTGCTTTTTTCTCTTTTTTTCACCTTCTTGCCACCTAATTCAACCATGCATATTAGAAGGAAATAAACTTTTGCTATTTCAGGATCAAAGAAGAGAAAATAAATGGATGTTTAAATTACATATTGAGGGAGCATGAGGGAAGAAAGTTTTGAAAAGCTAGGGCAGATACTCACTTCAGGAACTGCTGTGAGTGTTGCTCAACAACAGGCAGGGGTCTAGTTGAGAAGGTCCATAGAAAGGCCAGAGCAGAGGTCATACCTGGCCAGAACAGTTGCTGCAAGAGGAGGAATCGCATCCTGTGGCTGGAGGGCTCTAGCCACCTCCTGTGCCCCTGGGTGCAGTACCATGCTTGGGCAGCAACCCTGCACAGCCCGGGGGGAGTGAGAAAGAACTTGTTGTTAGGCCAGCAAGGCACTTTACTTCTCATGCAGCTCACATCCAGAGACTGCAAGAGGCAGAGGCTAAGCTGCTGGTAAACTGGGAACAGCAGCAGGTGTGTGTGCAATTCACATCCACGTCGGGGTTTGCTAAGCTGTGGGATGGGGAAACACTGCTCTACAGTGAGTCTTCAAAGAAGTTTATAGTCTGCGTATGTAGAGAGCAATGACGAGGCACGAAAAAGTTGCAGCAAAGTTACAAATGCAAAACCCTCACTAGCATCTCTCTGTACTCCTCTGCAGTGTCTGTGCAGTGCTTCTTTTTGTATGGCTCCAGCATCAAAATACTGCAGCATCAGGAACGGGGAAGGAAACCTGCAAGCCACATAATTGGGAAGAATCTGATCATCCTGGGTCTCTGTGATTTCTCCTATGTTCTTGCCATCTCTTGAATCTTGGAGGCTTGTAGGAAAGCCTGGAGTTAAAGAGGCATACGGGTTCCACTGTGTCTCCTTGATTCTGAACCTCAGCTTTCACAGCAAAACAGAACTCGGAGGAGATTTTATTCTGCTGGAGCGGATTGTTCAGTTTAGGTTGAACACTGGTTGACTGCCCCCTAATTTGAAGTATTAAACAAACTTGTTTGAGTAGATCTACATTTTGCTATTGTAACTGCCTGGGAGGATAGTTTGGGAGGATAACAGTGTATCACAACTGTGTAAGTCTGTCTCATTTTTACTCAATTTAGGTAAATGCTGACCTAATTCTTCTGCGTGTCGTAAGTATTTAAAAATGTTGAGTGGCACATAAAAATAGTTTTTAAGGCCTTATTACAGATAAGACTTTCACTTTATTTAAAGATCAAAATTTAAACATATAATTAATCTTAAATTAAATTTTGCTGAATAAGGTGGGCTTGCTGGATAGGTGTCTAAATGCTTTGACTGAGGAGTCAAGTGATTAATTCCTTCAGATGCTGCAGCAGAACTTACACTGGCAGCAGTGCTGCCAGACCAATGCTCTGCTTCTGTTAAGGTGGGAGGCAAGATCAATGCCACAGGTACCAATGCGGCATCATATCAAGATGAGCAGCAGAAACACAGCTTCACAGTGCTCTGGATAGGAATGCCAGAGAACATCAAATGCAGACAGAAGACATCAATCTTGTCACACTGAAGAGTAGCAATGCAAGCAACTTCCTAGAGTAATAACATGGTATCTGACTTGGCAGAACAAATAAAGAGCAAAATTAAGTTTGAAGACAAGGAATTCATAAGAAATTGTCATCCAGCAGGTGTTTAAGAATTTTTTTCTATCTGAGGTATCCCAAAGGAAAGGCAATCTCATGTGGAATTTCTGGACCCAGAAGTCAATGGTGAGATCATAGAATCATAGAATCATAGAATGTTTTGGGTTGGAAGGGACCCCTAGAGGTCATCTAGTCCAACCCCCCTGCAGGAGCAGGGACATCGCTAACTAGATCAGGTTGCTCAGAGCCCCATCTAACCTGGCCTTGAATGCTTCCAGGGATGAGGCCTCCAGTACCTCTCTGGGCAACCCATTCCAGTGTTTCACCACCCTCATTGTAAAGAATTTCTTCCTTATATCCAGTCTAAACCTACCCTGGTTTAGTTTAAAACCATTACCCCTGGTCCTGTCGCATCTGGCCCTACTAAAAAGATTTTCCCCATCTTTCCTATAGGTCCCCTTTAGGTATTGAAAGGCCGCAATCAGGTCTCCCCGCAGCCTTCTCTTTTCCAGGCTGAACAAGCCCAACTCTCTCAGCCTGTCCTCATAGGAGAGGTGCTCCAGCCCTCGGATCATTTTTGTGGCCCTCCTCTGGACCCGCTCCAACAGTTCCATGTCCTTCTTGTGCTGAGGGCTCCAGAGCTGGACGCAGTACTCTAGGTGAGGTCTCTAGGTGATGGCTACTGATTGTATAGTATAGGATTCTATATGAGAACCTAGGCATAGTATCTGCTCAAAATAAACAAAAAGCTGCTTAGGAGCTTATACACCTTAACTGCAACAGTTAAAGAATTGTAATAAGGTAATAATATGAGAGGAATAAACAAGAAAATAACTCCCAAACTTCCAAATCATTCCATAGTATCACAATTTTTGTCTAGAAAAGTCAGCTTTTTCTACATATACTAAAATGCTGAACAGCAAGAACAAATTCCACACAGAAATATAATAAATAGGAAGTCAGCTGGTGCTAGTTTATAAATTGTGACAGAATTTGAAGGCAACAATGGCATCTCCAGTGGGGCTATAAAGTTCAATCTTTATTTAAGATTCTAAGTTGAGGCAGCAAAACCAAATGCATGATGAAGTCCAGTCAAATAATATTGCTAAAGAATATTTATTATAAAATCAAAATATCAGGGTAAGTGGTTCAACTTCACAGACACTCTTTTTTCTCTTATTAGTTTTTTCCTCCTGTAAGATTAATATGTTGCTAGCACTTATTACTTTTGCAGACCCAGGTGGATTACTGGCAAGCTTTGTTAAGCCTTATTTGTATTGTATTCTCTCATAAAGCTTAAGTAAAACTGAGAAATGAAGACTGCAGACAAATCTATACATTGTTGTCCACTGATGATGTTCTTGGAACTATGACCTTAATAATGGCCAGCTACAACAATTATAATTGCTCTTTTTATTAGCTCTGTTATTCTCATTTTGCACCTACAGCATGCCAGGCCTTCCATATCATCAGGAAATTGAGGAAGCTTTGCACATTGGAGTCAATTAGAGCTTTTTGGCATGTGTTTCTACAACACATGTACTTCTTAAGCTGGGATTTGAGTTGTTTTTCAGACAAAGAAATACTGAAAAGAGAAAAATAATAACTGAACCTCTGTAGAACAGAGAGGAATATTCTGTAAAAAGAGTGAGAATAAGTCAAAAGGTCACTGAGAGGTGAAGTGGGATACAAAAAAAAGAAAGAAAGGAGACAGTAGGTCACAATAAAAGAAGAAGTTTCAATACAATTGCAATGCGTTAGCAGAGGGGGTGTTAGCACCAACACCCAGTCCCTCAGCAGCTCAGGGACTGTGAAGTTTATAGGAGATCTCTGTGAATTCATCCCTTCAGCTATGTGCTGTGAAATCTTGGTGGCTAATTTTCCATGAGTGCCAAGACAAACGTGAATAACAATGGCAGTTTAAAAGCCCATCTCATCAAAAAATTTAAAAAAAAGTGTTACGTCAAGTGTTAGTGTACACTAACCTATTCAGAGAAGGTGTGTATTGTTGCTGCTCTGAGCTTACATACTCATTCTTCATTATGGTTATGGCCAAGCTTTTGCTAGGAAATACAACCTTCTGCCATGCTTACACTTCAAATTTACTCGCAACTGAATAGCAGGTATCTCAGAAGAGATGCATATGCAACTCTGCTCGCAACTTCCCTCCACTGTAGCCTTCTATAAATCAGTGCATAAATTTGATTCTCATTTATTAACTACTCAGTTTCCATAATAACCTTTAATAAAGGTCTGATAAATGACTTTTGGATGCTCAAGTAAGCTGTATAAGCTGTGTTTTCCTTATAAGCACTAACATTGACCTCTTTGGAGAATGATAATATATTTTTGCAGTAGGACTGTCAAAAATGAATGAGAAAGACTGTGCTCACGATTTCCAAGGAAATTATGTTTTTCTGTGTCCATGATTTCTGATTTTACTATAAAATTTCATATTTGTCAGAGGCTTATTTGAATTGGAACTTGCTAAACTTTTTCATAATCCTTTTTTATTAATATTATTTAATGCCATTTCTGGTTAGTAATCATCCAGTACAAATTTGCTTCCAGATTTCAATTGTAACATATGAGGATATATTTCAGGATAAATTTCCATGGTTTTATTTCCATGTGTTTAATTTCCATGATATAGCTTCATCTCATTACATTTTAGTAAAGAACCATGTGAGTAGTGTAACTTCAATTTCTATTATTTTTTTCCAACACTAGGAAATTAGTTTTGAACGTAAACAAAATACTGTTTAGAACATTTAAGTAAGACCAGTTGACACACTTATCATAATTATTTCTATTGATGAATCTGAGGATTATAACTCCTATTAAAATCACACCAATTTAAAAAGTTACAGCTAAAGCCTAAAGCTTGCAGGAGGAGTATGTGCCATAATTTAACCTAAGGCTTTCTATTAATAGTCATGGAATGTGTGATATGCAATGACCCGTTAATTGCCATTGGTTCTTTTTTTCTTGAGCACCTCAGTTAACTTTTTTTTTTTCCAGAAAATTGGGGGGTTTTTAACTGGATTTTGACATAATATGTAATGACAGTTTCATAACACATCTGGAAGCTGTTGTTGATTTTTAAGGTCACTGGCAAAGGGATGTTCCATATTTTCCAATGCTTGATAATGTTATTATTAATGCGAATATTGTGATTTTGGTGTATTTTAATACTGTGTTGCTTTAACATATAGGAGGAAGATATTTTTTCCTCTCTCTGTCATTCATCTTTGAAAAGAATGACCTGCATTTGTCCATTTTTGGATGTAATTTCTGTATTATCTTAACTTTTTTTCATCAAGGCATCCTGAAGAGATAAAACTATGAGATTCTTTATGAACACCAAATTTTTGTTTCATACAATTTCATTAAGAATAGATCTAACAAAACCAGATTTGATGGTGAGCTCATCAACAGCCAGCTTCCTTTCCATGAAACTGAGATCTGAGATTTTGATATATTTTTTTGAAAAAGTGAAAACAGATCTTGCCAGCTGTATAGTGCACTACAAATACAACAGCAAAGCATTTACCAAGGTGTATCTTCTCATGGCCGAGAACAGACTTAAATATTAACAAATGCATTAATCAAATATTTTCTTTGCATATACCTGTCAACTCAAGGGCTATTTGAAAACTCTTCATTACAATAATTAGTATAAATAATTCATATTCTCAGTCGATCCTGAAGCTTATTCTTGAAGCTTGATGGTATGAGGTGTCATCAGTGTGGATGGTCTTGAAACCTTTTTGTGAGAGTCAGTGACACACAGGTTCATCTCTGACTATGTGAATTCTGAAATCATAAAGTGACTCCTAGGTTGTCAGAAGTGTGATTGCCATAGGAGGAATGGTGTGCATTCAGATTATACTAACCTGGAGAAGAGGAACTGGTTAGATAATCTCTCAAAACCTCTTTTGGCTTCCTTTTTGTGAATCTCAGCAGTTATCTGTGCAAACAGTGCACCTAAATACACATTCACACAAATATCACTGGTTCTTTTTTCTTCCTACAAATATAAACAGAAAAAATAAACAGAGAGAAAATGTTAAACAATTTTCAGCCTCAGAAAATGTGAATAATATTTTGTGCATATTTCAGATTCATTCATATTGCAGTCAAAATATTTTAGCTCTGTTTCTTCACTTCTGAAATTTATTTTTGACACTTTGACACTCTCTCTGCTTGCCATCTTTTGAGCTGTGACTAACTGTTTTATGGCATTCTCTGTTGACAAATGAAATATTAGAGATTCTCTTTAGACTTATCCAAAACAGCTTTTCAGAACATCAAGGTCTGAAAAGCATGTGTCATACAACACTTCATTTAAATATTGTTAAACATTAACTTTAATTAAATTAGAATTTACTGGCAAGAGTGGGTTTGTGTTGACATACTGCTTTGAAAAGCACAATAAATGTTTTTTGAAAAATATGTCACAACGAACAGGATAACTTGTTTATTACATGCAATTCCAAAAAGATGAGTTTTAAGGAAGCATGTGCCTTGTTCCTTTCACCTAAGAAAATATCATATTTTAGTGTGCAATAAATACGTCATTAGAAAATTCACATTGTTGTGAAGAAACAGAAGAATTGTAGTTGAAATTTTTGGCTATTTTATGCCAGCAAGAAATCATCCCCTGACTTACTTTGATGGAGTGAGTTGTATCATTGATGGAGCTTCTTGAGAATTTATCATATGTGTTTTTTTCAGCTGTTTATTTGTATGAAATAAGTCTTAGGAATAATTTGAATGGATTTCCACCCATCCCTGTCCCCGTCCCCCCGGAAAAGAGCCCTAATCTAGTGTAGCGTCATAGGCACCATCACTTTGAATAGAAACATCAATGACAGCTGTTGTAGGTATTACACAAATTAACCTATTGCAAAACTGGAAAGATCCTTCATGTACTTCCAAGAAAAAGAAAGGACTATATTTTTTTCCTGATCATAATCCAATACTGAGAAATTTGATTTTATTTATATACAAGATATTGCTTTAAAATGTGAACAGCTCCATATTTTTCAGAGAGAAAAACTGCCTTTGAATAAGGTGAAACTGAATGACATATTCCAAGTACTTTATCTCAAGGACCTCAGATAGGAGCAGAAAATAATAACATGCTGTATAGTTAATAAAGACAGCAAGTTAGATGCCAATTAAAAAAAAAGTGCATCAAAACACTATACCATTATATATAGTGAACACAGAATAATATTGTTTTAATTTTTATTGCATCTTGTAATATGCCCATCTAAATTGCAGGCTTATTTTAATGGACTTTTATTTCAAGTGCTGTGAACATCAGAACCAAGTATTTGTTATTATCTAGATACTTTTAATCATAAAATTGAACTTACTGCTAAGAGTAGGAGTTTCTGAAAATATTGTTATTATAGCTGTGCTGAATAGAGGGATTCATATTCCTTTTACTGATTCTCTTTTTCACAGGTTGTCTTATAAAGATAAGATTCAAGATATTCTTGCACTTGAATGCTTATTACACAGTCTTTCTCAGTCTAGATGAATTTCTGAAGTTGATTATCAGAAAAGGAGCTGTCACTAGTCACTTCTGGGAGGGAAAGAAACTTGGCTAAGGTGCAGAATTTACTGTCTCTGAGAGAATAATTTGAAAGACCACTTGAGACCATTGCTGCTGCCTGAAGACGGTCTTCCACATTTATCACCAGTTACAAGGACTGGAGAGAAGATTAGCATAGATTTTTCCATCTGCTCTTTCCTCTTTGAACAGCAAAAGCAATTCATGGCCATGATGTCCCAGAGCTTTATAGCTCCTTGCTTAAGCCTAAACTTCTTGATTTCCCACTGGATCATTAATTTTCCAGGCAAGGAAACTCTCTAAGAAGTTGCTACTGGCTCACACTCAAGGTCAGGTAGTGTGGACTTCAGAGGGTAAATGTAGGCAATGCTGAAGACTGAAGCTCACCCTCCACAAAGTTAAAAAGGACAGCAGCACAGCCAAGAGAGCAGAGGCTGTCCACAGATCCCCTAATAGTTCCATGTTCAGTGTTTATGTTAAGGACAAAGAAAGGTGCTTTAGCTCCCTTGCAACACGTGTCTGCTAAGTGGTGTGGAAGGGGGACCAGAGACATGCAGCAGGCAACACCCTGGCCTGCTGAGTTCAATGCAATGTTGCAGTAAAGAGCTGCAAGTCCATCGAGGAAGAGAAGAGACTCCTGCTCTTGGCACAGCACCAAATCCTGTGACCTTCGTTCTTGTAAATGTTTCCATTAACACCAGTGCTCTCTGACCTCTGGTAATAAATCAGCATTAGTCTTTGCCCTGCAAAATCATTATTGCTTGCATATGTATGCCTCTGAAAAAAAGACTTCTAGATGAATCAATATATACCCAACCATGGGAATTCTTTTGAATTTTGACAGCAAACAACACATTTTTGCTATTTATTATTTCCTGTTAGCACTAATGATTGAAAAATTACTTTCAATGACAAGAAGGGACTTCCCTGTACCAATAATAGTAAACATTCACTTTATTTAACTATTTCTATTGTTACACAAGTTTTCCACTTTTCACAAGTGAGATTTCTATTCTGGGTCCTTAAATATACTTCACAGTTGTGTGCTACCGTATAGTTCCCCAGAGACTGAATTCATATACACAAGACACAAGTGGGTCTGATTGCACCATCCAGGGTCTTTCTCATTTTAACTGTATCCCATGAGCGTTGATGTTGTGTCAGCATTTTCACAGTTAGCTCAATTAACAGCTAGTTATAACTGAGTGGCAGAAATTCTCTGAAGATTCAGAACTGAAAAGAAGAGCTTCAGGGTAGAATTAACTGTGAGAAGTACCAATGAAATAACGTTGCATCTCAAATTGTTTTAAGGGGAAGCACAGTGTATGTAGATGTGTGTAATTTGCAGTTGCAGCTGCCAAACTTTTTATGTAGTTTTATATTTGGAATGGGTTGTATGTAGTTTTGAAGTTTATGGTTGTTTATAAGGTTAAACTATAGTTTAAAGATTTTGTATATTTCAGTTGGATATATAAATATTCTGTGTGCATCTACAGTCCCTTGACTTTGAGTACCTAGGTCAATGAAACTGGACTCAGAAATTTAAACAACTTCTGAAAGAATTTTTCTAAATATTTGTTTATAGGGAAAGGAAAGATTCAGCTTCCTCAAGTGAATTTTTTTAATCAACAGAAATTATGTGGTCCAGAGGAAGGCCCCCAGGGTGGTGGGGCTGGAGCACTTCCCCTGTGAGGAAAGGCTGGGAGAGCTGGGCTGGGTCATCCTAGGAAAGGGATGGCTTTGGGGGTACCTAACAACCCCCAGCACCTACAAGGGGGTCATCAAGGAGATGGAGCTGGGCTCCTCCCAGCAGAGCAGGGTGGGAGGGTGAGAGACAAGGGGTACAAGTTGCACAGGTTCAGGCTGGGTATAAGGACAAACTGTTTCCCCATGAGGACAATGTGGCAGGGGAGCACGTTGCCCTGAGAGGCTGTGCCAGCTCCATCCTTGGAGGGGTTTGTGTCTTGACTGGTCCAAGGCCTGAGCAGCCTGGTCTGACCCCAGAGCTGGCCCTGCCTTGGGCAGGAGGCTGGACTAGAGACCTCCTGAAGTCCCTACCAACCTGAATGCCTGAATGTTTCTGTGATCCTTTGGGATCTTTGAAGATAATCGATGAGTTTGTTTGGCAACTGCTGAAAATCAAAGCTTCTTGTTTTCAACAGATTTTTTTTTTTTTTTTAAAGAATGAATTTAATCAAGAGAAAATGTAATGCCTTCTCTGTGGATGTTTCCCCAGAATATATTGGAAAGCTTGGATTGAAGAAAAGAACATGAAGTGAAAACTAAAAAGACAGTTGAGATGTCAGAAAAAAAAAAAAATTCATAATCCTACATAACATGTCCTTTTCAGGATAATAACGTAACATTTTATCTTCCAGAAATAATAGAGAAGACCTTTAAATGAAGTAAATAGTTGTAGTGCTATTCAAATTCATAGAACTATGCCAATTTATGCATGCAGAAGATTAGCTGAGATTTATCTGGGGCTCTTAGCTGTGACTAGTTCAGCACCAATTGTAAAGTAGCATTCAAAAAGGCACAAAAAATTCTGTGATGTGATTTTTTTTAATGACTCAAATATATCCAAACATATTATGATAAAAATGGTACAAAATACTGCCCTCATAACTTTTTTCTAGATTTTTACCATTTTTTTTCTTAACTTGCATTTCTGATAGTGTGTCTATGCATTTAATCAGAAAGCACAGCATTTTTCATTATTTGTCTGTCATTTTTATGAAGTCTGTTTTATGACCAGAACCATTTTGACTGAAGGGTGTTGTACAGAAACAAAGTAAATGTGAATACACTCGAATACTCAATGCCTTTAAAATTAAATCTTGACCCCATTAAAGTGAATGGCCAAACAGAAGTTGAACCAAGTCAGGCCAGCATAGGCCACATACACTGTGTGCGTATGTATCACTTGGTCTGAGAAATTAAATGCAGTGATTGTTCGTGGCAGCCCTATGATATATTTATTTCTTTTCTCAGCCTCCTATCATGAAGTTCAGAGTTCTGTACTGAGGAACAGATCAAATTTTCAAAACCTCGGGTGTTCCTAGCATATGTTTGATGGATTTCAAGACTAATTTCCATGTCAAGAAGGACATGGAACCATTGGAGTGGGTCCAGAGGAAGGCTACCAAAAATGATCTGAGGGCTCGAGCACCTCTCTTATGAGGACAGGCTGAGAGAGCTGGGGCTGGTTAGCCTGAAGAAGAGAAGGCTATGGGGAGACCTTATTGCTGCCTTTCAGTACTTAAAGGTGGGACAATCTTTTAGTAGGGCCAGCTGTAACAGGACAAGGGGTAAGGTAATGGTTTTAAACCAAACCAGAGTAGGTTTAGACTGGATATAAGGAAGAAATTTTTTACAATGCGGGTGGTGAAACACTGGAATGGGTTGCCCAGAGAGGTGGTGGAGGCCCCATCCCTGGAAACATTCAAGGCCAGGTTGAACGGGGCTCTGAGCAACCTGATCCAGTTAAAGATGTCCCTGCTCACAGCAGGGGAGTTGGACTAGATGACCTCTAAAGGTCCCTTCCAACCCAAACTATTCTATGATTCTATGATTCTATGATTCTATGATTCTGTGATTCTATGTTTCTAATTTAGTTGCCAATATTTCACCTCAAGGTGATGAGTGTGGAGGCAGCAGCCACACAGTGTTCTGTTACAATGGAAGGAACAAATGAAATAACTTTATTTGTAGATTTAATTAAAAAACCCAACCAAACAAAACCAAATGAAATAACTTTACTTGTAGATTTAATAAGGAGCAATTTCAAAAGGTCCAGATGTTTTTCACTTTAATACTAGATCATAAGGACATAAATATTTAGGTGAGGGGGGTCTGTGCCTATAATTTGTGCATGTAGATAAACTTATCTAATCTTTTAAGTGTGTTTCAAGTTTTGTTTGAATTACTTAGCCATAGTGAAATATGTAATATTTGTTTTTCATTTACTTCTTAGATACAATTTTAAACGTATTAGTCGTTTTTGAATTGCATGACACAAGACTCTGTGCCCCAGCTGTAGGCCACTGAAATGAGAATCAGAACTTCATGGCGATATTTTTTTTCTCTCAATTTCCATTACTTTCCCCGGGTTATATATTTAATGTTAATAATGCCTTATAAATTTTGCAGTCAGGAAAAAATGCCCAATATAAATATTGTAAGTAATGTAATGGACACAGGGTCCCAGTTATGCTAGTTGGCTTGACTTCATAGCGCAAGCAGAGCTGCACTTGCTATCATTTGACTGGTCCATCTAGTCACTGTTGAAGTAGTTATCAGGAAAAGCAAACAAAGAGCAGAGTAGTTTAATTCTTCCAGGATTTAAGCTATGCTAGCTGCCACTAGGAAAAATACCAAATCACTGTCAATCTTTGTAGTATGCCATGGCAGCCAGCTCTTTATACATCAAGGGCTGGTACACAAATACTGAGGAGAGGGAACTTCTCCCAAACACAAGCACAGGTCCACAGGTCCTGATCCCTAATCCTCGGGGACAGAGACATGAAATTAACAGCAATGTTGTCTATTATTTCAATGGATATTTGATCAAGCTTAGGATAGTTTTTGAGATTTATTCCTCATCCTATTTTATGTTAAAACCAATGGGGAAAAGAACATTCTCATCTAGGAGAGCATTCTAACTCCGATGTTTTAATCACCCTTAGACAAAGCAATTTGTGACATCTCACAATGACATAGTTGGTTAAAATTACATTTTCCAAATATTTCAGATGTGACACTGCTATCAAGTTATTATGGTAAACCACTTCCCTTAAGAAATCTATCCTGACTGGCCTATGACTTATATTCTTGTTTAGGAGCAAAGTTTTAAGTGAACTTGGACTCTGACCAAGGTTGGGGTCTTTGGACTCTTCTGTAGCACTAGCCCTATTGCTACCTAGGCATTTTAATATGCTCCTGCCTGTGAAATCTAATGAGGTGGTCATAACCACTAATGCCTGCATCTTTCCAACCTCCCAAGAAGGGAGAAAGCTCCCTTAAGGTTTTGCATAGCTAGCATTACAAAGTAACCATTGCTTAATTTATCTTTTTAGGAAGAGAGTTGAACCTCTCATGGGCAATACAAATAACTAAATTGCTTACTTTAGGAGAGATCACCAAGAAACATTTCCACCACTACTGTTTGTCATTCTGCTAACATGCCCATCAGGAAGTCATAATTAGTGAGTCATCAAAGTGCCATACAAATGCCTCAGTATGTGGTTTTTTTTTTACTTGTGACTGATACAACAAATAAAAATTAGTTCTTTCCTATAAGAGCTTCAGGCTCTCTGTTCACAGCACTGCTTCTAGTGCTGCAAGTGAGCGATTTGGATAACTAGGGAAGTTTAAAACTATCTGAAAACATCCCACACTGAGAACAACTGGAATAAAGATTGGCCTCAAAGAAAAAGTTGCTTTATACTATCAGAAACACAGAGGGTGGAATGGTATTGTAAAGGCCAATTTTTCATAGCAACTGAACACCCAGGTGATTTACATCTTTGTAATCAGTTCTGATTTTGTGAAAGTTTATTTGATCCTTCTTAGAAAACTCGATGAGCTAGCACCTGACGGTTTTAGCCACATAACGTAACATTTATCTCACCTAAACCTAGCTCTAAATTTGAATCCATCATCAAATAAACTTTCAACAGAGGGAAGCTCTTGGGAGACAATTTATCTGACTTCAGTGTTTTCTTGAAGTTGGGTTTTTTTTAATATATTTTAGAGGGGCATGGTTTACATGAGTCGTGTCCTGAAACATTTTTTTTTCCTCCATTGGTTGTGAAGAAGTCCTGAAGGGACTACCTCAGACTCAGATGATTAGATGAGTATCATCAACACTGTCCTTTCAGGAGAAAACACCACATTCACAGAATTTTCCATAGGGATGTTTATCAGATATTACTTATTTTTGTCTGAAACTCTAAAGTGTTGAGTTCTGCCTTTTTGTGGCAGGGTTTTTAATGTCTCAAAGCACTGTAGAATGTCCCAGAGTATTGCAGAATGATGCAGAATGGTACTCATGCTACAGAGTTACATATAGCTGCTATTTGGCGCCTGATCTCAAATGCAGGTAGGTTTTATATCATGTACTTTGTGTTATTCCCAGTGTATGTACAACCAAAGCCTTCTTTTTGGTGGCTGCCAGCTACATTTAAGTAGCTAGACAACTGCTCACTTCTTTTGACAGGTTTATTTAGACATGGTTTAGTAGTGGGCAGGTATGGTTGGACTTCATGGTCTTAAAGGTATTTTCCAACCAAATGATTCTATGATTCTATAATTCTATGATTCTATGATATTAAAACTTTCAAATAAGTGTGTGAAAATGTGCAGAGCACTTCCTGCAACATGCTGAGAACCACCTGCTGTAAATATGAATTTGTATTTTTCAGTGTGGATGGAACTATAAATGTATTCCATTCCACTGTTTTTTAAAGATTAAAAAGACCAAAAAAATTCTTTTAATAAGAAGTGAAATTTGCACACTACTTCCAACCAAAATATGGTTTGTTTGTCCTTTTAAGAAACCACTGAATAAGCACATTTTGTCTTTTGCTCTACTGATTGAATTATTTTTTCATGGTCTTTTTAGCTCATGCCCAGATTGCATCAGCTTCAGAACATAGCTCTAATGAAATACAGTATTGTGAAAGTGTTCTACATAGCTCTCTGTAATACATTTCCTAAATAAATACAAATTAAAATCATAAGAGTAGACTGTGCATCAAAAGCCTTCTTTCTCAGTTCTTGGCATCTGTGGGACTTGGCCAGTATTCTGTTTTGCCAGTTGAACCAAGTAAGAGTTGGTATAATGATCCTACTCAGTCTGACCAACATCTTTTGTGTATCCTTGGAGGTTTTTCTCATCGCTTGTGACTTGCAGTTGAACAGGGAAGAATTTTACTCTTTGCAGCCCTCAGACACTATGCAATACAGTGCTTGGATGAATAGTTCCCTTTAATAAAAAAGATCAGTGCAGTTTTTTCTTCATATTCATATCTCCCACATGAAAGCAAGAGCTCACACTGTAACTTAATGCTGTTTCTGAGCGTAAGAACTCCCCTCACTGTTCAAAGGATTTATCCTATTTATTCTTCCCTACAAACACAACTTGTTGATGGGAAAGTTAAGGTTATATTATGTCCTGTCATCATGTAAAAGTTCAATGTACATTGCAGGAATTAAACAAGTAGCTAGATAGCTGAATGTAGCCCATAATGATCTTCAACAGTTTTTTACAGAAAAGCTTTAATGGCTAAGTGATAACCACTTTGTGTAAGTAGCTCCATGAAATGCAAACATATAATTAATCAAATCAAATCACAATGACTTTAAAGTATCTCTGATCCCCCCCCTTTTTTTTCCCTGCTAAATAAATTCTCCCTGTTCTTGGAAAGAATTGAGCAAAGTTTGCTTCATTGCTGACTGTGGCAGTGCATCACACGTTTCAGCTTTGCACATGATGGACACAGTACCATATACCTTCCTGAGACAAGGCGAACTCCTGCTAATTGTGTTGCAATGTTCTGATGGGCCAAACTTTCTTCTGAATTCTGGAGGTAAATGCAACATTTCATTCACTAACACTGGCATTGTTTAACAACACAGCAGGAGTTCATGAAGAAGTTTCTATGAAACATGAATATTCAGGAAGGAGGCTGAAAGGGTCAATTCTCAGTAAATGAGGAGGATAGAAATGGAGATAATACCTAAGTGGAGCAAAGGACAAGGCAAGAAATAGTGCCTTTTTGGAACTGACTGACTGAATCTGACTTAATCTGAGAATCACAAGGATCATTTTTATCAGCTCTGCAAATTCAGATTTGCATTTTAAGTCTGTTAATATTATGGGGTTTAGGGGCATAATGCAGAAGCTGAAACTGTAAGCATGTGTATGTTAACAGATGCTACATCATATGGAAATGGAGTGCTCTCTAGTCTTTCAGAAGAGGATGTCCTGAGCACACTATGTCACCTGTCCTACCCTGCATGCAAACAGTAAGAAAATAAAAAGGTAAATAAAATATGAAGAACTGGCACTAGGTCAAAAAATGCTCAAAGAAGGGTAAGAGTATGCCAAACTAATTTTTAAGATGGGCTATTCAAGAAATCAGTTCAGAATGGCAAACAGGGAATTAAATTGATGAGTCTGTTTTTTAAATGATTGAAACCAGAGTATGATACTCTTCTAAAGCTGATGATGGATGCTGTCGAATAAAACAGGCAAGTTTTACAAAAAATAGCTTCTTAAAAATATATCGATCAATATACCTGTCGAGGAAGAAAGCGTCTTGTAAAAGTGAAGACAGCTCCAAGTGGGTTGGATGTTATAGTTTCTATGGGCTTGACTCAGGAGCATAGTTAAACTAGATGAGTAGATAAATCTAGTCTAGTTGAATAACAGCATGCAACTTTGTACATCACACAGTGCTTGAGCAAGTGACCTGGCATCGAAGGTATCCTTGCACTGGAAGGTTGGGAGTTCAATCTCCAGCTGGGGTTAAGGCTCAGCCTTGGCCCCCTGACATGAATTTAACTGAAATCTGCTCTGTCTTCAAGAAGCTAAAAAAAGTCTTGTCAGTTTGAGTAAATAATGGAAGATCAAAGCTAGCTACCTTTCTGTACTGAGGTTGCAGGGGAAGACTGATCATCATTTAACATTATCTGACCTTAGGTTCGATTTTCATACACAGTTTGATATCACTTCAGATACAAGGACATTTTAAATTCCTCCATTAAATAGCAAATTTGAACTGTAAAATACAATGCTTTTTACAGGTATTTTACACAGAATTTAAACATATTCATATCTTTGTGTGGTGTACAAATCAGTACTCCTCCCCCCTCTTCTTCCTGGGCTACTATATACTTTTATTGCAGCAAAAGTGGTATTCCTGCAATTTAAAGCTGCGTTCTGGAATACATTTTGTTTCATTACAATTGCACAGTAAAAATGCCTCTTTCAACTTCTGCCTGAATCTTTGAAGCTAGAGAAAAGCTTTGGATTTTTGATCCACTGATAAAACACATGTTTTAATGGGTGAAGAGTCAAAAAAATACTTAGCAATTTTGTAATTTCCCAGAGAGATTAAAAGACTTTGCTATGCAATATTCCCACTCAAAACATTGGAAACAAATCTGGACCCAGTCACAGAATGTTCTTTCTTCTTTTTTCTCCCTCTTTGCCCACATCAAGATTCCTGCTACAGCTCAGCGTGCATCTAAGAATTCACATCTGATTTAGATGCATTCTACCATTTCCCTTTTGTTATTTCAAGAAGACTTCTGGCTGAGGCACTCACGGGCACCTCTGGAATGCAAGCTATCCTGTTTACTGAGTGCAAGACAGCACCTTGTCAACACACTAAATGTTAAAAAAGTGCAGGTCCTTTGGTCTTGCACAGCATAACAGACTTCACAGTGCAGTGGTTAATGCAATTGATTTAGGATAGCCCTGAGTCCTAACCCTGGCTCCCAGCTGAAATATTTTGAAATTAAAAAGTACAACTGCTTTATAAGTTGGATGGCTAAGTGCATTAGGCTACACATGCTTCTACCTTCTTTTCCATCCACCCAATGAATCTTTCATTTGTTTCTGTGCAACATTACAGACTCGAGAACTTTCTTGAGATGCCTTTCTTCCAGCATCAGGAGAGGTAAGAGCTTGAATCAACATAAGCAGGGAATTTAGTGCATCTCTGCAGTTTCCCATGAGTGGTACGAACGTCCTTTATCTGTAACATCAGCTCTTATTCTAGGTGTATTTTTGAAGTGTGAGCCCTGATCAGTTTAAATTAAACAATGTACGGCTACCTTGCTGAAGTGATTACAAGTATGTGTATGCCGAGGCAACAAAGGTACTTCCCAGCTGCGCTGCAGGAGGCAGCGGAGCAGGAGGGAGCCTGGTCCTTCCTCAGGGACCAGCATGCACCACACCGAACAGCAAGTTCTCAGTCAGGCCTCTTTAGCTCTGAGTACTCTGTCTGAGCAGCATAGGCTGTTTACTTGCTCGCTGTTGATACACTTGAAGGCTTTAGTAATTACTTATCAATTCTTCTACTATCTTGAAAATGGCAATGATTTTTTTTTTTTTTTACCCAGTGCCTCTCATTTTGAAAAATTTTCACTGCTTCCCAGCTGAGGTTCTTTCCAGGCTAGCTGAATCTCATATCTTCCCTTCATCACCTAGCTTATGACTCCACAGAGAGCATTTCTTGGCTGCCACATTTTGAATAGTTTTATGTGCAACAGCACATTCGTGCGCAATATTGCTCAAAATCTCAACAATGTTTAATGAACGCTGTTAAATGAACTGGCCTATGTACACCCTGCTAGGTTTTTGGAGATAGGGAAAGCAAATAAGTGAAACAATATGGAAAAGGAAATCTCCCAAGCACAGATAATGGAAGCCAGCTCCAATATATTCAATAGTAAAATACTTGATTTCACACTGTATCTGCCCAGCCAAAAACTTTGTTTATGAGCATGCCTGTAGCACGTCAAGGTTTGTGATCTGGAGTTAGGTCTGAACTCTGTGGTATGAAAAAACCAACATAAAAACCTTAAAGAAAACCAATACTTTTTTTCCTTTTAATTATTTTCACATTTTAAAGCTGTCAGATAATTGAAAAATGCATCTTACTATTTCAACATAAAAAAAGCAAGAAAATACACACACCAAACAAGATGGAAGTTTATACATACCATAGAACATCCTTGATCTGTCTAATACTTGGAATATTTTTAAAAGCCTATCTTTAATATACTATATTAAATAACAGAACACATTTTTCATTTATTACTGTATTTATTTTCTATTTTTAAACAGATAGTTGAATAATCTTGAAAGGAAAACTCATATCATTCCTTGGTCTTTCTTGTTCTGGTCTCTAGGATAAAATACAATAAACAAGTATATTTTAAAAACTTATCCCAATTTCCCCTTCTTTTTTTTTTTTTCAAAAAACCACTCCTGTAGTTTAATGAGAATAAAATTAGATCCATTCTGCAAAAATCATACACACATGCTTAATGTTCTGCACATGACTAGTTTCAATGAAGTTAATGGATTTTAGTTGTTATTGGAGGTAAACAAGAATTCATTATATGAGAAGACTTCCTCTATTTAGAGGAAATAAAATTTAAACTACACAGTCTAGAAGTAATGAGCTTACTATAAATCAGCTATTTTATTGTAATGCTATGGTTGAACAATCAAATTAGAACTAAGACCCAGAATCCACAGGAAATCAAATTTGATGAATCAGATCTTCAGCTAGTGCAAACTCATATAGATTAAAGGACGTCAAAGATGCAGTGTTTGAACCATGACTCTTTAATGAAATGTTTCTATAGCAAAATAAACTAAACTTTCCAGTTTCTTGAATATCTTGCAATTAGTACATAGTTGCATGACTGTGATATCCCATTATTTATGCCTAGTTTTTACATCCAGGTGATAATCAATAAAATTACTTGATCTGGAGCCCGTGCAAGCCTTGAGTATTTCTCTTCTATGCCATCTACTAATCTTTCCCCAAAGAGCTTATTCTAATGTGCAAAATTCCAAGTGACTCCAAATAGCTACAGTAATTTTGAAAAGACTATGAAATATGTTATCTTTCTTCACATTAGAAGTCTATTAATTTCTCAACAGAATAAATCTGATCTTTAATTTAATGGACAGTGACAAATACAGCCTTGAAAGCTTCTGAATTACTTAGAAAGTGATACTTTCATGACAAGTTTTCCTTCAGACCTGCCAATGAACTCTGCCTATGTCCCACCAAATCCACGTGCTTGAAGGTTGCTTATTATGAGATGCTTAGTGGATTTCTGTCCCCACCCAGTTTCTATGAAAATCCTTCTTTTTTTCCCTTCAAAAATATGAAGCAGCATGTCAGTGAGTTTGATCATGTACAAATCATTCTTGGTAATGATACAGATTAATAACAATTCTGCCTTTCTGAAAAAGAAACCTTTAAGTATTTTACTAAAAAAGGTACTTGTGTTGTTTTGTTAATCTGTAGTGATTTTAGGATAAAATACAAATAGTTTTAAAATATTGATGGCTTCTAACATTGTAAACTCAGGTGAAAGCTCTTGGCATGGAGTTATACTCTAGGCAGAGGGTTATCAGAAATATTTGGCTTTGAAGGATATCATGTGGCTATCACCTCCGGAAGTGAGGTGTATATGCTATGGATATATATGTGTGTGAGCACACACAGTTATGTGCAACTCCAAGCCTCAGCCAGATATTGTTATTGTTGGTTACGAAGAATGTCTGCAAATCACTTAGAATAACCACTCTTTCTGGGGTTGACCACAGCATAAAATGGGAAGATTGATTTTCAGTGTTAACACTTCTTTAGAGAAAAGCTGCAGCATATGGGAGAAGTAAAATGCTTTATAAAGGACGTGTGGTCTTTGATGGGTGTTGTTTCCTCAGTTATTGATGAAAAATTGAAGTAAGCTCTGCCAGAGTAATGACAGCCAGCATACAACACAGATGCTGTGTGGTGCTAAGAGTACTCCACTGTTGTGGTTCCATGAGGATGAAGGGAAGGGAAGGGAAGGGAAGGGAAGGGAAAGGGAAGGGAAGGGAAATGAAGGGAAGGGAAGGGAAGGGAAGGGAAGGGAAAGGAAGGGAAGGGATTTATTTTTTATACAAGCTAAGTATTTTGTGTATGCTGTGTTTCTTATTGATGTTTGTATAAATGAAATAAAATTAACAGAATACATAGTAGTTAGTTCCCTATGTACACAGCTAAGCTTGCCCTTTATAGTTATATTTATACCTTTGATAAGTGGAGAAGTCTTTCTTTTCTTTCTTTGCTGAATATTACTGCACACTAATTTTTCTCCAACATTCTTTCTTTCAATTCCTAACATAAAGATCTTTTTTTAAACATATGGAAAATGAGTCTACATAAACACATTGCTTGGTTTGTTTCAGAGAAATCACCAGGTGCAGGCCACACAGGACTTTGTAACACAGACATCACAACATTGAAACTAGCTGTATGCTGTACAGCTTGTCTTTCTCACCTTGGCTGATGCCACTCCTCCCACTTCAAAAAGACACCAGGAACTTTCTCCCAGAAAGATAAGAGGTCATCTTCGCTAGCCTTTAGCTATGTCCTTTGTGTATGAGGAGGCACTTTGTGTTTATGCGTGATAACTGCCCTTGAAGACCTTTCCTGATCTATGTTCCAGTGAACCCAACATTTACTTGGATATCACAGAGTGATTATTTAAAATCTGTAGAGTTCATGTCCTTTAAATTTAATGTCTGTGGGGATTCATTTAAAACTAATATTTAACTGTGATATTAAACTGTGATTTATTTGATGTTGTTGCTTGGTATCTGTTTCTCTCCTCACTTTATCTTCTGTAGCATAGTTGAAACACTCATGAAATGGCGGGAAAAAAAAGACATTTGGCTTATGTGACAGACTTCACGTCCTGTATCTGTGCTACTTGTGATCTGGGCATAAAGGAGATTTGAGGATTTTCTGGAGCAGTGCATTAAGCCTGCCCCATAAGTGAGGTCTGTCCAGGAAGACAGGCAGGTGGGCAGGCAGGCAGGAAGTTGGTGCTGGAACCATCTCAGCTGTTTTCAGGGTTAGGCTGAGCAGGAGGAGATAGAACATGAATGTTTAACCATTGAGCACAGATTCTATAATCACATTTTTAAGTGTAATGCCATAGTGGTGATCACCAAAATACCATGCCATTTAGGGTTATTAACTTTTTAATGACTTACTGCTTGCAATAAATTATGAGAAAGTTTGTTCTCACACTCCTACCTTAATTTGGAATTATTTTTCTTTGCCTTTAAAGAAATTACCACTTAAAAAGGCCTCCGTCAGGAGAGTGGAATGCATGTCAGTTTAGCTGAAACCCAAGGAAATAAAAACCACGTCTATCTGCATGTTGTAGGAGTTTGGCACCGAATACAATAGTATCACTCCTGAGTGGTTAGTCATGAGGGTATCCAGCTGTAAAAAAAAAGTTAAGATTTGGCTTTAAGTCAGGACCTACTGTTTTTTAGCAGGACTG
>NW_009259877.1:3479429-3532145 GCF_000687185.1 Egretta garzetta | reverse complement strand
AAATTGGTTTTGATGGTGCCAGAAAGGGTTTAATTTACACAGAACTCAGCACTATGTCTATGGACATCCACCCATCACACCCACCCCCCACCCCCCAAGTTTTGAGAGGAGATGCTGTTGTGCAGACTAACGGTCTCAATGTTTGCAAAAGGAGAAAAAAAAAATAATCAGCTTCAAAAAACAATGGCAATACTCCTATTTTTATTTTACATTATTCATTTAGCATGAAATGAAAAAATGCTGAAATAAAGCACATTGGAAGCAATATCCTCTCCATGAATGAGGTTGTTATTGTGAAGTAGGAAAAATTTTCCTTGAAGCAGGGAAAAAACCCGCTTTTTTCATGCTTTTTTTCATGTCTTTCTCCTTTTTATTATGCATCCTCTTAAGAATGCATAACACTTTGCTATCACCTTTATTCCTATTTGTTTTCAAAGCTAATAATAATCTTACTGTAAAAAGCTTACTGATATCCTTTTCTAGACTAGTTTATTGGAGAGGTAAAAGAGAAATCCCTATGCATGTATTTCCAAGAGACAGTGGAGGTTTTATTATTCTTGCTGCTACTGTTGTTTTTAAATGGAAAGATATATTTCTAAAACTAAAAATAAATCAGCTCTTGGTCCAGTCTTTTGGAGACTCTTTTGATTAAGACAGAAAACTACTAAACAAAAGTGTACATGAGCAGCTCATATGTTCAGATATAAACCTTTACACTCCACTGACATGTATCATCTTTCTCTCTCCTTATTTCTCTCTTTAGTCAAAAATTTTCCCTCAAGGCTTCCAGCCATACACTCCTAGCTGGCTAGCTCGTTCCTACTTTATAACTTGGTAACTCCACTTCTTGGTAACTGCCAATTCTCCTCCTTCTGCAGATCAGTTTTTGCTAGGTCTGTTGATCATCACTGCTGCTCTTCTGTGAAATCTATCATGGGATATGCAGTCCCCTGCCCCTCTTTCTTACACTTTCTAAATTTACTGCGAGATTTTGTAGTGGTCATTCAAAAAACCTTGGTTTTGATTTCTGCTTTTAATGACAGTATTTATATATAAATTACATAAAATCTGTCTCCATTTTCATGAAGTCTTGCTTTACTTTGACCTTGCTTGTGGGAAAGAACTGACTACAAATGTACAGGTCATTTGAGTGGTTTGATATGGGATCTTATTCTGGAAATATTGTTTGCCTGATGGCCACCCAGATGTCTGATATTTAAAGAGGAACAAATTCTTTAGGAAATGATGTTTTCAGAAGGACACTGTAAAGGTAAGGAAAGCTGATGAATGCAAACCACATGAAAACACTGATTGACTCAAAACTGGTTGTATTTTAGACGTATAGAACATGTTTTTGTGTTTCTGCACTAGTCTCTGTTTCTTCGTGCTTTGACTCTTTCTAACATCTAGTTTAGGAAAAGAAAAAAGAGACACCAACATAGCTCATATGCTGTCACAACATAAAATCCATGTATTAAATGTGATTATAAGTTTCCATGGCCCAGTGCAAATTTACTCATTGTTCTGATCACATACTCTAATGTTCATTCTTGCTAATGTCTGTGCTCAAGAGTCACTTACATTTTCCACTTCTGAGCCATGGTTTTCCCACAGTCTGTAACTGCCACATGCTTCTCTGGAGCAAGAGGAGTACTCAGGTGAGGCAGGAATTCAGTGAGGCAGCAGCAGCTTACACCACATAGGGTAGCTGGGATTTTGACCAGGGTTGAGAACTATTGTACAGCCCTCAGGCTGTGATAAATAAAGTAGATCCATGTGACAGTCCCCAAAACTTGCTGGGATGACTGGAGACTCAGTGCAGACTTGCTGTCAGAGCCCTTACCTAGTTTTCCAGGTAGGTTTGGCAGCACAGTGAGCTGTGCTGTGTTATGATGCAAATTTGAGATTTCCCTCCTCTGTTTACCTAATGATAATATATTACATTTATCCTTGCATACTTAGAATCCATGCATTTCAGAAGAGGTTGAAACCATCTCTTTTTCCTAGCTGATAACAGCACATTGAACTTACTTGTACATAACATACTGTGAGAAAATATGAATTTGACAAAAGCAGCTGAAGGATAAAGGGCAGAAGGGACTTATCTATGAAGATACTTAAATAATGTTATTAATAATAATGAGGGACCACAATGGGACTGAATGGTAGAAAAAGGGACTAAGTAAAAATAATGGAGGAAAATAAGGAATCAGAAAATATTATATAGGTTATATATAAGGAATTCCCATACAAAGAAAATCTTCCTGCCTAATACTAATAAGTCTATGTGTTTGTGTCCAAAGATATTTACTAAAAGTGTTGCTGAAAAACTAAAGGAAAAGAATGAAAATATTTGGGATATATGATAGGGACATGCCAAAGTGGCATAGGCTCAGCCAAACACACAGGGTCTTTTCTATTTCTATCATTCATAGTCTGGATTGACAGACATGGACTTGTGGTTACCTCTTTCTTACCATGTCAATAATTTTTATTTCTTTCCTGACATTCCTTTCTTGCAGATTACTTTTTTCTCCAGATGTTACTTATGTTCCCTGTGTTGACAAAGGTATTATGGCAGTTTTTACACTAGCTTTATGATTATTGCCCACTAGAAGCTTTTATGAGGTAGCAAACTGTATAAGAATTCATGCTTTTTGAAACACTTTTCACTAGAAAGCTGCGGTGTCCTAAACAGCCGAGTAGGCTCATGGAGATGTGCACTGCAAATTTTAGGAAAGTATTTTACTCTCTTCTAATGCCTTTCTCCAGTTTCATCTCTCTAGGAAACAGAACTACAGTTTTCTCCTTTCTACACCTGTTATCCTTTTCTTCTTTTTGCTCTCCACGCTTCTTTCTTCCAGTTAGTTTTTGCCTTCTGCAATACTACTAAGCCAAGTGCGGTGCATTGCATCATTTAGCCAGAAAGCAGTTCCAGACGACAGTGATAATTAAAGTAAAACACTACGCTTGCTCTTGTTGCCAGGGAGAATGTGTGATAACACCCGTACTCAAGGAACAGTTTATTTTCCCACTGCAGCCCACACAATGAGCTATCATGGGAGGAAGGTTGAAAGCAAGGCTAGAAGTTGTCCTTGGGTTTCTTCACCAGGCAGTTGTTGCTACCTTCCTGTGAAAAGCTTCTTAAATCCTTATCTGTTGGAGCTCAGGCTATAATGATTTCTTTTCAACTAGCTTTCTCACATGAAAAATTTCTGAGAGTGAATTGCTGATGAGATAGCTTTAGCATGTTCTGAATCACATGTTCAGTTCCAGTGAAACCCTCAAAATCTCAAAACAGATTTAAAATCTCCCCCAAAATATTTGACTCTACTTGGCAAAGGAGGACATATACAAGTGATATTTTTGCATGTGTTTGCAGGAATATCAAACATTTATTAATTTCAACATGTATTAAAACATTAGGAAAAGGGAAAAATAAATCTAAGAAAAATTGTACTGGCTTTGGTAAGTGAAATAGACTTTTGATTTTCCTTACTAACTGTGACTAAAGATCCTTTTAAGCTGATGATGTTATTCTGGATGATAGAATATGGGTGAAAGATTGAAGTGTTTTAGATAGGATTCAGGTTGTCTTCTGACCTAATCTTAACCTATTTAAAACCTGAAAACTTTAAAGACTTCAAGAAAAAACAAGTATCCTGTACTATTGCCAGAGACAAACTCACTGAATCCTTTCAAAGCTCAGAACACTCAATGTTTCTCAATTCATTCTATTTCTTACTTGTCCTATAACATACATTTCTGAAAATAATAGATGAGATGTTATTGGACCACAGCTTAGTAGTTACAGCTTTTGGTTTCCTGTAGTAAGACAGAAAGAAATATTTTTGTATAAAGAAACATTATTTCAAAACTGCTAAAATATGGTGTTGGGAAAGAATTCCTCTTCAGAAGCTTTTATTAAGTTTTCATGACCTTACTTTTCATAAAGAAAATACAAAATTTTCATTGTTTGCTTTGATGTTAGAATCAATGAAATTGCTGGAGATATAGTGTTAAATAGAAGGTAACACTTGGCTTTTTCAGGAGGCTTAAGGAGTGAGCCTCAGCAGAATAGTGCAACAGGTACCAGACTCCTACAGAATGATTGTTGTCCTAAATTTGATTGAAATTTTTATCAAAAGCAGCAGTGTCTCTGTGGCTGTAAAGATGGGATTGGATTAGGTCTCACTGTAAGTTGAATCCACACAAATAATTTTATATTCCCTCACTCAGTGTCCCATTTTAATGCCTTTCTGAAGCAGAAATTCGTCAGCTTGATGAACCCTACAAATAAGAAACATCTTCTTACATGAGATTTTATTCATTTGGGTTAAACTCTTCTTATTGCAATAACCTGAAACAAATGACAGATTGATAGGAATATGAAATGCTTCTTTAATGAACTGTGGCAACTTAGTACAAGCTAGACCTTCAGGCTACTGACATATAATCCCCTTTTACATTGTCTGAACAATTGCAGTCAATTTGTAACTGATAACTGACTGCTGTGGGTTAATATCTTAGTCTGCAATGTGGTCAAACTCAGGTTTTATGTTTGAGAAGTCCATTGTGTGCCACCACACCAATTCCTCTTGTCTGTGCTGTTTGTAACTTTCAAATCACACAAAATGTTGACGTCTTTTGGGTACCAAAATGTCAATGCATATATGTGATCTCTTATGCTGCCAAAACCCCATACTTTCTCTGAGTTTCTTGTTTACTGAGATTTAGTTGATCCAACTAGCTAACTTGCCGTTAGCCCATTTGTCTTAACCAATGGAGTACTGCGATTTAAGTTCTCTCAGGTTTTTTGGTTTTTTTGAGGGGTTTTTAGTTTGTTTGTTTTTGGTTTTGTTTTTGTTTTTCTGACTGGAACTTGGAGGTTATTCTTGGGATAAAAGGATACCTCCCCTAATACATCTTCAGATATCTCAAGTCACTTCTCATGGTTTTATTTGGAATGCATAGAGATTCAAACACAGTGTTTAATCTGATAAAGATATTACTATTACTTGAGTACTCCTGATTGCTATTGCTTCCAAGTCAGGCCTAACACACACTGGGTCTGCATCCATATTGGCTGTTCTGGAAAACTATCAAAATAATCAGAACTATTTTGTCAACAGCAAAGTGCCTATATAACTAAAGGTAACATACATCTTTTCCATGGTTGCAATAAATAATGGAAGAAGAAAGTACAGACACCTCACATGGCTGATACATTTGCATGGTTTTTCCTATTCAGGAAGAAATGCATAATCTAACTTTTAAATTCCTTCTATAGTCAGACTAAAAAGGAAGCCACAAAGAACAGAAAGAAAAATCTTCTCCTTTAGAAGTGAACCTCAGATATGCTCTTCTGAAGAGGGGTGGATTAAAACTTCTTCAGCAAGTGCTCAGAACTTAAGAAAAGGGTTGGAACTTGTCTTTTGAAACAACTAAGTTTCATGATCTGTGTTTTTTAGGGACAACGCGTTTACCAAAATCATTCTAGATGGTTGAGCAATGAGTCAGTCTGAAGGGTGAGTGAGATAGGCACAGCTGAATTATTTACTGTAAGTCTGATCTCATGAGCTGGGTTAATGGTTTCAAGCTAACAAGGGGTACTGGTTTTAAACTGAAGGAGGGTAGATTTAGATTGGATATAAAGAAGACATTTTTTACAGTGAGGGTGGTGAAACACTGGAACGGGTTACCCAGAGAGGTGGTGGAGGCTCCATCCGTGGAAACATTAAAGGTCAGGTTCGGTGGGGCTCTGAGCAACCTGAACTAGTTAAAGATGTCCCCGCTTACTGCAGGGGAGTTGGACTAGATGATCTCTAAAGGTCCCTTCCAACCCAAAGCATTCTATGATTCTAACTGAAAACAGCACACTCAACTGAGAGCAATACAGCTCCTATTCAAAATGGGATTACTAGGATCCCGGGTGCACTTCAAGAACAAAACAAAACAACAAGCCAACAAACAAACAGAAACTATGGGATTGCTCCCAAATTATTTGTATTCAATCTAAATTAAGTGGAACATGCAAAGAAGAGGAGAAATGTACTACATATGTTCTGTGGGATGTGTAGCATTAGCAGCAGGGAAACATGGCTGTACTATCAGACTTAAGAAATTTGTTTGTTGGTTAGGATTGTGCCTAAAATACAAGAAACACAAGGTTTCCAAGGGTTGGTTTTCTTTTTCTGGTCCTCTTTCTCATCTAGTAACATGGTGGTTTTTTGAGACAAACGACCATTTTCTGAAGAAACTACTGTCAATGGGGCTGCAGTGGTGATTTGTCTTAACATTAGAGCTTCCCACAACACAGTCTACCTCTTTCACAATGCCTTCCCAGTGGATTTAGTCTTGCATTAAAAAGCAGAAATTTTGTTAAATTCACCAATTAAATACGTAATTAACAAAGAGAATGTCATTTTCCTGGCACTTCAAAAGATTAAATGGAAAATATTTGCCTCTTAGAATTGGATGAATGTCTCTAGAATTGCTTAAATTTTTCTGAGGGACACAGATGTTTAAACATTATGAGAAGAGAACTTTGTAAAAACAGTGTTTTTTTCATTTGGACTGTCTAGTGTTCTTTTCAGTGGTACATGTATCGATGTCTACCTGAAATAAATATTTTCTTTGGTGAAAAGGAAGAACTCATGACCAAAATTCTTAATTCTATAGCTTACTCCTGATTTTAAGTATTTGCTTAAGTTTAAGCATGCAAGTATGAATTCTGAAGACTTAATGTTGGCAATTAAACTTCTGCTTAAATCGAGGCATGTATTTTGGCTTGTAATTCATTGGTTCTGGGCTGAAGTATACAACTTCATAAGGCAACATTAATTCCTAAAGGTGTCCAAACGTCTATTATCTATCTGTCAATAGAATTTTAAGCAAACTGCATTCTACTAAAAAATGAAATACAAAAAAAAGCAACCTGAATGTTCAAATCACTTGAAAAGGGAACCTTATATCTGAGAATATAAGCGTGCAATCACAAATTCTGGAGCTTTGTTTCTGTCAACATCTTTCCCTGCTTTGCTGACATTTACCTCTCTTCTCTGTAGTTTAGAAAGATGTCTCAATAGAATGACATAATTGTCATTGTTGATGAGGTGATGTGGTAGGTGATTTATGTTGTAGGATAACCAGATGCACATTTCCTACTTTTGAATCCAGAGCCTAATGAGTTTTCATTGATGGATAAATAAAATCTCTGGGCTTCTGAAACCTCACTTAGAAGCAGGCAGTGATAATTCTGGTCTTAGTGCCAAACTAATGACATATTTTTCAGGTGATATTATTAGAAAATATGAAAAACTTCTTTTTAAGTAGGTACTGAAGGATGATGTCTTAGACTCAGGCAGCTTTAACATTTGGTTTCACTGTGAGAGAAAACTTGACTGTTTTCCTGTCCTTTTTTTTGTTGAAGAATGACATGGTCTCAATTACGCTTTATTTACAAAACTCCATTTCCAGAGATCAAAACTACACTCTCAGAGAAATATGGCTTCAATTTTTCCCTTGGATGGAGTGGTTTTATCAACACAAAGAATTTCTTGTAAAATATATCCTAGAGAGAATATAAAAAATAAGAGTTTAATGTTTTCTAAGTGCTCCATCAGATTGATGTATACCCAGCAGAGTGATTTAACTACTTCATTGCTGTGACCTATATGCTAATTCTGATAGAAGAAATTTTACACATTTGAAAAGTGAAATGGGAAAATTTAGAGTGAAGGAGCAGACATTTGGTACTAAAAACCAAAGAAAAAATTCTGTCCCCTCCTGAGCCATTGCCAGTTGGACATTTGACAAAGCCAATTGGATTTTTGACAGGAAAACAGTGAGTAATTCTACATTTTACTGTGTATTGGAGTACGTTGTGTTCATTTTGTTCCTGCAGTGCTTGACTTCATTTCTCCTTTATCAATATGAAACTGTTTATAACTAATTTGCCTTGAGATTTATATTTTGAGTTGATTAAATCTATTCATTATACACTTTAGGGACTTAATTCTGTCTCCAGATTTGCTGTAATAGCTCCCTATGGACTTTTGGAAATCCTCAGATAAATTAAAATGTCCCAGATCTTTAATAAAAATATTATAATTTACAGCTGAAGATCTGTACCCCAAAACCTGTTAACTTTAGCACATAAAGACCAAAATCACAAAGAAAATAGCCGTTGCTGTCACAACTAGATCTGAGAAACAAAGTCAGCTATCATCTGCATTTGTTTAAGGTTACTCATTTCACATGTGTTTATTTAAGAGTTTGGAGGGAACATATTTAGGGAACATATACAGATACGATAAAGCCTGTGAAAGTTATACTAAAGAGATTAAAGCAATTTGTTAGTTATGGGGATTCTTACATGGTGCATTTCTGTCTTCTGTGTTTTCTTTTCCATTAACAATGTAGTTTTAGCTGATAATGTCTGTATTTCTTGACAAAGACCTTAATTTTATTTTCTGTTGCTTTGTTGTTTCTCATTTTCTTAAAATAGAAGTAATTTGAAATGTAAATATGTGGGCTGTTTCTAGTGTATGGAAAACTAGACCAAGTGAGATGAAGTTGATCAAGTATGCAAACAAATTCCAGCTTTGAATAAAGCAGAACTTGGTTTTATGACATGTAGGTTAAATACTGTTGTGCCATAAAAAGCAGTCTTTAAGATTTTCTTTCTATACTTATCTTTCATCACACCAAGCCACAGTATTCTTGGAGAGCCAGACAGAAAATTAAACTGGAACCTTGAACATGTGATTAAATAAGGACTGGCTTTCTTAGCAATAAAAACCTAATTTGTTAGATCATATATATGTAATCTGAAGCAGCAAAGAACAATAATATAGTAACATTTTGGTTTGATATCATAGTGCAAATGGGAAATATGACATTTGTTGCCTTGTTACAAGGTTATTACAAAAATCACAGCTTAAAATAATGGAGTCAGTTAAAATTTTACCTATCTACTTTAGAATTTTAGTCTCTATCCATTACCACAGTTTCTGATATATTCACAGCGAAGTAGAAGGAACACTGGATTATTTAGAAGAGTGGTTTTTATGACAGAGATGTTGGTATACTTGGAAAGTCTATTTTCTTTTGCAAGATACATAAATGACTACATAAAGCTTTTTCAAAACTTTATTCCTATGTTCCTTTAGTCCTATATTATTCATTGCAGCCCTTCAGAAGCTAACTGGCCTCGCTCTACGCCATGGCACAACAATTATTTTGTAACAAATTGCCTGTGTCATAAGCTTTACTGCCAACTGTTGAGTTGATTCCGACAATGCTGTATTCTAGAGTTTCATCAGCCCTGCTGGGTTTTTCTGGGCCCGGTACCCAGTCCTGCTGGGTACTTGCTGCACCACCTGGACACTCACAAGTCTATGGAATCCACCTGAGAGTACTGAGGGAGTTGGTGGAGAAGCTTGCCAAGCCACTCTCCATCATTTATCAGCAGTCCTGGACCAAGGAAGGTCCCAGATGACTGGAGGCTGGCAAGGTGACACCTATCTACAAGAAAGGCCAGAAGAAGGATCTGGGGAGCTACAGGCCTGCCAGCCTGACCTCAGTACCAGGGAAGATTGACATGGCATATGCAGGACAATCAAGGGATGAGGCCCAGCCAGCATGGGTTCATGAAAGGCAGGTCCTGCCTGACTAACCTGATCTCCTTCCATTAGCAGGTGATCCGCCTGGTGGATGGCCTAGTGGAAAGGCCATGTATGCTATCTACCTAGATTTTAGTAAAGCCTTTTAGTAGAGTCTCCCACAGCATTCTCCCAGAGAAGCTGGCTGCTCATGGCTTAGACAGGTTACTCTTCACTGGGTAAATAAATGTCTGGATGGCCAAGCCCGGAGAGTTGTGATCAATGGAGTTAAATCCAGTTGGTAGCTGGTTGCAACTGGTGCTCCCTGGGGCTCAGTTCTGTGGCTAGTTCTGTTTAATATCTTTATCAACGACCTGGATGAGGGGATTGAGTGCATTCTCCGTCAGTTTGCAGATGACACTATACTGGACATGACTATTGATCTGCTCGAGGGTAGGGGGGCTCTGCAGAGGGACCTGGACAGGCTGGATCGATGGGCCAAGGCCAACCGTATGAGGTTCAACAAGACCAAGTGCTGGGTCCTGCACTTTGGTCACAACAACCCCATGCAACGCTACAGGCTTGGGGAAGAGTGGCTGGAAAGCTGCATGGCAGAAAAGGACCTGGGGGTGTTGGTTGACAGCTGGCTGAACATGAGCCAGCAGTGTGCCCAGGTGTCCAAGAAGGCCAACAGCATCCTGCTTTGTACCAGGAATAGTGTGGCCAGCAGGAGCAGGGAAGAGATCGCGCCCCTGTACTCAGCACTAGTGAGGCCACACTTTGAATACTGTGTTCAGTTTTGGGCCCCTCAGTTCAAGAAGGACATTGAGGCTCTGGAACATGTACAGAGAAGGGCAATGAAGCTGGTGAAGGGTCTGGAGCACAAGTCTTACGAGGAGTGGCTGAGGGAACTGGGATTGTTTAGCCTGAAGAAGAGGAGGCTGAGGGGAGACATTATTGCCTCCTGAAAGGAGCTTGTAGTAAGGTGGGTTTCAGTCTCTTCTCGCAGGTAAGGGGTGATAAGACAAAAAGAAATAGCCCAAAGTTGTGTCAGGGGAGGTTTCAATTGGATATCAGGAAAAAAAATTATTTACTGGAAGAGTGGTCAAGCATTGGAACAGGCTGCCCAGAGATGTGGTGAAGTCACCACCTCTGGAGGTGTTCAAAAAATATGTGAACATGGCACTTTGGGACACGGTTTAGTAGGCATGATGGTGTTGGATTGACAATTGGACTGGGTGATCTTGGAGGTCTTTCCAACCTTAATGATTCTGTGATTCTGTGATTTGCATAAATCTGCCTATTTTCTGACCTTATATGGATAACCTGGCAAAAGCTTGCATGTCCCCTGAAATCCACAGATAGCTACATGGTGGGGAACTGGTGTTGCCTACTGTGCTACTGAGCCTTTGACGTGCTGCATACCTCCTTACTGTCCATGTGCTTGGGCTTTTGTCTAGGCCAAGGAAAAATGTGCACCAAGGTCTTGCACATGTCCTGACTTTGTCAGACAGGCCCCTGGGCACCCAGGCTGGGCTGCTGGGAGCAAGGCAGAGGTATCTGCCATATGCATGACACAGACCTTGTGAGCTGCAGGAAGGCAATGTGAGGTATGATGGATGAAGAGGCACTCGCTCAGGAGGTATGATGGAAAAGATGGATATATTATGGTAGGGAATAATGAAACAGAACTACATTTTGAGATGGGTGGGGGGAAGAAGTTTTAGCTTTATTTTGGAATACAGGACTATTTTAATTATTTTACAGTGAAGATTTCACATGCACTGAAGATTGATACAAAATGTTCTTTATCAAAATCTTTTGCTAAACAATGCTGAAGGCTGTCTTGTACTCAACATGTTTGAGGCAACTCATTTGGTAAGTGAAAATGAAAATAAACATAATAACACCAACAGCAAGAAAAATTTAGAAACATACAAAAATAATTCAGTTCAGAACCCTTTTTGATCATTCCTACTTTCTCTGACAGAAAGAAAATAAGGGAAAGAATCGATATTGGAGTAGGGATAGATACTTTGGTTGTACATTAAATCGATGTCATTTAACAGGTAACTTAACTAAGGACAGTGACTAAGAGAACAAAAAAATGTCAGGGACTGATCCTTAGATGTAAAAATCAAATAGCAATGATTCTTTTACCTCATGCCATTTAGTTCTTCCTCTCCAAAGCAGACTAGGCTTTTGGTTTTTTTCTGGACCTTGTATGATGTTGTATTTCCTTTAGGTGCTTTCACTTTCCATCTGCTTTTTGCATTTTTAATGAGTTAAATAATGAGAAGGTATATAGCTGTTTATCAGAGCGGCATTTTTTTGTGGCGTGAAGCATAGCAAGTGTCACAAAACTGGGGTGCAGCAAAATGCTGTTTGAAAGACAAAGCCTGTCTGGGATAGTGGTGTAGGGACTTTGGAGGGTAGGAGGGCTAAATATAAAGTGTAGCTGTTGAAAAAAAAACAAAACCCATGTAGGAGCAGTTCCAAAACCAGACTTAAATAAAGAGTTCTGAAGAGAGTTAAGTAAAGTGAAAAGGTTGTTCCTGGGGTCTCTTCTGCTTAGTGGTGCAGACGTACTCAATGAGACAATTTGTTAAGTAAAACAGTGATTTGGATTCTTTTCACCTAACCAAATATGAAATGGTTCCCCAGACCTGTTATACCAACGGAGAAAAGCCTTTTGGAAGATATAATTTAAATCATCCTAACACACACTGCTAAAATAAGTCAGATAAATCATGCCTTACAAATAAGGGTTTCTCTCAGTTGGCCTTCAGTTTAGTTAGATTTAAAGCTTGAGTCTAGGCAGCTATATTGTAGATGCCTAAAACACGGTTGGGTGAATCCTACTGCACTAGAGAAATTTATCAGAAGCTTTCCTTCTGTAGTATCAGTTTACAGTATTCTGTGGATTGTGTTTCTCCTGTTATATCATGGCTACTACTTCAAGTAGCGCATAGCAAAGTGATTACCAGAGAAAGTAAATGTTCTTTTCCATTTACTGTAGACCATCAGGACCTCAAAGGGCACGATTTGAACATCAGTGGTTGCCTCAGCCCATTGACCTGTCAATGGGTAAGGCCTCCCTGTGTTCTGAGCAGAGGATACGTTTCAGCATAGTGCAAAATAAATTAACCAAGATGAAAAAAGAAAAGGAGCAGAAATACCACACGTATAAAAACTATTTAAAATGAAAAGGTCATCTGTGGGTCAATAGCTGAGGCAGAACAGATGAAATTTGGCTGCTTACTCATATGCTTCCTGACCATAGAGAGTGTGAGAACAAACACTGTCACTATTTGTAATAATGCATGCATAAAGTTGCAGGTGAGGTTGTTTCAGAACTGGAGATTTTATCTTTTGTCTCTGACCATTATATTCTGATATGGAAGTCCTATCTTCTTTTACTGTTATACTATTGCTACTATTAAGTTTTGTAATATTCTGATCCGACAGATTTTATTCCTTGTGATATAATTCACTTCACAGACATAAGCTGGTTGGTCTTTTCAGTTAACTTGCTCTCAAGATGAATTTTAATCCTTTCTTTATCAGCATATTTAATAATCACATTGATCACAGTTTACCTTCCTATTTTTTCAGCATGCATATTGAAAACAGGTGCTTGAAGAATAATTAAGGAAATAATTCTGCTGATTATTTGCATGCAGGTAAAGAAATTCTCCGCAGTACTTTTCAAGCTTTCAGACATTTCAGATATTTATGGTTAAATTGTAAGTTAGAGTAAGAATGCCATTTGCCTTATTCTGAGCTGTAAAATACTGGACACTTACTTATTGCACATCTTGTGGGATTTTTAATTTTTTTGTTTTTTTTTTCATAAACCCATGTTCATTAACACTGACTATAGCCCATTAAAAATACGTGTTTCTAAATGGCTTTCAGAAGTACATCCTGTAAAAATTTGAGACTAATAGAATGTAAAATCAAAACAAACTCCCCCATACAAATTCCAGAGTTTGGAAAGTCCCTTTCTGCTTTCCTCCTCCCACACAGTGGATTTGAGAGAGGAAAAAAAATCCTCAGCATATTTTGTTGTCTCTGCTCATAATTCCTTGCAGATCCCTCATTGTCATTCACATTCCATTTCCGGAATTTTATAATTTTGTTCACTGTTAATTAATGCAATGTTAGCTAAATATTATGGTACTTCATATATTCTTGGAAGTCATACAGTTAATACAAGTACTCATCTAGAAATGACTTCCAGTCTTTCACAGTACTCATTAAACCACAAAAAGGGAATGTTCCTATATTTTTAATTAGTTTCAGAGATGTTTTAACAAGCTACTTAAAACCACTACAGTTATTAATACAATTTAAATTAACCGTGGTGTCATAATATTACACATTACTTTATATACATTAGAACAATTCTATGTATTCAAATTAATGATGATATGATTACAGCATCATTCATTTTAAGAAGATAAAAAAGATCAAAAATGCCAACTAATTGAAAAAAATGTTAAAGTATTTTTTTCTTTTGTTTATGCTAGAAGTTTCCTAGGATGCTTGGTTGAGCTGTGCAACTGTTTTGCCTGTGAAAGTCCTAGTGACAACCAGGAAAATGGGGTGTTTGTGGTGTCAGGTTCAAGACTGTGTGGTAACTTCTTGGGCAGTGAGAAGATGCTCAGCAGTAGGCAAATGAATTGATTATGAGTTCTGAACACCAACAATTCTCCATACAGAGTAAGTTCCTGGCCTGCATAAATGAGCATCCCTCCACGTTGTAAAACTGGAATTTTCACCAGCGTAGGTCTGAACCCTCATTCTCCAGGAACAGTAATTGTAGCAATGCATTTACCATGTGTTTATGTGAATGGGTCTTTTCACCCCTCATCAAACCACTGAACAGGTGCCTAACAGATGTGTCCACCACCTAAATGAAGGGTAATCACTGTGTTACATGCAGGGGAAGTATGCAGAGTCCTCAGCAAGGAAGAAGACTGAAGCACCTGCATCTACCCTTAAGGGATCTGTTCCACTTTAGCAGCTATCTACCTGCTCTGCTGATCTGCAGCTCTTATGCATAATCCTAAAAACTCCCAGAAACTTTTCCATGGTCATACAGAAAAAGTTTTGCTGAAAGTCTTAAACTTACAGTGACTTGTTTACAAATTACATCATCACTATTTGGTATTACTGACTTTGTTTCTGATGTCACCAAGTGGTCCAGTATTTATAACTGCTTTGCATGGATGTCCTTTGAATTTGCAGACAACGGCCTTTTCCTCACTGTGCATTTGACTGCAGTCCCATCTCCAAGAGTCTGCAAATCTACCTCCCAAGGCATCAGTCCTCCTTTTTTTTTGTGGTGCAAAAGACAGAATTGCTCTCAGCCATCTGCATGACTTCAGCTGGAAACCCATATGTTAATGGAGGGTGTCCTCATTCACATTATGATAGACTGTGAAACTGACTTTCATGATGCTCATGTTGAGCTCTTATGCTGAGTTTAGATGAACTTTGTATGGCTCCAGTTTTGCTGTGTGGTTTATTTATTTTGTTTAATAACTAGTTTTTATTCATTTAACAGACATTTAGGATTTGTGGTGGGACAGTAGATTCACTTTATAATTCAGCTTTGAAGAATCACAGACATAATAGATAAACTGTTTTTTATATGTGTACCTAGTTTTTCTGTCCTCTTGTTTGTAAAATAAAGAAGTGGAGATTGGATGATTTCTACAGAGCTATATGGTTTAAGCCTGTGGAATATCAATGGGGTGTATAAAACTGTTTGTTTTCTTGCTCTATATCAATTCCTAAAGCAACAAATATTTCCTGACAGGAACAGAGAGGATCCTGCAGCAAACTGTCAGTCAAAAGATTGGTGATATGTATCCTTAGTTAAAGTATGTGTGTACTTACACATTTAGTTACATTCTTTATTGACTATTCAATACAATTTGCTGAGTTGATGCAGACATGGTTTACAACAGAAATAATTCCTACTCAACTGATGCAGAAAATCTTTCAGCTGTCTCAAAACTCATCACAATCTGGCTAGTTTAAAAGAAACTACTTTCAAATTACCTCCTAATACTAGCAATCTCCAGGTCCATTAGATGTCCAAATGTCTGGATTGCTCATAGTCCACACTATGGACAGCAATGGAGATGCAGAAGGATAACTTTCTCCTGAACAAAGAAAGGACAGTATTTTATACCATGAATATTTTTCATGCCAACACTTCCCCTTAAAACATAGCTATTAGTGAGAAACAGATTTTTAAAATATCTAACCCTTTTAGTGTGTTCTTAGAGAATGGGTAGAGGTTACATAAAGGGCTTGGCAAATACCATCACATCCCCTCATCAAAGAAATATGTACCTTTATTGTCAGGTCTGTGTACAGTCTGAGTGGTCCTTTGAACTTTTTACTCCCCCAGAATTTCTGGTCTAGAGAATATGATTAATTAAAGAGACAAACCCCATAAGCCAGATGATTTCTTGTCTGTGGTGATCCAGTCATTCAAATTCCTGTCTGGACTTCTGTAATTCCTTATAGCTTGTGCCTGAGCACGCAATCCTTGAAAATGTTTCACTAAGTACAGAAATCAGCAGTAGTGTTTTTTTTCCATGCAGTGTTGCACCTGTGCTCAGACTCTTCTATTAATCTTTGGACCTTCTGCAGAGTGGCTCTACTCATGCTAGAGATTCACTAAGTTTCACAATGCAACCAGCTCTTCTGAACGTTGTGTTCTGCAGGAGCCAGGAGAACTTTAGAATATCATACACTTTAAAGGTGAAATTGTAACTCTGTGGGACAAGACTATCTGATGAAGAAGTCATAGCGTCTGAAGCCTTACAAGAGAAAAAATAACAGGATATTGACAGACTACCCAGCCTCAAAATGAATGTAAAATCCACTGTTCTGATACATCACTTCTGTAGCTACAACTGGGAGTGTTGAGAAAGAAAGCATGTTAAAAAAGAGGAAAGAAGAGAAAAGAGATGAAAATAAAAGTTTAATAAAAATGAAGGGAGCAATGGTGAAAGTAATCAGAAGAGAACAATAAAACCCGCAGGAGTTGTACTGGATGTTTGTAGACCAGTACAGCAGAAAATGAGACACCTTGGCCTACTTTTGTTATGAAAACATCCTGACGTGTGAGGTGAAGATGTAGACAAATTAGGAGGTAAGGAAGGGGCATGAACAAATCTTTGTGGTGCCATGATCCACCCTGCATACAAGCTTTGTAGTTAATTCTGATATTTAAGCTGTCCTACCCATGGCAGAGTTGCTGCACATATTCTTCAAGCTTGTAGCAAGTGTGTAATAAACTCAGTCTCATCTTCGAACACCCAAGAAACAGAAAAAGTGCAACTTGCAAATTGTTGAGATAGATAGGAAAGCTAAAGTTCACAGCAGGCCCCATCTTTATTCAAATATGAGTTGTAGGGTCCTTATTCAGGTTTGTCATGGTGATTCCCTGTGGAATTTTTTCCCACAACATCTCTTCAGCTAAAGCAACCCATTCATGCTATCAATTCTATCAGTGAGGAATAGCTAGAGTAATTTTAGTTCACTGACAGTGCACTTACTTACAAAAGATTGTAGATTTATAGACAGGTCTGTTGCAAAAACGAGGAGGTAAACAAATAAGCTAACAAATACACAACAACTCTTTAACCATCATAGTGCTCTGTGAGGGAAGTAATTACCATTGCCCACACTTTAGGGGGACTACATTAAGAAAATGTTCAACAGTTAAGTGGGTAACAGTTCTCAGGGGTGAAGGTGGAATAAACTTTATCTGACCGATACATAAAATTAAATAAATTTTGGCTTCCAATTCTATCGTCTAATTCCAACATGAGATGAATTCAGTGTCTTGTATTCTGTGTAGATAACCACGTGAAGAGATATGTTATATTTCTTACTGAGAGACATTTAAAAGTTGAATACCATTTTTCCAGGAAAACAGCAGAGTATCTTTGGTTTCCTTAACCATTTTAATATGTTCTAGAAACAGAAGATTTAGTCTTCAAAGGTAAAAATAAACTAACTGTAGCTTGAACAGCCCAAGGGATGATATAAGTTCACAGAAAAATAAACTGTGATTTAACAGCCTTGTCTGATCTTGTCTGAAAGAGCTACAGTATTTGGATATGTCTGAGCAAGACGCTGCCTTATAATTATGCATGAGAAACACACATATTTCAGATTAATCCATGCAGCCCTAATACCTCCTTTTACAGCGTTTGGATTTTTCACTGCATTAAAATGTTCATTTCTGGAGATAAAAAAGAGAAATATAAATGCTTTTTTTATCATAGACAAAGTAATGGTATGTGCTTAGTTCCAGCTGTTGTAAGTCATGAAGGTTCTCTGAATCGAGGGGCAAAAAGGTAAGTAAGGCCTTAGAAGATGAAATACCTAAATGAACAGAACAGAAACCTAAGTTGTGTGATCCTGTAACATGCTTAAATTATATACAAGGTTTGTAGCATTAGAAAAATCTGACACTTTCAGGAAGGAAATAAATGTGCTTTTTTTCCAGTTCAGAACTTTGTGGCGCTTGCAGATGGTAACATAAAAAATGGAAGTCTAACCATGTTCTGACTTGAGATATCCTGTAACTTTGCTGGGACATATGTTACCCTGACAAGATAAACTGTTTATGGCCACTGGTATTTATATTGGAGTATATAATGGGGTTACACTCATCACTGATTCAAACCCAAGAGTTGGGGATGGCACTCTCTCATTATGCAAGATAAATGACTCATTTGCCAAATATGTGGGATGAGATTTCACAGGTGAAGCATCAGATGTGAGAAATGGTGTCAGAAAGAGACTGTGAGATATCTGTAGTTGTGCACTGGTTATACTGTGATAAGAAAATATCCAACATGCTAAAGAAAGGTCAGCAATGTTGCTAATACTTGCTGGGGGATTATATTACATCTGCAGGTGGAGAATATTCCCAACAAGATGAGGTTCAATCAGTATGCCACAAACCTTTACAACTGTAAAAAGGAAGAACAATAATTTAATTTACAAACCTCAGTGACAGGATGTTTTCTCACAGAGGTGAGCAAGTATACCAACTGTTATTTATTCTAGCATCATTGAATTAGGCTGTGTTAGTAAGGAGTTAGAAGGATGTGCATGCTTGCAGAGCTATATACCTGTGCTCAAGCCTTATACATTAATCTTGGATTAACTAATAAAAGAAGTAAAATATAAATGAGGAAAAGGTCAAGAAAAACTTTCACACTGAAGACAAATGGCAGACCAAGAGGTGTATACACAAATTATATCTCATATCTATTTCCATTCTTTGATTAATATAAGTCTATGAAAGCTTGATTTAAATATCAGAACAATAAAATTAAAGTCCTTTGACCCGTATTATAGGAGGTCAGACAAGGATTATCACAACGATCCATTCCATCTTTCCAATCTATGATTTTAACATTGCTGTTGAAGAAGTTTGAAAAGCTTCAGTTTCTTTGAAAGTATCATATCTTTAAAGATAAATGATATATCATATGAATGCATTTCTTTTAATTTTTAAATATTTGACTGCTAAGTGGTTAGGAGCAAACTTACGTGATTATCATACAATTAATAGTCATTAAATGTAATTATATTTATATATATATATTTATTTATAAATTAATTACATGTAGCCATTGTATTAAATGGCTATTAACCAATACTCAAATTCTATGGTGATTCTCAACCAAAGATGGAAGGTACTTCCATAGTTTTGCCTCCTTTTCTGTATCTGTTGATCATATCAAGAAATCTTTCAAAGATGCCACCATAACCCTATTTTGCCTAATTCTAGTGCTCTTCCTCTTCCTCCTCTCTACCTGTATTCTTAAACCTAAATTTATTTCCCTGTATTTTTTTTCTTACACTTCATCTCTTGTGATTCTTCAATTCCACATGTTTCTCACTTTCTATGAAACTTCCTATCACCTAACAGCAAAAATATAGTAGTATGAATTATACTGAGGGGAAGCCACACTGTATCTAGCTGCTCTTTGTCATCACAGTGTGTGTAAAACTAACACATCAACACAATCTCCCTGCATTCTTCCCTCCTTCTCTATGTTAAATTGTACAGGGAATCATATTACGTTGTATGAAAAGTGAGTAAGAAATTTAATTCTCTCAGGTACATGCACTTCCAGGGGCGTGAACCAAAATGTACTTTATGGTTGGACTCTTAAAGGTCTTTTCCAACCAAATGATTCTCTGATTCTATGAACTGGGATCCTTCTGAAAGATCTTCTTCAAAGACGAGGAGTAGGAACTTGCTAATTTACTGAAAACACGGTTTGTTTATCCTGTTAATGACATAGCTGGATCACATATGCAAGATCCAGCAGACAGCAATCTAGCCTTGAGTTATGACTTGCTAACTTTCTAATTTACTTGTCAAATTGCAAGCATGTCAGGATCAGTACCCTATAAAGAGTCGCAGACAAAGTTCTAGCTGAGAATTATGTTTTCACAGAATACAAATGACAAAGTACAAGCTGATTACTCTTATCAGCAAAGGCTAATTCAACAAAAAAGAAATAGTGTCCTACAGAGTGAAACCCAAATATTTCAGTGTCATCTTGGAAGTGAGTGCTGAAAAGGCACTCTTCAATACTTTTTTTCACATTTAATTTAGCAAATCTAATATTTAATTCTTTGACTATATATGTTGTGCATGACTCCACAATAAACTGGGGAACGACATTCTATTGATTTAATAATTTGTTTATATTTAAGACAGAAATGCTACATATATCTTCCATTAAGTACCTTAAAGGTTTTAAACTAACATAGTCCAAGTTTTCTTATAACACTGCTACATTAACAAAACCTAAATATTCTTCATGTCAAAGGTATGTTATTCTCCCCTTGTGACAGAATATTCTGGTGGATTGGGTCTTAGGCCTGTTAGCTCCAAACTCTTCCCTTGCTTATCTAAAGAAAACTACTAAAAAGAAGACATTTTTATGCAGGCAGTAGTTAAAATGGTCTTTATAATTACTTTAGAAGTTAAAGGCTGAAAGTGCTATTGTTTCATTAATTAATTAATTAATAATTAGTAGAGATCTTGAACAGTTGTTATATTGATGCTTTTTATCATTCCCCCTGAACAGTAGCATTCTCTTTATTTTGAACTTTGCTCAGAATACTCTAGAAATTCTTAAATTTTTTCTACTTTACACTTTCTTCTGAGATTGTTATAATAGTTATTTCTTTGAATTTTTAACTAAATAGTGAAACTGATTACTTGGATGTCATGACAAGGTTATAATTTTATTGGTAGTTGTTTGGAGAAAATGTAAAGCCTCAAACTTTAAAATGTTTGATAGAATCCAATTAATTAACCAAAATTATGTAAATTAGAGTTTGTCCAGTGTTTGATGCAATAATTTTTTTCATGAAGAAAAGTAATGAGGAATCTGTAGAGATAGTCAGTCATTAGGAGCTGTGCTTATACATCTCATCTGAAAGCTGACTGCTCCACTACTGTGATTCACTGGATGTTTACTTACTTCATTCATGAGTTGTGACTTACTTACTTTTTTATAATTAGGTTCTTCTAATGAATGACATTTCTCTACTATCATTTCCCATGCAGTGACAAGATTTAAATTTAATTTATCAATATAAAAAGATCTGAAAGACAGAGGAACAACTTCAGCCTAACATATATAAACACAAAAGTTATTAAACTGCCCATTGTATTTGATATTTGAAAAGATAGAATCAGAAATAAAAGGTGCTTTTGGGATTCTAAACTAGATATTACCCCAAGGGAAACCATCTGGCAAACTCAGACTGCAGGAAGCAATAAAAAGCAAAATGTATAAAAATGACTTCATTTGACCTTGAAGACATAAATACATATCACATTAATGCACTTATAGATAATATGTTGATTGACAGTAAAGAGAGTTTTTAATTGGTATTGTGGTACCCAGTTGAGTTAAGGTATGATTATGTTATTCCCTAAAACAAATTTTAATACTATTATGCAGTCTAAAAAAAAGAATATAGATAGTTGAAAAACAGAGTTGAAAAGAATTATGTTATTTCACTGGCATGGTACATTTGTGTCACATCCTTACTTCAAAGATTTTGCTTTTCAGTCAGAACAGATAGATAAATAACAGGGAAATAACCTTAAAGTAATGCAATCTAGTGACTCTCAGATAATTAGAAAAACTGAATAATTATCGTTCCTTCTTTAATTAAAAAAATATACTAAACAAGTTTAAGTGAAAAGCTTTCCTTATTGCATTTTTCGTCAAAATTTTATGAAATAACTTTTCAGTCCAAAATCATCAAAATAAATGAAATGTTTCACTCTGATTTCAATTAACTTTTGATTAGGTTCAGTATGACTTTATTTAGGAAACTGAGAAGAATAAAAATAAGCAATCTGAAGCTGAAAAGGGTAGAATGGAGATACCTATAAATTCACCATTTAGCTGAAGTATCAATTTTCAATCAGAAAGTATGAAACAAAATTAATCCACTACTACCAGGTTTTTAAGTAAGCCCGGAGGACATGAATAAATTCTTGAAGAAGGAAAATCATTATCCAGAGAATGTTATTTAATGACTTTTTTTTTTAAATATATAAAGTCACTATGGAAAGTGAAGTTCTATATTAATATAACTTGGTATTAAATGCACATATATTAAATATACAATCATACTGAAACCAAAATACTTATCAGATTAACTGTCACCTATAATCCTTCTGTACTTTTATCTCTGCAGTCAGAGGTCTTACAGGAAAAGTACAGTGGTGATTTAAAATGGAATCTCAGGATAAACCATAACTTGGGTCTAAGAAGCTTTGAATACCGTGAGATGCATCAGTCAGATTAGTGATGTAATTTATCTGTGATGACAGAGTACTTGGTACTGATGCAAAATTATATGGTGCTCAAAACAGAAAAAGTAATATTTTTTAGAACAATGAAGGCATTACAGAGTCCCAAAAAACTGTCTGCAGGCACTATTTTCATAAGATTTCTACTATTCATGATTCTTTAAATTAAAAAAAAAAATCTAAATTATTCATCAAACCCAAACTTTTTAGTCCTTTGAAGTGCATCCAACTTAAGTTTTAGCTATTTTCCATTTCTAATACTGTCTACAGGACTCGATGTGAGAATAGAATTTCTTGAAGGTCAACCATTCCATGTGGTCCAGCTTATATTAGTCCCTACTATGGTTATTCTTAGACATCCTGTTTCTCCACGGTACCTATATACATACCTACAATAGGAGGAGAATTATATAAAAAAGTGTGATTTTATTTTTTTTTTTCACAAGCAATATCATCAATTATCCATGTGCAGTGCATTATGTAGTACAAACCTGTAAAAGTAAACTTCATCATTATCTTTACAGCTGTTTGAAAGATAGGAGATAGGTAGGTATAAATATGCAGTGTACTGAATTTCTAATCTTTTAGCCTATGTTGTAATTACCATTGCCAGTGGCGGTACTTTCAAAGCATTTTTAATCTTTATAACAAGAAACCATTTTCTCTAAACTTTTAAAAATGCACTCATGGAATATTATGTTTGCCATATTCATTTACTAAGATATTAACTGCAAATAATTTATAACTGTTAATAGAACTCTGAGGAAGTTCTAGACAAAATGTTTTGTCCTTAGAATATGTTGATTTTTCAAAAGTAAAAATTTCCATGGGAACCAAAGTGACATTCAAAGGTATAAAATAGAAATTCTCAAGAAAATAAGAACAAAAGGGAGTGTAAGGCAAGGCAAGGGAAATTGTTTAGAACAAAAGAACATTGCCCAGAGTTTTGGAGAACTGAATGAAACTTCTGATCTGATTTTCAGTTATGTTACATATTTTGACTTCTGGAAAGAAAAAAATACATCACTATTCTAAATCATAGAATCATAGAATGTTTTGGGTTGGAAGGGACCCCTAGAGGTCATCTAGTCCAACCCCCAGTAACTTATACTGTTTTCCTCAGTGTAGAATGGGAATCTTTTAAAAGTCTCTAATTTTTTCCTAGTGGCAAAAGTTTGTGAATTTCATAAAAGTTTTATATATACTGTAAGCTATCCAGAGCAATATCTACCCTCTCTGCCCAAGGTTGCCTGCAATATATGCCTTTCATAGTGTAGTATTCATGAAGAGGAATGAGACTTTCAGAAATAGGCAAAAATTCCTTTCAGATGTCAAAATATGAAAGAATTAAATTTGCACAGAATTTAGTGTGTGAATAATTATCCTATGTAACAAATTTTATTTTTGCGATTCTCACATAAGAACAGTTATGCTAGCATACTCCTATGCAGAAAACATTCTTGTTAGTCTTGTAAAGAACAGAAATTAATTAATCTACCTTGAAACTAGAAAGATGTGAAAATTTAAATCCTGAACATGTATAACCTCTGCCTTTCCTCTAAAAGGAAAGACACTATCATAGCTTCTTTGTATTCCAACCCCACTTCATTCCTGGATTTTCATCTTGATGACTAATAGATGTGAATCATGAAATAATACATGGCTGTGTCAACAAAGGTTTATTTATGGGCAGTCAATTAAAGGGCATGAGGTAAAAAATGTAATTTCTAATGGAAATTATAATATCATTTTGGTACATGGTCTATAGTACATGGCAAGTACATCAAGCTCAAAGTATGTACCTATAGTCCAAGAGGAAGGAATGAACTATTGTATGGTTTGACTTTGCAATACTTTTTTTTATATACACCTGTGTGATAAGCATGGCTGGAAATAAAATAGTTAAACTGTTCCACAATTACAGATTTTGGTGTTCCACATCTTTTCAGATACATGCATTATCTGTATCTGAGCTGCAGAGACTTTTAAAATACAACAAATCTGACCTATTTTAGACATCTTAGGAGAAGATAACTTTTACCCTTTCTTTGTCTTGACTAAAACAAGTCACACTAATAAAGGTGAGGAGTACATCTATAGATTGTTAACTCATTGGTGACTATTCTCAGATTAATCACATTCTTGACATTTTCACTGTTATTGGGTTTCTATGTTAACATCTGTGTTGTTCTTGTTAATGTATGTATCAATGATTATTTTTCCTGGTAGAAACTGATTTATCTGTCAGTCATGACACCATCCCTATAGCAGGTAAAAACCTGATGGCAATGTGTAATTCTTGATGGAGAAGAATTTATCTATTTTCCAGTCAATCTATCAGGGCTACTTTGGTCCCAATGTATTATTGAGATAATGCTTTTACCTGGCACCAATTGATCAGGATTATGTGAAGTTGTCCATCCTATGCAAGAGCACAGCGTGTCTGTTACTGGTTATCACATGAACAGCAGCCCAAAATGACTCTATATCCAATGTGAAAACAGTAATTCCCTTCTGTACTGCTTTTCCTCAAGGATCACTCCAGCACTGTGTGATTATGTTAAGTTCTAACATTTACTTGCTTATACTATGTCCAATTAAAAAAACTTAAATATGTGAATAGAATACTTTAAATAAAGGATCTTCAATAGTAAACCTATAATTCCAGTAGAAAATGAATGCTTAAGTTATCATTTTATAAAATCTAGTGTGTATTTATAGTTTTTTAAAAGGGAGCAATCTAAAAGGCAAATTAATTACAAAGCGCCCATTTTGATTTTATTTCACTTTGCTCAGTAAAATAGCAAGATAACTTTTTACTAATTATTATGGTTCATTAGTCAGGTACCATGCTGGCCTTTGTTCTTCATCCTCTGATGGCAACATTCTTCCACTTTTCTACATAAACACATCTGTGGAAGTTCACCCTAGATCTTTTTTTCTACATGAAACACATTTGTGGATGCTATTGCTTTTTCAATGACAAAATAAATGCCCAGCATTTTATTTTTTCTCAGCTCGTAGTAAGGCTGGTGATATTAGTTGGTGCACCAGGAGGTAACCCTTGGGCTGGAATTGGTCTTAGCTTATCATTTGGTGCATCCTCCAAATAAGCATTATGTAATGTAAACAATGAGAAAGAAATCGTTTTGAGGTCTTGGGCTTGGATGTTATTAATTCAGGACCTGAAGCTCACTCTGACTGATCTTGGGCTTGAAGCTTTTCAGACTTAGAAGAATACCATTTTGGTCTGAAGAATAAATTTTTAAAAAGAGGCTTTTACTGTAATTACCTTTATCATTTGATCTGAGTTCTAATGGTCTTTAGTGTCAATCTGAAATTGAGTTAGTTCAGGGGAATAAGATATATTTTTAAAACAAAATCAGAACTAGTCAGTGGCTTGTCTGAGCCAAAGCAATGTCAAAGGATCTGCTGACAGTAATGGAGCTGGCAGTGGTGAAAAATGAAAACTGAATACTCTAAGCAGTTAAAGGTGACTAAAGCTAGTATTGATTAATGCCATTAGAAACTTTAAAAGTAGCTGGAGGAAGAAATATTTTTTGTGCTTACTTGCTTATGCTAACTTACATACTAAGACCTTAACATGGCCAATAATTTCAAGCCAGGGGTTATATGTGAAAACATATCACATTTTTCTGGAAAAAAAATCCTTTTCCTTTTTTAGATCTATTTCTAGATCTTCAAATTTCTATTTCTTTGCAAGTAAAAGGGAACATCTAGGTAAAAGCTGGTTTTCATTACTTTATTTTAAGGTGACAGCTCCTAATAGGCCATCAAAGTTTAGCTTTCACATTCAAGGGAAAGAATTAGCAGGTAGTACACATGTAAAATGGTGAAATGTAGGCATCTGTCCATTTTTTATTCAATTATGAGAGAAGGGGTTAAGGGACTCTTAGTAGATAAGATGCTGCGTAATAATTGTCTAGATTGCTGTGTAGCTCAGAGAATCAAATTAATAGATAGTGCTCAAATGTTTTGCTAACTATTGTGTGAACTAACCGATGCAGGAAGATTTGCGGCTCCTTATGAAGGACAGTTCTTGATAACAACCAGGAATTTGCCTTAAGAACTGGCTTAAACCGACCCTGCAGTTCGGGCAATAGCAAAGAAGCAATTGAGTCTGCGCAAGAACAAGGGGTTACTAGTGGTGACGAAGAGGAGCCATCAACCTTCATCCCCACGACCCCCGGCGACCACCACAAGGAGGCACTGAGCAAGCGCAGTAGGGAGGGACTTATGGAAATGACCTCCTGAAGCTAATTTTAATACAAAGCGGGGACAGGTTATGCATATGTATAGGCATATTGGGAAACTTCATACATATGTAACACTTTGCTACACATAAACAGGGCAAGTTGCCATGTGGAGGTGCGCACAACTTTGGTGGGACTACCCTCTGTCCTGCCCAGTGCTGAATAAACATACCCACTTTACAATCTTACAGATTGTGGAGTCTGTGTCCGCACATCAATTACACATTCCTGTTAATAGAAGTATTCGCCCTATGTACCTTAAGTTTCCTTTACGGCATCACTGTTACCACCAAACACCTTTAAAGTCTGTTTAAGCTCATTAAAATATATATTAAAGAGCCCAGACAGGGAGCAACAGCAGCAGAGGTAAGAGTAGGTATGGTTCCCTACATAGTTCAGTGACCATGTTTGCAGTGAGACCATGGAACATGCCTGTTGGCAGATGAAAACACTCTCAGAGAATTGAATGTAATTCCATATGGAGAAGCCAAATTTATAAGGGAAGTTACATTCTCTGGGAAGTTCATATGAAGAAGAAATACTTTGTCCTGAAAAAGAATGCCAGCAACATACTAACTACATAATTATATTGCTGTGGAAAGTGTAATAAGATTCTGAAAGAAAATGGCTGGTATGGGAAATTCCTACACTGGTTATATAAATATTACAAATTCAGTATGGTCTTAATTTCTTATATAATATCAATGGCAAAATTTAAGCACAAACCATGCCTTGTTTTAACTTCAAATTTCTATATAAAGGTTTGTATTAAATATCAATTTTATTTTAATTTCATTTATAACAAAGTCAAAGTATATGATGACACCTAAGCAATAAGAAAATGAGAAAAACATAAATGAGAATAGAACTTGATCCTTTGAATTTGAGGGTATATTCTTTGGAGATTCTATGCTGATTGTTTCCTTTAGAGCCACTTTTAGCTGAAGACAAACTGACTCTAAACACTTCTGTTTTCCTTTGCTATGGAAGTCTTTGCAGCCTGCATTAATTTTCAGATACTATAAATAACTAGACGTCCTGGAGTGTCCCAGTGAGTCAGGCTCCAGTTTTTGACCTTACAGATTACGAATATGAGCAATAACTCACAACCTAGCTACCTAAGGAATTTTATCAGGAACAGGAATGATAATTTATTGAACAAGCAACACTCCATGGGTGGAAAATTTTTTGAAATAAAGCTGAAGTAGTTTGGAGAATCTTATATAAAATACTAATAATATGATAGAGATTGTGACAAACGTGAGCAAATGGATTACTGTTATTACAATGTTCACTGAATTGAATGAAAACCTGGGAAAAACCTATTCGCCACCTTCCATACATCTTTGATAGCTGCATCATTCAGCTGATACTAAGTACTATTTTTCTCCTTGCCATAGAAAGGTTCTGGCTTAATTGTTGCTATGTGCACTCACCCTCTTAGATGACAACACAGAGAACACAAAACTGAATGAAAAGTAGTCTCAAAAATAGGAAGAAGTATATATGAACAGAAACTAAAAAAAAAATAAGAATGTAAAGAGGAAAGATTTTATTGGGTGAGAAGAGAAAGATGTCAAGAATGAGAGGGAAAATGGTTGACTTACAGTAACTTTGAAATAAGATTTAATAAAATGGAGGGCAAAACATAGTGATTCATGTTTTCCTAAATGATTTGTAGCTTTTTCTAGTGCACAAATGCTAATCAGTCTTCTGGGAAATACCTTAGTCACAAGTCAGTCTGACAGACTCTGCTCTATGGAAATAGACTTTTTTTAAAAAAATGTAGTTTCCTAAAATTAAGTCTTGAATCGCAAATAAATCTTAAGAAGTGCCAGGAATCCAAAATGTTACTGAAGTCATTATGAGCCATGTGTATTCAGCAGATTTTTGCTAACTTGTGGATTTAAGACACTGACTTTAGAGACAAGCCTGCAATATTTGGCTGAAGTATTTTCTCTCCTTAACTATACCATAAAACTTGAGAAGATGGGATTTTTCTAAGGTTAGTACAAACGTATCATCCTGAGAGAGCTGTATGCATCGTCAACAGCAAATTGCCAATTCCAGTACTTGCTAATACACTGTTGAGAGAATTATCAGCATCTGGTGCCTCCAAAGATTAGCAGTCAAATTGCCTAATCAATTTGACTAGGAGAGAATCATTAAAGTAGGAAAGGTAATCTGGTGTGCAGATATGTTCCAAGGGAAAGGAAGGAGAATATATAACCCCAGGGTAGATTTACTTAATTTAGGGAAATATTCTGATGCTGATCCACCCACACAAAGGTACAAATGAGGTGAAGTTTACAGGGCAAACATAGTAGCACTAATACTGACATACTTGATAAATTCTTTTCAGTTATTTGTTTTGTTCATAAGGTTGTCTAGTAAAGTGGATTTCACAATTTTTCCCTGTCTTTGGCAAATATAATAATTCTGTAATTCTAGGACTGCAAGGAGGAGCAACAGGTGTATTTACTGATTGTCAGGTTGATTAATAAATAACAAAGAAAGCATTCATAAGAATTATTAATGAATCTTAAAAGACAGCTTTCCACCAAAAAAAAAAAAAGCAACTAACCTTCCTTTGCCATAGGTGTTGCTAGTTCTGGACATATAAATTTCATATTTAACTCAATAGCAGAAAAGAAAAGCAAGTGACAATATGACAGTAGACCAGGTGAAGGCAACATAAACAGGCTGTTGTTTTTTTCCTCCTGAATTTTCACCCTGAATTAGACAGGGTGAATCCTGTATTATTTGCTCTGTGAACTGGGCAAATAATATGGGATTTACCCTGTCCCTTCAACAACAGACCAAGAGGCCTCTGGCTTTTGCCATGTCTGCCTGGACTTTTTCTTTGGACTATCATAGAGGACCACCTGAGGTTGTGAGGCTGCTTTTCTTCTTCTAGAATAAAAATCTGAAGTTGGTCAAATAAGTCAGAACAGCAATATATCTGTTCCTCTCCATTGACTGCAAGCAGGCCAGTTGTAGCATGGATTAAAGCCATCTAAGAATCCTGGAGTTTGGAAATAACAGAGCAAGTCATTGTTACACTTTATTGCTTATACTTAGTATGAGAAAATATTCCTTAAGGATGAAGTTATCTGCTGTGAATCACAACATAAGACAGAAAAATAAAAATATATCCTGTAAGTCATGGAGGATGTTCTTAGGATGTTCTTAGGACATGGGTCCAAGTTGGGATCTTCGTAGCATCCTTTAGGCTACAACTTTCTTCTTTCTTCTTCTTATCTCTTTTCTGGTGCTAAAAGATATTACCTTCGTGCTTCTTCTGGCAGATAATACAGAGGTTGGTATAGAGCCACAAAGTGGGAAGATTTTATCTCTTTTTAACACAAATTCATGACAGACCCAGCTCAATTCTGGCCTCTGATTGCCATACATGATTCAGAAAATGTCCTGCTTAGCCTTTTGCTCACCATTAGCTCTGGACACTGACATTCGTGGAGAGAAAGCAATGAAGGACCCTTCTGTCAAGGTCATGCAGTTTATAGCACTCTGTTTTCTGTTACAAATATCAGCCTCTCCTTCAACCAGGCTAACTTTAACAAGACTGGAATTGGCAGAGTGTCTAAGGCCAAAGGGGATAATACTAACCTTTGTAAGAGTGTGGTTGTAACAATATCCTTAAAACTCACTTTCGTTAATTATTGATGAAAATTGTATGTTGGTAACCAAGCTTTTACTTTATTGGCGAAAGACCTTTGACTTTATAGCATTCACATCAGTAAGTGAAGCTATGTCTTATACAAAAGTTAGATAGTTTTGACTTTAATAATTCTATTGACTTTAACAATGAAACTGCTTTTGTTGCTGTCATTATTTAAATGTTTTGATTTCAGACATCTCTCAGAATTACAGCATGCCATGCGATAACTCAGTACTCAGATTTTGAAACTAAACTGCCTCAGGAAAAATACAGCCAAACTATCAACATGGGACCACATCTGCAGAAGATGGCCACTATGGTCATCTACTGTCCGACTCTGAAAATTCAGTCTTTTTCACTTCCTTTGGTTGGACTCTGCAGTCTAAGAATTTGTAGTGTGTGATTATCTTCTGGGGTTTGTTTTTCTTTTTTCTTTTCTTCCCAGATAGCCCCAACTAACATCAAAACGTGAGCAGTAATATATTCATTCTGAAAGTTTTAAAAATCTTAATTCTTTAATCAAACGATCTTTATCTTTTAGCTATTCATTAAATCATACCAGGATTCAGGTATGAAAGAGAGAAAATGAGGTGGAAAGTAAGAAACTGAAGCAAGTCTTTATGTGACTGAGAATTAACTCCAACAGCCATTTAAGTAGTCTTTTGGTAAGCTTAGTCATGAGAAGTGTAGGCAGAGTATGTATTGGGACTGAGACCTAATATTTGGATTTGAATTAGTTGAATGAATATGGGACAACATTTTTGTGCTCAAATCTTCATTTTCTTCTCATTCACAAGCTATGGTTATTCTACATTATCTAGGTAGCTATGTAAACAATTAATATACTATGTTAAATTTTATTGTGCTGTCCAAATTTCAATGAAATAATTTTAACAAAACTATTTTTATTGTTTCACATTGCAATAAGTACTATTTTATCAATTGACATTTAATATTGCCAAATAACCACATAACATTTTGGAGGATTTTCTTTCAATACGCAGCCTGATGCATTTCTCGTTATTTAAGCTGAACTGTTATCAGACAGAAGTAAACTTGTGATAGATCAGGTCAAGAGCACGATTTTAATCTGAAACTAAATCATGTAATTATGCATACATTCATACACAAAAATGTATTCATGCCTACACTTACAAGGTACAGTTTTATCCCTGCTTTATTTATACAGCCTATATGGCAGACAAGACATGAAGTTTTTGCTTTAGTTACTGTCTGTTAAGAGTTAAGAATGAGAAACTTTGGGGTTTTTTTTTCATAGTTATGTACCAGAACCTACAGAATATGCTTAAAATTGATTTGTGATGTGAAGATATGTAATGAGATCCAGATTCCATTTTTAATCTCTTTTGTTATATGCTGTTCTCTCATGGTCTGTTAATAATTTTTCCTGAGTAAGCAGATTTTTATCTTCGTGCCCCATGGTTGCATTTCAGAACAGCCTGACATACACCATAAATTTGTCACTGAATTTCTACAGACGGAGATAAAAAACACTATTCATTTCTCTGTCAAATCAACTTTTAATGGAAGTTTGAGGCTTTGCCCTGTGTTAGGTAAAAGAAAAGAAAAAAACCCAGCAAATTAAGAGCAGGCCAAGATTTTTATTATTTCAGAGAAAACTTCCTAAAACAAGACCAACGAGACTATAACCAGAATGAAAAATTAATAAGACATTCTAAATAGAATCCATTTAAATGGCTTATATTCAAGAAAATATATTATCGCATTTGAAGAACAATTTATAGTTAAAACCATATGGAAACTTCTTTTACAGTTCCTTAGGCATTGGCATGATGCATAATTCTTTCCTACAGTGCAAAACACAGGAAGGTGATATGTCGTCATCAGTGAAGCCTTTCAAGGCCATTCGTGTTTACATAGAAAGAAGGATATTCCCATGTTTGAACTGGTACCAAACAAGATCATTTTGTCCAAATGCAGTTCTTACCTTATGAGAACAACTCTGAAGAACAGCAGTGTAAAATTAAAGATGTTTTAGCTAAAGACTGAATCATTCTTACTAGATTAATGCAGCTCAGTGATCTAGATAAGAACAGTAATTAGGGCAATGGATAAATATATAAATAACAGCAATTAAGCATTCCAACATTTGGTACCATTCCCATTTCACTACATTTATTCTAATTAAAAGGATTATCTTGGCATTCTGTGTGTTTTGTTGTACCATGAAATCATAACGTATAGTTGTCAGACCTGTGGCAACAGTATAAAGTTACAAATTAAGGTTAATAATTTCAATTTAAGATCAAACATTGACTGGTGATAGAAGACTACTTTTATAAAATTTTACTATTAAAATTATATTAAAGGAAAGAACATCATGTCTTTTTCTAAAAGTGTACAGTTATTTTGCATGGCTCTAGGTAAGAACATGATACTTTCAACCTCATAGGTGTCACCTAGGATTCTTATTTAGGATTAATTTCATGATCTTCCACAGGAAAAAGTTGAGTCTATCATATCTAAATGAGTCTAAAATGATAATTTTGCCCAAGTTCCTATTTATTCCATACTCAGAATTCATACTCACAAAAAAAGGATGTATATTCTGGGGTTTAGGTTTTTGCCTTTGCTGAATATTGTGACTTGAATGCTACTCATTTCCAATAGAGTCCAGAATTTAAGCAGCAAGTTAATCTGCTTCTGCTGTGTCAGAGCACTGTAAAGCAGCTATTTCTTGTATGAAACACTTCCATTTAGAGAGAATTGCTTGGAGATTACTGATGTTCAAAAATAGTGCTTCAATCTTTTAAGACTTTTTAAAACCCTTTTGACTCCTCTCAACATATGCACAAAATGACAAAGATAGCTGACTAGCTAGGCAAACACACAGACGTACAGATTTCTGAAGAAATCAACCTGGCTAAGTTTGGGACTGTTTTAACATCTCAGTCTTTAGCTTAATTTATTTTACACAGCCAAAGAGAAGATCATAAAATGGAACACAGCTTGTTAGGCTAATTCATTGATTTTTAAACTAAAAATAATGATAATAGCTGTGAAGCTGATAACATCTTTATATAATATTCGGTAACAACTTGGATACAATCTGAGGCAGAGGCTTCAATAGCAGCAAGATTTCTTGCAAAAATAATATACAGTTTTACTGATGGTTAATAGCACTGCTGTAAAGGAAGCTGCTAGTGTTTCAATATGAAGTTGTACAGTACATATAATTAATATGTATCAGGAAATTTTATTTCACTACACTTAAGACGATATTTTTGCTGCTGCAATGTGTTTCAAGTATAACTGAATGAATGCATTCCTTCTTAGAAAGCTATATATTGTATATCTGGTAGAAAAAAGATTTTTTTTTTTTGTAAGGGTCACCTGAGATATCAAAGCAACATGTCAAAAGCCCAAAAACCAAACAGCATTTCCATACTCAGCATCACAACGCTCAACCTCAAGTTAAAAAAAATTACTATCATGCACATACACACATGCCACAATAACTAGCACAACTGAATTATCTTTTTTATCTGTAATTTCAGGTAGCCTGTACAATTTTTACATCCAGTTGACATAATATTTTAGCATGATTATGAAATTATCAATAAATTTTCTTAATCTGTAGATACATTATTATGCTTGAGACATCAACCCAATGTTAGATTTGATTGAAATCTGTCCGTGGGTACAAAAGGCTACCAAAGATGGACTAAAAAAGGGATTATTTTATAGCCAGTTTATGTAGATTCATTGTCACAATGTCATATTGAAATGAAAGGAAAAGAATTTTTTTTCCAATTTCAGGATGAATATTTCATTTAAACACAACTTTTTCAACTGAAAAATTCACTGTCTGCTTGATAGATTCAGCAATTATTTTTAAGCAAAATTTGGGTGTTGATTGAATCTGATTTTTCAGGTTTAACTATACCTCTTCAGCATCTAGTCTGTTGTACAGAGCTTTTCATCTGCACATCTTGAAACAAGTCTAGAAGTATGATAAGCATACACAGCAGAATCACTTACAGTAGAATTTCATGCCAGTTGAAAAGAAATTCAGGGAAAAAGAATATAACTGATTGCTTGGTATAAAACATTTGATGGGTCTTCAGAAGCCGAGGCAAATCCCCAATCTTTAGGTAAGTAGGCTTGAGGGGGATAACTGAAATCTTTCCTCACTCCTGACATTTAAATCTTGTGTAACTCAGTTCCACCAGGGACTATTTAATACATGCAGTGTGATGCCTTAAATACACAAAATGCAGGAAATGGAACATATCAAGGTGCATGTCCTGTACAGCAGCAGAACCAGAGCTCGAGCTGTCATAGGACTGTGCTTTAAGGGCAGTCAAGGTTAATGAACTGACTGGCTGCTGTAGTCAGATGGCTCGGCTAGGATCCTGCCACTTGTAACAAGGTTGGGGTGGCTTATCAGCTTCTTTCATCATGGTGGTGTGTTTCTCCTTGTCATATAAGTGTGGATGGGACACGCATCCCTACTATCAAGCTTTGTTTCTCCTACCTAGCATTTGGCAGAAGGGGCTGTTAGTCTTAGGTTTACTAGGAAGCTAAAGAAGAAAGAAAAAGGAATTTCTCAAGCTCTTGTACTGATGGCAGAAACCAACATGGTACCTTGTTTTAGTGTGATTGCTGATGCACAGGCTACCTTGAATTTTTAGCAAAGCCTCCAGATTAATAGGTCTAACTTCTACAAGGGAAGGGGACCCTCAGAGTGGTAAATACAAGGTACTGCTTACTTGGAGTGTTAGGTGAATGAGAAGGTTCTATGGATTCCTTTGTGGAAAACAAAGCAGAGAAGATTAGCACACCTAGAATTTGTCTTTTTTATTATATATTATGCAGATTACCTCAGGAAAGCTAAAAATGGGATATACAAGGACTTAAAAGTGTCTTCATTGTGAGTTTTATAAATTAGATGTCTAAAGTTCATTTAGTCAGGTCTCTTTCCATCCTTTTCCTCTTAATTGCAAAACAATATTCCCAGGACACACAGCCACCTTCCCTGTGTGCACATTATCTATTTAGCTTGCTATGAATGGCTTGGCAGCCTTAGGCATGCAAGATGCTCACTAATGCTTCCTCACTGCAGGCTTCCCCCATTCTCCCATGAACACCTTTTTCTCTTGCTCCCAAACAAAATACTGTGTACATTGAAATTGTCACAGCTCCATCTTGCAGAAGGGCTCTCAGTGCAGAGCTGCTCTCTGCTTCCACCAACTTCTTTGTAACATGATGCCTGCGAGACATTGTTCTTGGAAGCACTGAGGACAGACAGCAATTAGAAATTCCTTGTAGCCTGTGGTGAGTGCCAGATGTATGTTTACCTTTAGGTACTATCAACCACACCTAGCACGAAGTCCTTCTTGCCAAAGGGAAAAATCATATGGATTTTCAGGTTCATGAGGAAGCTTATAAACAATTTCCTATATTCTCCAAAAGCATTTGTGCATTTCTTCGGAATTTTCAGCTTTTTAAATAGCTAAATGTGATGAGAAACACAGGCAGAAAGGAGCTGGTGGAGGTGGAGGCCATATTGATGATGCCCCAGGGAAGCTATCTACATTGGGAATATCCTTTGGGATCCACAACTTCCAAAGAAGATTGTAAATCAACATCCTTGGTGAGTGCAAGGAAACTGAGTCACAGATTGAAAGATTTCATATCTTAAGGCGTTTTGGCCTCATACTTGTCAAGAATTAATCAGTGTAAGTATGAAAGCTTTAGGGTAGATAAACTTCTCTCCTGACTTTTTCCATGTGCTCCCCCAGCCCCTCAGTTCCCGTTTGTTAATCACCTTGCCTTACTGAACCAGGATGTGCACCCTGTCTTTAGCAACATATCTTGTCTGTTCCCTGTTTAGCCTCTCTCCTCACTATAATGTCCACTGAGCTTGGTACCTATCTCTTCATCCTTGTCTAGTTTCATATTTGTTTTGACCTAATTTATGCAATTTTCATTAAAAAAAAGGACTTATCCCCAACTCTCTTGTGTCTTTGTTTGGGCTGTCCTTTAACCCCAAAGCTTGGACAGAGTTAAACACTTGGGCAGGGTTAAAATGATGGTAGAGAAAAGTATCAACAGGATTTGGGCAGAGATTACAAAGTTTTTTTTCTGAAGTGGAAAAAGAAGCTTGTGTGCACGTTTAAAGTAAGCAATTCAGACACCTGGGGATTTTGGATGTCTTAACGCAGACAACTAGCAGATTAAGGTGGTAAGTGACTGCTGAGATCATGGGGAGGTTGCTGAGATAAATCGCAATACCAGATTTAGTTGTGTAGTCCCACCTGGACAACTGATTTAGTGAAGACAAATCTAGATATCAATATGCATCTGGTGGCAACACAATAGCTCTGAAACAGGCCCCAACATCTGATATGCCTTTATAAATCAAGATTTTCCAGTAAGTTATCTTCAATTGTGAAAAGTCATAGTAAAAATGAAAATAAAAAGACTTGCTTATGAAGGAAAGACTTTAAAATTTGCTATTTGAATTTAAGCTAATATGACAATACATCTGTTAAATATCACGGTTGTGTTTTGTTAGTCTGAAACAGGATTTTTCTAAATCAGCTTTCCATTAAATCTTATTCATTAGTTTCTACATTTATACCCTCAAATATTGTTTTTTGTTTGTTGTTGATGTGACTTTTGCTTGTTTATAAATGGTAAAAACTTTGTTAGCTTTTAGCTAGAAGTTATTTTCTTTCTGGCAGATGATGTGGCTTCCTACTGCTATGCTGAACATCACCAGAAAGGATTTAGTTGTTTAAGATGCAAACTGTCTGTTCATCCTGCTTCTCCAATATTGTAACAATATTCTGTCTGCTTCTGTTTGTCATTCCAAATCTTTGGAGAAACTGCCTTAGGTAATGGTATCTCATCAGTAGCTCACATTAATGCTGTGCGCCTAAACAAAGCCTCCTAAAAGACGAGATCTGTAAGATTAGGCATGGAAATATTTTTCCCAAAACTGCTTTATTATTCACAATATTTGAAATAGTGATGAAGCTTTTCATCAGCATGTGGAATAGCATCATCTTCAATAAAATCACTGGCTGATTTTGTGCAGATTTCAAAATAGGTTTATTATGCTTTTAAACAAACTTTGGGGATGAATGGGAAGAAGGGAGGCAAATGTTCTCAGGAGACATCTGTTCTTTGCTGTTCCTAAAAAATTCAAAAGGTTGGAATATTTTCATTCAAAATATTTTTTTAAAATTTATGAACAGCTATTATGTAAAAGCTGATGGAACTTTTGCTTTACTAAAAGGCGATCACAGTCTCCTTAAACTGAAATCTTTGTTGTAATAGCTAAACAGAGACATAACTTGGAATACATTAGAGAAAAGGATAAATCACAAAATCAGACTAACACTGTTTGTAGAGAAGATGGTCTCTTTCCTCATAAAACCATCTCCTTCAGAAAAGCAAACCGTAACTGTGCAATCTCTTTGCCTTCTTACTTTGGACACAGAGATTGGGCATACAACTCAGGATCTCTGAGTGGTGTTAGCTGCCATAAAGTATGAGAGAGACCCATGCAAGTAGACACAGTAAGGTTATGACTCACAAATGGAGCACACACACCTCACAAAAATTACGGACTTCCCAACTGGTGTCACTTTGGGACACTCAACTGAAACCAGGTTCATGGCTACTTACCAAAATTGTAGAACCAAAACAGTTGTCTTAATCAAAGAGAAAGTTAGGAGCAAATGTTTCAGGGCAGAGGAACCTATTAGTTTTAATGCTTTTGGTGTCAATAGAAGGGGAAAAAAATACTATCAATCTTAAAATATAGCTGGAAAAAATATTATCTTCCTACCTTCTTACAACAGTCTCCTGTTGTTGGTTATAATTTTGTGAATAGTGCCTGTTGTCCACAGCTTTGTAGATAAGTTTTAAGATGCAAAGAAAATTAGTGTCATGGGTTCATGGAAACCCTCTACAATGGATTTGTCTGATAGTTTATGTAATTTGTTGACAGGAATATTATGAAAGTCCTAGAAGAAAGTGGTCCAACAGCATGCAAGAAGTATTTTTTCAGTCTGGGTTTTAGACAAACATGAGGGAGTGCATGTAGGGGTGCTTCACAGACAGCAATTCTTAGAAGTCTAATTGGAGCCTAAAATGGAAAATATGCTCCCCTGCAAATGGGAAAAAGAAAAAGTTTCAGTAGTAGTACACCTTCTCAAAATAAAAATTTGTTCCCTTGGCAATTCCAAGCATCATTTCTAAACAATTCTTTGTGACTGCACAAAGGATATTTGTCTGATAATGATAGTCTATAAATTAAAAATATATAGTATACTTACGTACAGGAGATAATTTCAAATTTTTCTATTGGTGTAATAAAGTAAAAAAAAAAATTGCAGGAAAATTAAAAAAGAAGTTGAAAATGTTGATAACTATTATAACTGCCATCTTGCCTTTATGGTAAGAATGTATCTCTAGGGCAATAGAAGAAGGTTGCAAATTAGCATAAGGAATGTATCTATTTGTTTTTACCTTGAAGACTAAATGCAAAGTGGCTTGTAAAGCACAAAGGTTGTCTTAATATAAAATTCAAAAAAATATTTGAATAAACTGATATATTTTTAAATGATTTTGCTTTTTAAAAAAGGAAAGCTTCACAGTAATTTAATTAACACCAAATTAGAATTGACAATTTGTTGGAAAAAAATAGTTTTATGTCTAAGTAAATGACTTTTGCTTATACATTACACTATGACACTATTTCTTCTCTTTCAGCCATTTTGTGTTTCATTTTATCTTTCATTCTCTGTGTTGAACTCACTTAGGCTTCACAGAAAATCATTATGCACTTTTAAAAACACAACTGTAACCCTGCGATCTATTTATTTCTCAGTAATGGTAAAGGAATCATTAACGCAACTGCTGTCTTTGGATTTCATATTAAGTCACAGCTTAAATGTAGAGCTCTTGTATATACTCACTTGGAAAAAAATACTTTTTCAGGGATTCAGTTTTGACAAATAGCAAAAACTGATAAAAATATATCAAGAAACATAGCAGGTTAGTATGTGTCAGGAGGAGGTTAAAGTTTATATAATAATCAGATGGAAACTGAAGTTTCTTTTCTGTAATTGTCTTGAGGCCTTTACATAAGATGCCTCTGCATCAATGGTCTGTCACAACAGGAGTCCCTGCATATATGAGTACATATAGCACTTACTGAAAGTAATAGAACACTTATGTTTTGTAAAGTTGTTGAAATATTATTTTAGCTGTTATACTTTGATCACATTTTCTTGGCTATATCAGCAATCATAATAATGAGCTGATTTTAAAAATAAACCTTGCAGAGAATCAAATAGCCAGAAAGATGATGGTAATATTGTTGTATAATAACTGAACACAGAATTTGAAAAGGATTGGGTTTTTGTTGTGTTTTGTTTTATTTTCTGATAAGTTGTGGAAAAATAAAAACATCCACTACAGATTTATACAAAACACTGGAATTCAATGTCTTCTCTATCAGTATACTGACTTTGGGTTTATCCATCTTTTTCAGAATAACTTTAAGCCTCATTCTGTTTTACAATTAAAAAAGTTGGAAATATGTTTCCTTTTATCTTAACATTCTAAATCTTTAAAGAACAATTAATTTTTAAATGTAGAGGGAAAAATAGAGGAAAAAAAGAAAAACTTTTATTTTGGAGCCTGATACAATGAAATCAAAGGGATTAGCTATGTCTGCAAATCAAGCACACACTTTAATACCATCCTTGATGGTCAGTAAATTATCTTGTAACTAGTTCCCCTTAAAGTTATGAGGGGCATTTCACTCAACAGTGCCCAGACCTGCAGCTGTAAATTCAAATTGCCAGATGAACAGAGAAGTCAAGAAATGGCCACATTTCATTTGATCTCTCTCTAAAAGGAAAGAAACTTAAAATTGCCATAGAAACATCTATGAAAATAATCCAAATATTATTTCTTCTGAATACATCAGAAATTTCTGGACTGAATTCTACACTTTGCCCTAATTTGTGGCTGTCTCAGTCCGGAATTTTGATTGAGCTTACTCCTGTTTAGTCCATTGCAAACTGGAGATAATTAGAACATAGATTGTAAATATGAAAATTAATGTATGGATATATAAAATTAATTATTTTGTCTTTCTTCAAACATAAACTAACATCCATCTAAATAAAGTTAATTTTTCCAGTTCCCAAGGATCAGAAATGTACTGGGTAGTTATGACTGGGAGTTCAGAAATTCCTCAGAATCTCTAATGAGAGAAGGATCCATGTATGTATCAAATGCCAGTATTAGTCTTGGAAAAAACATGGACACTTGAGTGACTGGTTCTTACATGGGATTATATTGATCTGTAAGGTTGTATTTAAGAAAAAACTTGTTTTCCATTAATATTAAATGGTAGTATTTATACTTCTTTCCCAAAGCAGAACAAACAACTCTTTAGTGTATTTTCCTTTGCTGTGGACCATACAACCTTTGATAGAAGGAGCTGAGTTTAAAACACAGATGCTTTTGTTGCTGGCTTTTTTGTTCCCTTCTTAGAAGAAAAAACAAAGCATGTTTCTAACTTACCTCTGGTATCACAAAAGATATTCATAGACTGCTTCATAAGCAGTAAGTCCCTATCTACTAAACTGAAATTATCTCAAATTTTTCTAAATACTTTTATTTTGGAACAATAAGGATAATAAACAGGTTTTGGAGAACTCTTCAGTATCTGTAGACCCTTTGTTATGGGCTACTTCAGTCATCTTGAATAGATGTATGCATATGAAGCTACAAAGAGTTACTGAGAACAATAAGGAAAAGGAAGGATATTCCCTTTCTGGGAGCACATTGCATGGGGGATAATTTGGAAAGAAGCTTCTGGAGCTCCTACCTGAGTTTCTTACCCTGCTCACTCTGTCCAAATAGGTTTTCTTCTGTTTGCTTTCTCTCTGGCACCCACTCTGCCACCAACTGAACACCTCTCCATTGGAGGGGAAAGATTAAAAAAATGCTCTTAGCTGGGAGACCATGAAGTTTTGTAGTTACGGCAGTCCTTGGAGTGATGGAAATGTAATCCTCCTGAGCAGGACAGCAGAATAAAGCTGTGTCTTCTCCACCTCCTGAGTGGGTTTTCCAGCCATTGGACTCTTACTGAAAAATCACTAGAACCATATCTTACTTTTCAGCCTTCGCAACACATAAGTATTCATCAGAATTTAAAGATTATATGAAGAATTATCTATATGGTTAGTGTGTGAAAACAGACTTGCTGGACCACTGTCTAAATTTCAAGATGCTTTTAAGCTTCTAAGTCCTCTCTCAGGTAGGCTCTCAGCATGCTGGCTGCCATTTCATGTGTCCTCTACACATAAGACTGAATAGCAATTGCTATGACAGCAATGTTTTATATATCTGAAACTATTATTTTTGGATCTGAAATTTTTCAGAACTGAGCTCTGGGAAACAGAAAGTTCTATCTGTCATTTTCAGTAAAGACAGTTCATCTGAACAGAGTGCAAAAAAAATATGCTTGATAAATTATGGAAGTGTTCTTGTAACTTGGAATTACTCGAAAGCAAGGAAAGTGCTTTCACTGAGATATACTGTAATTATGACTTAATGGATATCACATGTAGGGCATGGTTAGTTTATGTCTCACACAGATTTTTAACTTAGCACCTGAGGTGTTCCAATAAGCAAGGCTGCATTGGGCATCCATAACTAATGTAGAAGTTTAATGTGCCAGTGGTGTACATGAATTATCTGCAACACTGCTCTCATTCCCCATAGCTGTTCTTAAATGTTCACATTTGTGAAGTCTCACACAGTTTTATAGTCATAAGAAAGGGTTTCCGACTTGCCCTTCTGCAGATGATTCTGATCCAAAGCAGACCATACTCTATGACTCCAAGGTTGGGATACATCTGATCTAATTTCAGATGTCTGCAATGAGTCATTAGGATGAGGTAAGTCCCACCCTACAAATGCTTCTTTCATTCTGTTGATTGTAAAAGATGTCTAATATAAATGGGTTATGTGATAAATGTTTATTTAAGAAAGACGAATTTCATTGCTACTGACTTCAGTACATTTGCATCAAGGACAAATGTCCACTACAAATGTCCATGTTTGTTTTGTGCAAAACAATGGAAAATATCATAGCAATAAAAAAAGCTTGATGTGGGTGTCCGAGAAGCTATGACCACATGGAAAGGAACTTTTTCTTCAGAATGATAAGATACTTGTAGGGTCAGATTCTCTTCTTATTCTTACTGTTGTGAAGTCAAGTAATCTTGCAAAAGTCAATAGAAGAAAACTGCTGTAAAACATGCATAACAAAATGACAAATCAGGTCTGTTGTGGTTCTGAGGTGCATAAGGAATTTCTTGCAGGTCAAATTGCCTGTTATGATAAATACCTTATTTTTAATGCGGTATGTTATTTAGAAAATAAAAACCGAACCGAGACATTTCCATTTAAATCGGGCATTGTATCTATGGAGTCAAAAGTCTATGGTTTCTCAAATATTCTGCTTTCTGCAGTCTATTGATACAACCTTTATACATTTACTATGTGAAGAAGTATAAAATTTTGTCTGTCATGTATCAGTCTAATTTAAAGTTACATTTGTATACCATTTTTCTTCAGGTCTACAAATCTTTTAGGGTCTAATTCCTGTTGTTCTCAATGCCTTTGAGGGTCTGGAATTCAGTGGATATGTTCAGGTTTGCCCATAGATTCCCTCAGCCATCAAATTCACTAGTCAATTAATAGATGAGTTGATATGTGCATTTTTTAATTATACAGATAAGTAACTTCCTCCTCTTCTGAGACCTGTGAAAACCAAAGGGACCTGCATTTTAGTGTTGTAAAACCTGATTAAGTGAAAGAAAAATTAGATGCAGGTTGTCTCCTTTCCCAGGTTCCCTCCAAATCTGTCTCTCTGCTTTAAATTTTACAACTACATTAAAAATACAGTTAAAATTGAGTATAAAACAAAAATCTGTATTTATAATTCACTCTTAGGAAACAAGGGTTTAAGGAAGTGGAAACAGTCTAATCAAGAGGATCAGAAAAATTGTCTCTCATTTTTATGAAATTACAGAAAACTTAATAGAACTAGGGAATTAATAAAATTTAATGGTTGCATGGATGGTCCAGAACCTGAAATTGTTTAGACTAAATAACAATTAATACTAACTTCTGCATGTAAATGTTATGTTACATTATAAAAATAAAGGTTATATTTCAAAATGCTCTCAAGCTTAGCCAAAAGCTTAGCTACACAGCCATCTTCCAAGTGAAGAAGACAATACAGGGTGTGTCAAGGAAGAAGGATCGAGAAGAACGTACATCTGCAAACCACAGACACCGCAGTACACCCAGCCATGAGTAGATTTACCCAGCTGGCAGAAAGCAAAGTTCAAATCAAGACCAAAACTGCCAAACAAAATTATTCTGGTTCAAATAGATGGTTCCAGACCTGAAGCTGTCCCCAAACTGTTCCCAGATGTCCTAACTGTAGTCAAACAGTTCTTTGTGGAGCCATGCTGTGAGCTCTCTAGGGCTTGTTTATTCAGGGCTCCGGTGGGGAAGATGAATTCCAGCAGCTTGGAAGGGTTCATCTGGAGAGGCAGATGAGGCACTGAGTTACTCCAGGATTTTCTTTTTTTTTAATACTTAGACATGTGTTCACATAGAGCATAGTTCCAAAAGCATTTAAATTACATTAGTCTTGTAAGGAGACTGCTGATGGGTGAGTTATGAAATACTTCTCTGATATGTATACAGTGAAAATACTCCACTCAATAAGGTGAGAATGCATGTTACAACACCGGTATTAATAACCATACATACCTTTACCACATATGATCCAAAGCATGACTGTTCTTTCCTGGTGAGAATATGTCATTAAATCAGTGCAGCATTTCCTTCAAATAAATAAACACACCTTATTTCAGGCAGTCCTCCTGCAGTTGCTTGATGATGATCATGCTGAAGTAAGATTAAAATTTCTGGAGTGCAAATAAATTCTGTCTAAAACTTTACTCAGTTCTCAAACTTATAATAAAACAATGTTTTCAAATGGATCTGTGCTATTAGTACAGGTAAAGCCAGAGAAATGAAAGGATCCAAAACTTAATTTGTCATTTTTAATTGATATATACATTGTTATATATGTATATCTAGCTAGCTAGCTCAGAAAATGTCTGGTTTAAGTATTTCTACAATACCTATCCCAGTTGCTGTATTGTTTGACCATCTGGAACAATGGTTATTGTTACTGGGAGCTATTTCCTGAACATGCCCTCTTTCACAACTGTACAAGGAAAATGCACAAAAACAAGCTGATGCCTGATGTATAGAAAGACCTTCAGGATTTCAGTGGTACCCAAACTTAAGTCTCCTCAGAAATGTTTGGGCTGAATTGCAATCAATAATGTTGTTGAACTTGAAGTGAACTTCTATCCAAACAGTGTTTTCTCAAAACAGAGGCAGATCTCAAGGTTTTTAGAAGGAATTGGAAAGACAGGCTAAAAAAATTTGGCTATCTGACTATTCTAAAGTACTTCAGAGGCTTCAGCAGAAAACCTTTGCTATTTGTTTAATGCAACACCTGCATTCAAATGCTTTTTGTAAAATATATTCCCAAAGGTAGGGGTATGAATTATTAAAATTATTGACAAGGTTGACACATTGTCTTGTATTCTCAAGACTGTGAGATGCATAGATTGATTAACCTGATTCAGAATATCTATCTATACCTATAGGCATTGCTACTGTTTGTTTGAAAAAAAAAAAAGAACCAGTTGGAAAAAAAATACAGTTATTAATATTAAACAGTGAGAAAAATGTGTTCTTTTTCAAAATGGATATGATTTCTTCTATTGTGGGCAAAGAAAAATAGCAGAATCAATGCAAGTAGAGACCATTTGAGATTTTAATAGCAACCACTACAATTAGGGTAGAGAAATTCAAACAATCACTACGTGCATGACAAATGGCATCTGCTCTTACATATCTGTGAGGTTTGCCAAACACCAGCAGTTTGGTATTAAAATAAAATGGGAAAATTGAATAGAGACAGTGTATTGCACCATTGTCAACTACTAAATCAAACATGCGTCTTCTGAGAGCCCAGGAGATTCAACTGGCTACAACATTCACTCTTTACTGTGCTGCAGACACCATGGGGGTGTTACAAGGAGGATTTCTGGGTCTGGATGCACATATAAGTTTGCATCCTGACAGTCTATCAGGATGAGGCTGTGGTGTGTACCTTTCCCCATTTTGAAAGGACACCTGGGGCTGCAGGTTTACAGGTAGTGGGGAGGCATCATGTTAGGTCCCAGTCTGATGAGCCATGTGCCAAGACCACAAAAAAACCTGGAGTATGCACCAGCTTTGCAGCTGAGGCTGAGCTATCAATACTAACCTTTATTTAAAAGAATTAAGGGACTTTGTAAAGGCCCCTGCTAGGCTGGGAGCCTGATGTAATGATCTAGCCATATGTCTGGTTGTCATCGAGTCCCGAGTTCTGCTCATGGTGCCTCGGTTGTCTTGGGCAAGTTGTTTCTGTGCTCCGTCCCTGCAGATGGTAACAATGATACTCCTACTCCTCCTCCTCACAGAGAGGTTATGCAAATTCATTAGTGACTGTTTGTGAAGGGCTTTGAAGTAGAAAATCACACCATAATTGCTAAGTATTATTTAATAGCTCTTTTATAGTAGGCATTTCCTTTTGAATTGCCCTGCTTGATGTTTCATTAAAATGACATCATGCTCACTTGCAAATTATAGCGGCAGGTCATGTGCTTGCTAGTATAATGAAGCATGAAGAATTATAGACATCCCCCCTAAATAAATTAATTTACAAGAAGTTATCACTACTGGGGTCAGGCTGTAAGTCTCCAGTTTCTCACATCCATGACATCAGCCATATAAGGATTCTTGTTTATTTTTATTGATTTTTGTAACATTAATTTGAAACTGCTCCTTTCATCAATACCATCCATGGCTTTTTTCCTTCTCAGATTTAATAATATTATTAGACTGTGTGTGATCTATACATTAAATACCAGAGGTTGAAACAGAACTATCATTTACAGTAACTGCACTCTGTGTAAGACCAGCAACAAAAGAAGGAGAATACTACAAGAAAGAAAAAATAAAGTTGTGTAGCTTTGTATTGTCATGGGGCAAGAACAACCTTTTGGCCCTTATGCTGTAATTTTATGAAGGTGGGCATATGACTTCTGTGCAGGGACCAACTCAAACTTCTGCTCCAGTGTATTTAATGGTTTGGACTCTAGGGTTGTGTCTGCCCTGCTTGATGAGAGCTCTTTGTGCTCTTATTCCCCCCAAACACCCCATCCAGGAAGCTGTACGTCCCTCCATGTGTACCCAGGTCTTTACCCGCTTGATGAGAGCTCTTTGTGCTCTTATTCCCCCTAAACACCCCATCCAGGAAGCTGTACGTCCCTCCCAGGTCTTTACCTGAAAGAGCACCTACACAGTTAGGGGGTAGGACTGAGGCCTTGGCTCAATGTGCAGCTATCTGGGGCCAGGGTGAGCATCTGGGAACTGGGACTTTGAAAAGCACCACGTATCCCACAGCTGGAGACATAGCATGGTTCCAGTGGCACTGGGGGACAGACAGGCCTTTCTGTAATTCAGAGAGCAACAAGGGTTTTTTTCTAAACTACAAGCATGCCTATGCTACTTCAATTTAATTATTTATTTCTCACTTCCAACCTTACCTAGCACTTTAAAAAAGTGAATATTATTTTTAGTTCATATCTCTCTAATACTTACACCACATCTTAGGATAATAACTCAATCGAACTGGGTATTAGGAAGTGAAAACCATTTATTGGACTCATAAAAATGGGCCTTTGACATGTGAGTTTATTACTCTTTGGAATAATTTTTGGCTCATGGGTAGGAAGCATCTTCACGTTAATTCTGTAAAACATGGGTTTTTTATAAATAACTACAAAACTAGGAAACCTTTCAGGAAAAATATAACATAAAGATACAGAAATAAAGCATGTGTTTTTGCATACTTTTCCTAGATTTTTTTACTGTTCCAGTGTAAGGATTACATGTAGTGGGACAAAAAGTAATTGTCAATGTCTGTGTTCTCAACAAAAAGGAACATAACAGGGAAATAATTTCACTTTGGATTAAAAGGCACATACTTGGGACCTGCATTCCCAGATGAAAACTGATATTCAGGAGAGATAGCAAAACTTAATGTTCTGGAGAGCAGAACATGCTGCTAAGTGTCTATGGCACCAGTGAAGTGGGAAAATGTCTGGACATGATATTTGCCAAATAACTGTTATTTGTGAAGGAATAACTCCAAACTCATATCCTACTGCTTTGGCACACTGAGTGATCCAATAAATGAACGCAGACGCTGACCCTGGTCTTGCTCTACTGTATGTAATTAAAGAAAAGATCTTAAAGAACATTCTTCTAGTAAATCAAAAAAGATTTTATTTTTTTTTAATTTTCAGTGTTACAACGTATCATTCTTGCTATCCCCAGCTAGTCTGCTAGTTGTTTTTTTTTTTAAAGGAAACCCACTGAAGCCCAGAGAAAAAAGGAAGAAACAATGAAGCTAGGAAACATAAAAGTGAATTTTTAATTTTATTTCCTGAGCTGTAAAAAAAAGGGGGATGAACATAAAAACAATAAACATATTAACATAATAGATTCAGATAGTCATTCACATTCCGTTCCTACAATTAACTTTTGCTCCCTCAAGTCACAAAGGTGAGTGGAATATTACCCTCTTAGCTGGGGGGGAAACCAACAATGCAGAGAGAAAGAACCAGCTCTGAGTGTTCAGATGAAAATCGTGCATCCTTGAATGATCCAACATAGATGGCCACTTTTCTTTCTCAGAGAAGAAGAGTTTTTCACATATGGATTCCTCTTGGAAATGAGTTTCCCTCCAATGATACATCTCCTCTATAGACAGACAGACCACCCTCTCTCTGTGGGTTGCTGGCAGTGGTGTCATCCAGAGCCCTCAGGAGCCTGAGACTTCATTTGGCAGTCAGAAGTAAGAATTCATCAGCTAAATCAGTGGTATTGCCCCTAAGATACCCCAGCTTTCCTGTGTTATTGAATTCATGATTATTGCTAAATCTTGTAATTCAGGAATGGAAAATGAAAAGTATATGAGTACCCTGTCTAGAGTTGGCATTTCTTTGTGTGGCACGTGATTCCTCCTCTATAAAGTAAAGGGAGAAGCTACATTTGCCCATTAATGTGGGCAATGAAGACCTAGTGTTCGCATAGCAAGAGACATTTGTCTTTCTTTCTGTGTAAGTTTATTACATGTTTTCCTTATGAATAGCTGTTGCACTCATTATAAGGGAGAAAACAATTAATTCTAGAGAATATTCACTATTTTAAAGTTCATTTGTTATGGATATTAGAATACAAAGTCTGTTTTTCTTCTTAATGAAATGTCCACATTCCACACCTCCCCAGCCCATCAGTTATTCAAAATGATTTCAGGTCATGCTCAGTTTAAAATTTAATTGAAAAGAAATTAGTCTCACAAGGGTATAGCTGTGAGCTGTAATTTTGACTGACATTGGGATAAAAGACTGGATTTAATCACTTTTAAAATAATTTTATATATGTAAAATTTTTCAACTTGCCACAAGCATATATGTCTTTAAATTGATCCTGGTGTATATCTATTCATCTGTATAATGCAGAAGCACTACAGGAAAAAAAATAATTTAGGAATTACTTTGAGATACCTGTCACTAACTATTATTTCATCAAATATGTAACTGACATCCTGAAAAAAAAACCAAACCAAAACAAAAAAAAGCCAAACCCCAAACCAAAACTAAAACCCCAAACCCTCTCCCATTTTATAACTGAATTGGTTTACTAGAGTTGCAGTCTCCAGTGGTCTGAGAAGTCATGATGCTGAATCTCTGATACATGGTATATCTGCTGCATTCCTAACAATACAGAAGAGGAGGCTGAACAATCAGAAAGTCATCAATATTCAGCAACACTACATGAAGAAAACAAAGATTTCCAATGTGCTGTCTGTGGTTCATCAAAGATTGTTCAAATGTTGATCTTGACAAACCACTGGAATTGGCAGGATTCAAAGGAAAGAGTTGGAAAGCTTGGCAGGACATTGACCATGGGCCTTCCTGAACCATCAGGCTTCCCATGGCAGCCTATTCTCAGGTGTTTACAACATGGGGAAAAGGGTAAGGATGTGATTTCAGGTGTGGGTTAACACTTTAAAGTGAATAAGTATTTTCTTTCCGAAGCAATTTGAAAGGTTTGAATCCATTCCAAACCCATTTGGAACAACATAAAGAAAGTATTTCCCTCATGTATAACTGTTTTGAAACATCAGCAACCTGCAAAATTACTACTAATGTGGCAGCACCTTATTACTTACCCAAAAGTAAGCTAGATATTAAAATACAAACCCCTCCCTCCACTCATAACCTGGTAGTGTCACTTTGTTCTGAGTTACTGCTTCACTTCTGCTAAAGCGATGGTACATCCAGGTGATATTTTGGCCCTCTAAATTTATGATTCGGGTAAATAAGAGCAGAACTAAATGTGTTTCTCTGAGGCTTCATTTTCTAATCTTTCAAAGGTGAGGTTGCTATGGTGAAGAATGGAAAAATCAGTAACTCCTCAGAAGAGTTACAAACATGTTTTTTGGACCTTCTTTTAAGATTTTGTCCTATTGCTTTGCTCTGTCATTCTCCTCTTTCCTCACCATAATCTGCATTAAAATATCTCCAGTCCAGGCCTGAGGCTGTTTTAAAGGTGCTCCGCCAGCCTGAATGTTTAGAGAGGGAGTTCTGCTTTAACTAAACAACTGCAGTGAAGAGTCAGGCTGACGTATTCGTAAGTCAGTTTTTGACACTGATCTTGAAGGACAGTCAGGCTCTCCTTTTAGCAATACTGGCAGAACTGACTGAGGAAAAATATTTCTCATTTCAACTTTAAGAACCTACAGTGTGAGCACCTAGAAATATGAGGTTAAATGAAGATGACAGTGAAGAAGTAGCACATAGGTGAGTACTTTACACTAGGACACTAGGACATTAGTATTCTGGCTAGGAGCCATCTACCAATGGCTAGAGAGTGTTTTATAGACAAAGTTAACATACACATAGCACAAATGGTCATCTTTCCACCAGCTGTTTATGTCTGAGTGCAACAGATGTATTATGCAGTAAGTATAGGTGTAAAAATATGCTAAGCTTAATTTCCTAAATAGGAAATAAAATAAGTAAATGTTAGAGAAACATTTAAAATGCTATTTGGATTTCTAGGGTAATAAACTTCCTCAAAAAAACCCAATTTCTCAAAGAAGATCAGGGAAAAGTAAGGTTTTCCAGCAAGAACATGGCTACCTTAGGAACACATAAATATTTTGGATTTATAAAAATCAAGACCAAACTGTAGGCAAGTATAGCTTTAAATGCTTAATGATTGGATTCATTTATTATTTTTTTCCCAATTTTCCAGAACTCTCAATTTGGTGCTGAAGCTTATCACAAAATCCAGGAAATAAAGATCAGAAAATAAAATCAGGGAAAAAAACCATGATGCTGGAAAATCCTTGGATAGAAAATGGAGTGACTGAGCTACATATTGGCTCTCTATGATGAAAAGTTTTGGAAAAGAAAAGAAGAAGTCGTATGCAGAGAAATCACGGAATGCGCCATTTCCACAGCCATCTGCTCTAAGGATATGACTGCCCAGCTGTGCTATTGTGAGAGGTGAGAAAAACGACCACTCAAACAGGACCTGCAAAGAGGAAAAAATCCCTTGACAAGCCTGAAATCTTGTTTCACACCTCCCTCACCACAGGGGGTTTCTGGTCCACCATACCTTTTATTAAAGTTGTGTCCCGGAACAAACCTAAGCTGTAAAGCACGGTGATTCATGGAAAGCAAACATAAGTTACAGTTATCACAAGGCACAAGGGAAAACAGATTAAGTGACGGACTGCAACCAAAGAGTTTCTCCTAATTCTGAAGGTTATTACAGATTCTGGAAATGTCCACGGCATTTAAAAAGATAAATGTTGTTTTTCAAGTCAGTAAAACTGGCAGCACCAGAATTTCTTTACAACAGCCGACTGAAAATGCACTTAGGCAGAATGTCAGTAATTCTTATATTGTAATTGTTTAAAGTTACTTTTTACCCACTTTTGTAACTCCAGTGCTTAGTTAACAAAGTGGGTAAAAGAAAAGACAGTGATTCCAGCATCACAGGAGCTATCACAGAGAGTAGCCTCAGACCTCTTATCAGTTGTTCAACAAAATCAGAAAGATAAAGCTTCTCAAGCTTGATATTACTAAAGAGCAGAATAAATTAGTAAACTACACCTTTTCAGGACCCTTGAAAAGGTAAATAAATAATATTAATAATAAGCAATCAGAAAAAAAAGGAAAGGCACAATTCAATTTTGACTTAAAAACATAAAAATACTTACAAGTTGTCTTCAGTGTACACTCTTAGAAGAAACATGTAACCTGTGAGGGTAAAAAGTAATTCCTTTTTTAATGTCTTCTCCACATTAAGGAAGGAAATTGCTGAGAGCTGCTGAATCAAGCTCCTGTCAGTACCTCTGAGGCTTTCTGTTAAAGCTTTTCTTTTCCTGTCAAATTCATGTGGAAAAAAGAAAAAAAAAGAATCTCTGCAAGTGTTGGGATTACACTTTGACTTAGGACTCCTAGAGAGGAAAGATGAATTCAGTGGATGATCTGCCTTAGTGGAGCTGCAGGTCAAGGCCCAGAGGTCTCGTAACTAATCAGGCATCTTCCAAAGAGTGTATATGATAAGAAACTGAGAGAAACAGAAAAGGGTCATAAGCAGAAAAGAGAAGACACTGGCCAAAGAGTTAATCACAGACAAGAAAAGTTTATAAGCCATTTATAGTGCTGGAGCTTTTCATTTTATTATGCTGTTTTGGAAATAGTATTATTTGCTCTAATGTAACGTACAAAGGCAGTATTAGATAGCAGTAATAGGTTGAAATGTTCTGAGACCTGTATGGTGACATACAGCTAAGCACTCAGTTAATAGATATGGGAATCCATGCTTGCTGAATAGGAACAATGTAATTATGGCAGTCATCCAAGAGCAAATGAAAGGATGGAGATATGGGTTTTAATGGCTTACATTTGAAATAGTTGGTTTCCAGCTCTCTGTTAGACAAAAGGG
>NW_009259877.1:3472670-3479390 GCF_000687185.1 Egretta garzetta | reverse complement strand
CCAATTCTTGTAATGTTCTTAAATCTTGACATTTCAATGAGAAAGGCATGGGGTGATTTGCAGTACACACTTATTTTCCCAGTGGCTGTAATAGCTGTGTCTCTCATTGGGTTTTGTAGCTTTAATGAATGTGTTTCACTTCACAACTAACAAGAAAAATTAAATACACACACATTGTCTGATACAATGGCTCAGTTGACAAGTAGTCACTCGTCACATTTCAGCGACTTGGTTTCTTTAGATCACATGATTGTGTCCTTAGAGTGGTAATTAATACCTCACAGGTAAAAGCATTTGTGTGTTTTACTTCAAAGTGTTCATTTTAACCTTAGATATGAAAGAACTGCCATTTAGTATTGAATTCACAGGGAATATGAGGGTTTAGGTGCTCAGATTTCCAAAGAGAGGGAAAAGTTGTGACTACAGACATTTTGCCTGCATCCTTCTGCAAAGTAGTCTGGGAACCTGATCCAACAGACCATGACTTGTTTAGTTTCCCTTTGGCTGCAGAATCCACTTTTCTTTTCAGTGTAGACCGGACATGAAGAGAGAAGGTTGGTGCATGCCCAGGTCGTGCCCCGTATGGAAAAAGGAGGTAATTGGGGTATATTCCAGCCCAGAGCCAGGAATTCAGAAGCACCTCTATCCTTGCTAGTATAGGCGTAGTCTCTGAGAATGAAAAGCACCATTGTTTCTTCTGAGACATTTGGCAGAGCACAGTGAATGTGGATGAATGCTGTTTCCCCCACCACATAAAAGCAAGACAAACTTCCTAAGAAGTGGTATTGGACAAATGCTGGGAAGTCAGTAAGGCAAGAACAGACAAATTCATAGTTCAGTAAGCGTGTAAAAACCAGAAAACTGACAGCGAGCCACTCCTTTTACCTCAGCTGAAATGTACCAAGCAAGAGGAAACTTCAAAACTGTTAAAGAAAGAGTGATGCCAACAAAGAGGCTTCACTGCATTGTAGCATCATGATTTAAATTAGCAATTGCTTTCTATCTTGACTGTAGTATATCAGAGGTTTGGCTTCTCACAAGAAGCAAAGTTAAAAATAGGTGTCTAGATACTAGGTATTTAAAAATGGGAATGAAAAAATCCATGACTAGCTTAGAATGTTTTAATATTTTGATTTTTTTTTTAAATGTTGCCTTTAATTTTTCATTGAACTATTTACAAGACTTCTTATGAAAGTCTGAAGGCAAAATTAAAGTGATATTGAGAAAACCCCTTAACAGGTAGCTACACTTTATGATGTGGACAAACATGAACAACCGTGAATCTAAAAGCTGTGTCACTGTATTAATTTGACGCTGAGCCCCAGGGCCTTAACTCTGTATAGTCTTTCATTTAAATAACATTTCCTCCCCCCGCCATATGTTCACTGTTAAATTAATGTATTTTTCTTCACTAGTAATGATTTTGAATCTGATCTAAAGCCTGTCAGAAGCAGTAAGATTATTTTGATTGAAATTAGATCTTGGAGCTATAATTCTGACGATTTTATGTAAAGAAAATTGACAGGTGACCACTGTTGCAGGAGAAAACTGCTCAACTCACACAGTTTAAATCAAATCAGTATTGAAGTGGTTTATTGAATTATTAATGACATGTAATTAACCAGCAAAAGAAAGCTATACATTCAGGATCAATATCAGGTATAGAAGAGATAAATCACAATACTAGGGTCTTACCAAAGGTTAGTAAACAACTACAAATTTCTAAACACTCTTCTAATGACACAGACACACATGGAAATGCACACACATGCAGAGGTAGGTTTGCACATACACACACACGCATACACACACATGCACGCACACAGGCTGTGTGGGTCACCAAGACCCCTCATGGGAGTTCCTCCATTCTCCCTGTGGGAGATGTGGCTGCTGCAGCGCCAAGTGAGCCCCTACCACTACTGACTGCCCACTGACCCACATGGGAGGGAAACACACCCAGGGTATTCCCATGGGGCACCCTGCACAGATAGCCCCTGGCTGGGTGCAGGTGCCCACAGGATGGTGGTCTGCCTGGGCTGAACAGAGGGTGCAATGCCAGGGACCACTTATCTCAGGGTCAAACCTGGCTTCCCCCTTCCGCTGCTCCAATTTTTGCAAATTCTCTCGCTTCTTTTACACTTCTTTTCAAGCTAATGTCTCTTACCTTCCCCTGCCCCCCTCCAAAAGTCTATGTAATCCCCAGCTGCAATTTAATCTGACTGTTGGTCATCCTTCTGTTCAGCATTATCTGCCTAGGCAAAGCCCCTCTTAGGCAGCCTGGTGTTTTCCACTCAAGTGTGTTTTATTGTCGTTTCCAGGACACTGCTACACAGACTATTTTGCCAAAAGGACACTACATGAATTCCCCAGCAGAACACATACTATCTATATGAAATATCACCAAATTCAGTCATTTGTATCAAAGATACCACATGAGACAATCTCCACAAACTTTTTAAGCCCCATTTTAATGATAGTTACTATTTTGCTTTCTTTTATTTCAACTGAAAGACTGAATAGAATCCCACCATTTTAATGCTTAAAACCTTTGTTCTAGCTTTCAGCCTAAATGTATTTGTAACAAGTCAGAAAAATTTGCTTCTGGGCTAGTGTTGCCCTTTAGTATACACAGCTGTTCTGCTCCTTGGTGCTTTCTCTCTTCCCCACCATATACCCAGAGACAGCAATCTGTATCACAAAATTAATTATAGAAATGTTGAGGGGAAGAGACCTCTAGGGGTTCTTCTGCTCCAGCCTCTGGTGGAAATTAGGACAATTATATCAGGGCAGATGGGGTTTTGCCTAGGCATCCCTTTGAAAACCTCCCAGAAAGGAGCTTCAGCCGCCTGCTGGGGCTCAAGGGCCAGGAATGGCTCAGCCTTTGGGTTACCCACAGGGCTCATCAAGCCAGCTCCTTTAGCTGTAATACAGAGCCCCTGTTCTCTTGAGGCTGCACAGATTCAGTGCCTTCTGAAAACGCTGGTGATGAAGCACATTACAAACCACATTTATGTTTCGTTTAGTACGAAGTGCCCTGTGGCAACTCTTGACAACGTTTCATTCTGCTGAAAGGATTTTGGAGAAACTTTCATGCAATATTAGCTTGTTCTTCAGCTGTAAGGAATATTGAATATAAATAATTTACACTGATAGTGCAAAAGTGACTTTCAATCAGATCACATGCATTCATCCACTTGATAGGTGTTCACACCGTCCTCAGTAGGTAGATGCCTGATTCACTGCCAGGGCAGACAGCAATGCACTGAGCAAGTCTTTGTAACTTTTTATTAGTCATGCATAAGACGTGCATCTTTTGGATGAAATATTCCCCTGTGTTGATATAAGCTTCCTGAGGGGACAGGTGTGCTGGCTTAGGGTTGTGTTTACTCGCAAGGGCAATGTTCAACAGGCACAGCACATGAAAGTGTCTGGCTGATCATGTCTCAGTCAGAAAGAAGGAATTCTGTCTCTGAGTTTAAAGGTTCAAGAATTTTTTTGTCCCAGACCAAAATCTACTTTCAAGTGCAGGTTGTTTCAGTCCAATTTTTAGAGAGGGGGAGGAAAGGATGGAATGAACATAATTATTTCAGTATAATACTTCTTCTATTTACATGTTCAAAAGAGGTATGCTAAAATTTAAGTAAAAATAAATATCCACTAACAGAAAGTAAAGGGAAAACAAGCCAACCTGTAAATACCCTACTGTATGAAGTAGCATAAATTTCTTGTTTCCATTATATGTTTTTGTCACATAGACCATGTCTTTGTCATTCTCTTAAATGTCCCATATTTTTGCACTGAATATATTGAAATTTCCCATCACAGACAGAAAAACTACCATTGACTTGGCAACGGTAGACCATGTAAAAAGGCAAGATAGCATTTTTAATTAATAGAACTTTCCTTGGTGTGCTGAAGTGTTTGGCTACTGTGCTACATTATCAATCAGAAGTGGTAGAAAAGCCTCCTACTCCTATAAAACATAACTATTAATATTCTCTAAGCCGGATAGAAGTACAGCTAGTGAACAGCATACCATGGAATTTGATTGTTTGCTGACTGTGTGATCATGTGGCAGCATGGTTTTAAAGGGTTCAAATGGAAGCCTGCAGCCACATACAACTGCTTTGGTTTATGTTTCTCATGTCTTTCGGTGCTTTCTGTCTATCCAACTCTCATTCAGATGTCATATTTCCATGCTCTAAGGCAACTTGAGCAAAAAGTCACTGATGTGCATCTTAGTCTCATTTTTCTGATGTACATCCAATTGCTAGCAGTGGAGTTTCAAAGCATATGCTGAAGTCATTTGGGGGCAGCTAGCAGCAACTCTGAAGAACCTCTCTCTTGTGGCCTATGGTCACACTGTGTTTGAAGGATTTCTCTCTCTCTCTCCAGTGTACCAGATGGACTTTTTGCATATAACTTCTCAAGCTCTGTTGCAAAATATTTCTATTCAACTGCAGCAGCATGTTTTTCCACTGGCAATAGTGATCTGGACATTACAGATGGCAGTACCATCTTTGGCAGGAATTAGGCTCAAACACTACCCTGCTGAATGACTGACCTCTGTTCACCCTAGTAGCTCAGGATGTTGTACCTGGGTGAGCTGTATCCTTGAAACAGCTAATAAATGTGCTATGTTGCAGGCCTTGGGTAGATGCCCTTTCCCTTTCTCTGTATTGCATGAGTTTCCAGGTGTCTGGAAGGCAAGAGATTACTTGTTTCCCAGAGTTTTGCAGTCAGTGGGTGATCCCTGAGCTTATCTAATATAATTAACACAGGAATCAGGTACCTTTTCTTCTTGGGGAGGCTGGGGTTGGGGTGGGGATGGTCTTATTTTTCTGGAGATTACCAAGAGTCCTGTGTATAGTCTGGCTAACATAATTCCATTCTGCATTTAGTTTGCGTCCCCCTCTTTATACCAATGCTCTGACTTTAATGAGACTTGGGTAGTTTTGTTGAAAGTTCATGCTTGCTTTGTGCTATTTAGTTACTTAGGTATGTCTTGTTCTCCACATTTGGATATGGGTTTCCTCACCAGTTTTGTGAGTATCTTTAGCATTCTAGCAGAGTCGCTGTGGGCTCTTTGAGAATGTCTAGCCCTCTATCCTTAAAACATTTCCTGAAGACAGAATTTTCTGAGCATTAACAAGTGGTATTACTTGAATTCAATGTGTGAAACATTCTACCCAAAAGGTATTTTCATCTCTGCAAAGAAGGAAAAACAGCTCCAAAGGTCCTGCATCCAAACAACAAAGGTAACTGGTAACCCCACTGCATGCAGACTGCTTCAAGGTGGTGTTTTGCACCATCCCAACTGAGCTGATTTTCCTGGATGCCTCTTCCTTGAGCAGGCTTACACTAGCCTTTCTCTATACCCATCACCACTCTTGTCTCACTCTGTTTCTCCCCCAGGTCTGGGAGGGCTTTTTAACAATTTCAGGAGCAAATCTGTAGTTATCTTATAAACTGTATATTTGCTACACATTCAGGAATGAATTTAGAGAGTAGATCCTCCTCATGCAAATTTCCCTTTCTGTGTTGTAATCAGGAGTCAATACTAGTTTCTTTCAGCTTCAGACTTGGAAGCTGTTATTATGAAGTACAAGATCAAAACTTTATGTATCAGGTTATGGTAGTGCAGCAGAACCCTGATACTCCGTGGTACTGAGGAAAAAGACTGTCAGAGGTGATACATTTTTAAAAATATTTGTTGTTTATTCCTATAATATGGAAGGAATGTGACTATAGTAAAGGTGAAATGCAAAATGACATGACCTTGTTAAAAATTCCACAAGATGTTCATCATTACCTCCACTCATTTGCCACTGTAGTGAATGCTAATACTCACTTCATTAAGGACAACCAAGAGACCAGCATAGACAGTGTGAGAAATCCTATCATCTCCACTGTTTATATTTGACCGTAAATATCTAAGCCTCTGTGAATTATTTTGTTTTCAGTCACAAAGAACTAAGCCTAGGAAGCTGTCCCTGAATGAAGTGTATTATGGGAATACGCTGAATAATGCACTGCCATTTCCACAGCTATCCTGCGTTGTGCCTCACAGCATATGTTGTACTTGGACTACAACAGACATCCTTGCTGGCACGTTCTCCCCCCCTTGGATGCTCTTTTATCTCTCCTTAGTGACATCTGATTGCAGATGTGCTATCAAAATGTAGCTGTTTTTTCTAGCTTTGTGCACCCGAAAGTCCAAGGTTTGTATTTAGCTTAAAATATTCAATAGTATATTGTAAAATGGCATGAATGGTAGTTGACATCTGGGGCCTGTGGATCATATTTAGAGATGTGCCAAACTTGTTAATTTGGGAAACATCTGTTGCTTTGGGAAATGTGATGCAGTGCAATTGGATTTGCAGCAGAATCAAATGGAATTCCTATAATGAGTCCATGCTCTGAACTGTGGAAATTTCAGTTCTGCTTATTTTGATCCACCCATATAAAATGAGGGAGTGGTGTTTTAAAAATGTGTTTGACGTTTCCTCCTCTCTCTTCCTACTGAAATCAACTGTAAAATTGTCTTCCACTGAGACAGTTAAGTGCAGACTGTGAATATCTGAGAATTCTTCTAAGCAGTCCTACAAGGTGTCATAGCTACATATTTCTTGATCTAGAAGCAAAAAGCCTAGGTCTCCAAACTAGCATGAAGACTTCTTTCTTACACTGAACAGAGAATTACAGCACTTCTGCAAGTGG
>NW_009259877.1:3438838-3472604 GCF_000687185.1 Egretta garzetta | reverse complement strand
GGCATTCAGGTGCTTGGACTGGCATTACAGCAGTCTTCTGTAGAAGGGGTGAACTCTACCAGGGAGTATTTGCTTCTAGAGGAGGTGTAATATGCAAGAGACTTGATGTCAACACAAGACAGCTTAAATGCTTATTAGTTATATTAATATACATATATATGTATGCCATTAGACTTTACACTTTTTTTTTTTCTCCCCAAGAAAGACTCATTCACCCAGGGAACACTTCTGTATCACCAGCAAAACAAAAAAGAATCACATGCTTTCTCCTATTATTGGTGGAGGTCAGCTGCAGTGAAATCTGAACCCAGTAGCATCCATACCCTTTCACTCATAAAAAATAAAAGTGAAAGTTATCAAGAAGTAGAAGGTGGAGGAGGCCTCTACAGGGAAATGGGTTCAACTGGATATTCCTAAAAGCATTTCAAAATGGCAGGATCAGAAAGGGTTAGCTAAGCTATTAATCTCAGTTCAAAGAACGTGCAAGTAAACTCCCTTGTGCACAGAGAACTAGATTGAATCCTTATGAACATGCTGACCTGTTGGCTCTGAACATTATAGACCAAGCAGAAACAATTAAAAATAGGAGAAAAAAGAAGCAGAATAGGTATATTATCTTTCTATACAGTAATAGTTTCTTGCCAGCCGGACAAATTTGTCTTTTTTTCTAACATAAACGGAATATAAGCAGTTCAGTTTTCCCTTTCTAGTTTTCTCTTGGTAGTAATCTTTATCCATTTTGTTGAAAAACTTTCCTCTCTGTCTGCAAGAACTAGCAATATGTCTCAGGAAACTTTGCTAGTTATTCTTTCTGGACAATCTTTCTTCTTATACAGAAGCTGTCTGCATCTGGGTGGCCAGATTAATATCTCACCATAAATTCAAGTAGACTGGAAACAAAACAGTGGAAGGAAAATACAGTGCCAACCAAGAAACCTTAGAAAGTTTTTAAAAGAATTAACTTAGTCGTTTAAATATAGATATATTTATTTATCACCCAGACCTCCCCAAAAGTGTCAGACAAGAATACCTTTTCTGAGTATCACAGGTACAAACAGGTCAGACACTTCCAGGAGAAGTAATCCTTGGTCATGTCAACACCTTTGTGAGTATAGTCAAGAATAATATTTTGTAAACCAGTGTAAAACAACTTTAGTTTAATATAGCAGAAAGTAAGTTTAAATGGATGCAAAAGAAAAATTACAGAAGTTGTATATGTTGGACAAAACAAAATTATATTTTGTGGTTTAAGTGCTAATTGTCATTAATTGAAAATAAAGGCAGTGGTGTTAAAATATCTTAAACTTCATAAATTGCAGCTAAAAATATTGTATATTCTATAGTCACTGTAATGTGAAATTCTCTAGTATGAATCATCAAATTGAAGAATCCTTAGTGCTCAATGCACAGTAATGTCAACTGCAGCAAATCATAGTTCACTTCAACATGAAGGCAGGAAGAAAAGGAAGGTAAGGTGAATTTCTAAAAGACATAGAGTCAAGACATTTAACTTAAAACATGTTTAACTTTTAAACACATGCTTCTAGGACTGAAACCGAGTTAATTATAACTGTAGTTATAATTATAGAATGGCAACAAGTCCAGCCTTCCATGCCACAATTTGCAGTAGGATATTTAAATGCAAAGTGTACTTTAGTTTGTATTTTCCAATTTTTTGTCGTGTCTTATGAGGAGAGGCTGAAAGCCCCGGTATTGTTCATCCTGGACAAAAGAAGGCTCAGTGGGAATCTTATTCCTGCCTTTAACTGCATAATGGGTATTTAGACCAAAGGCAGAATCAAACTCTTTGTGGTTGGGCATAACAAAAGGCAACAAACACATGTTTTAGCAAAGAAAATTCCAGTTGACTGTATGGAAAAAAGTCCTCACCATGAGGGTGGTCAAACACTGGAACAGGATGCTCAGAGAGGTTGTAGAGTCTCCATCCTTAGAGGTACTCAACAACTGACTGGACAATGTCAGGGGCAACCTAATGTAACTTTGAAGTTGACTACACTTTGAGCAGGAGATCTGACTAGATAGCATCCAGTGCTCATCCAGATTATCAACACTTAAAACCTAAGATTTAAATAATTTGATTTGATGATTTGTGAGCAGCCCAAAGGGTATACAGGCACAATCTGCTGTCTACAATTCAAGTTTTCCCTTGATCACTCTCTCTCTGAACGGCAGAATATTTTATTACTTTATTTACAGTGAGGGTTGGAAAATAACCTATCTGAGGCTGTGTAGTGGATAACTCATCCTGGATGAAAAACACAGCAAACTAATTTTCAGGACTGTCAGCTCTGTGAATGTAGGTGGTCACTGAGGAGGTTCATCTTATCATACTTTAGATATCTACAGTGCAGAAATCTGCATCTGAGCTACTTATCAAGACTCTAAAGAAAATAAAAAGGATTGTAGTGAGCAATTAATCTGGTCTGTTTCAGATATCTGTCCGGAGTAATGAATGGTACCTTCAAATGGCCTGTTTTTCTGTCACTGACTAAAATTATAGAATAGGGAGATAACTCAGTGGTAAAAGTGTACTGTGTAGAGACTCAAATGAAATTAGTCCCATCCTAGTTATCTTGTAGAAGGAGTCCTTCATTGTCTATTGTATCTCCTTTTCAATCTCCTTTTTCAATTATTTCCTCAAGTAGGCTTAGTGCTGGGTTACCATAACCACGTGGTTCAGTTTGTGAGTCAGGGTCAGAGGATTGATCAGTAATCATCATATCCTGCTGGGTTATAACCCTGTCAAGATGAGGGCCTAATTTTATGTATAGCAATGTGGACACAAGTAATGTTTTACTAAGGTGCCCAGGGATCTCACTGAAGACCTAAAATTAAGCCATGCAGAGACTAGACTATTTTATCAGATTTGAATCCTGTGAAAGCAGGGAATCATATGGCTAAACAAATAGCATGTATTTGCATTAAACAGTAAACAAAATCATTCCAGTCAGTAAGGACATTTTTTGTGCTGTTGGGTTTTTTTTTTCCTTATATTTTTCCTTTTCTGTGGTGTGACAAACCTATTCCTTGTAAATATTATGAGGAAATTAGTCTTAATCATTACTTCACCTCAACAAATATCAGGAGACTGGCTTGGCTAGGATGGCTAGAGCCCTGATGCAAAAAGGCAGAACACGGGCTGGAAGCAGGGAAAGACTGCACAAAAGGAATCTATAAATATTGCCAAGGCATATAGGGATGGTGTCAGAAAAGCTGAAGCTCCACTGGGGTTGAGCCAGGGAGAACCTCCATCCTCTATCGGATGCAAGGGGGAACATTGCCACTCAGGATGAGGAAAAGGCTTATGGCTAAACAAATAGCATGTATTTGCATTAAACAGTAAACAAAATCATTCCAGTCAGTAAGGACATTTTTTGTGCTGTTGGGTTTTTTTTTTCCTTATATTTTTCCTTTTCTGTGGTGTGACAAACCTATTCCTTGTAAATATTATGAGGAAATTAGTCTTAATCATTACTTCACCTCAACAAATATCAGGAGACTGGCTTGGCTAGGATGGCTAGAGCCCTGATGCAAAAAGGCAGAACACGGGCTGGAAGCAGGGAAAGACTGCACAAAAGGAATCTATAAATATTGCCAAGGCATATAGGGATGGTGTCAGAAAAGCTGAAGCTCCACTGGGGTTGAGCCAGGGAGAACCTCCATCCTCTATTGGATGCAAGGGGGAACATTGCCACTCAGGATGAGGAAAAGGCTGAGATACTTAACGCCTTCTTTGCCTCAGACTTTGTTTTAGTTAACATTTTGAAACAAATCTCCCAACATTTAGCAAAGAAATACTGAAATGAGTAATATGATTTGAAGCATGATTGAAATTTAGAAATTCCCAAGTTCTCTCTAGGTTCCTGCTATTATTAAAACATATAAAAACTCTTGTTAGGTAGATAAAAACATAATACTCCATCAGGACTACAAAGACACACGTTCCTGATTGTTGGAAGGTAACATGGATCCTTCATTCTTCCGTACAAATGGTGTCAAGTTTAACATTTTTAACCTGGATGCTTTGCTAAGCTATTCCTGAATGTGTGAAACAATAAACGTGTTAAACAATACTGTTGATTTAGAAATGATTCATTTTATCCCCATATTAAATTGTTCCAAATACAAGAGGTATTAGATGGTCCAGCTTTTCCAGCTTAATTTCCATATTCTTACTATGACATAGAGTTATCAGTATCTGATGGCTGTTTGAAGTTCCAGGTAAACTTAAATACCTCAGATGTACTGGTATTCCTGTCACTATAATCTGAAATGAAAAGGCTTTTGTGGTCATTTTATTACTGCTGAAATGGTAGGGAATTATACTTATGACCAGATACAATCCTATGCAGTGTCTTGTTGAGCAACAGTAAAAATGATACTAATGTTTCTACAGTCATTCATAGATTAAAAGACAACTTCATTCTGTAGATTTCTTTTTTCTTTTTTTTTTCAGTTAAGTATCAAACAAACGTGCAGTATATTTTGGTCTGTGAAGTTATACGAGAAAATGGAAAACATCTGGTACTGAGCAGAAAATGGATATATGATGGAAAGCCAGGCCATCAGAAGTAGAAATGAAAAGTCTGAATATTTCTGCCTCACTCAACTATCAGGAGAATTTGGATTAAATGTCACTCATGGGGAGAACAGGGATTTAATCCCTTTAAAGCAACAAGGAAAAGGGAACCTTAAAAAAGCATGAGCGAGAAATTCCAAGGCACAATGCTTCTTTTAGTAGTATAATTACATAGATGCTGAAAGAAGCAGCAGCTTCTGGGATTCCTGACTCTGGAGCACAGAATGTTGTCACACACCTGTGACATTACCAAATACCTTCATCGTTTCTTATCTGCTCAGTTGACAGAAAACTGTAGCATCATCAGGTGGAGCTGTCCCTGTTCTTCAGCACCGTTTGACAAACCAGATCTCCACTTGAGAATATGCAATTTTGTAATTTATTATTTTCTCAGTGTGATATCAGGATAGTCTTCAAACTCATGTCCTCCCAGTAGACAAATTTCTTTTTTATAATTTGTTGAAACCTATTATTCTTTCTGTCTTTACAAGGTTACTATAATTGCATCTTAGTATGTAATTGTTTTTGGAGAAACACATTAAAATCAAATGAAAACTATCTGGAATAATTATTTATAGAAGGCTTCACTGACATAATACATTATTGAGTTTGCACTATGTTAAAAATGCTTAGCTTATTTAATAAAATTGTGTTATGCATTTTACATATGGAACAGAAGATTCTCGTCCATGAGACATTACAGAGCCACAAGGTCAAATCCTTGTCATATTCATCTTTCTGTAAACTCTAATTTTCCTAAATCCAAAGAAGACGAGTGTTATTCTAATATATTCTCCTCTGTTCACATTTTTTTAATTTGTTTTAAGTAGCTTGCAATAATTTTCTACTTTCTTTCACCTTACATTAAACTTGTGTTATATAATAAACATGTTTTGAGATTACCAGCCAGTTCGCTCAGAAATACATTACTTTGAACAGTACAGGGATTATCAAAACAGTCACACTCCATCTTTTGGATAGAAGACATTTCATCACAAATCTTCTATCTCAGCATTGCTCCATGACAAATAGTCACATTCTGAAGTTATTTATGGCTCTGGGTATGTCCATACACAAGTATGAAACCTGGAAAGAAAATCCTAGTTTTTGACTGTGGACTTCCTGGCTCATTTTTAATTTTGCCTTTATACTGGGAACACCAAAAAATAAATTCATGTTGTATCTATGCAAAATTGGCATTAAATCTCTTCTGGAAACCACATGGACATTTTTTATCCTTTGTGTTTACTGGTTCATAGCTAAAGAGGATCAGATTAGGGACAAGTACTGGAGAACAAACCTCAGAAGAGAGAAGCCCCGGCTGGCACAGCACCTCTGGCTGGGTGACCTCCTGATCTCCCGTCCTACCTACATTGTTCCTTGCTTCTAAAAAACAGTTTCCATTTCTATGTCGTGAGTAATCTACCCTAACTTGATTTTAGCCCTAAAGTTTAAAGGAGCTTTCCTAAACATTGAAACTAACCGTACTGGGTCTGTTTGGGATGGAGTTTCTTCATAGCAGCCCGTATGGTGGTGTGGTTTAGATTTGCGGCCACAACAGTGTTTCATCTATTGCTGACCAGTGCCTGCACACCATACAGGCCTTCTCTGTTTCTTACACTGCCACCCCAGTAGGCTGGGGAAGCGCAAGTGGTTGGGAGGTGACACAGCAAACTAAAACAGAAAAAAGAGATTTTCCACACCATACATCATCATGCTCAGCAATAACAATGGTGGTGAGGGGATGAGCTTCTCTAAACTAGATGTTGTCTGGAGACTGGCTGGGCATAAGTCTGCTGGTGGTGCATTTGTTTCTCTTTTTTCCCTCTTTTTCTTTCTTTTTCTTTTTCTTTTTCTTTTTCTTTTTCTTTTTCTTTTTCTTTTTCTTTTTCTTTTTCTTTTTCTTTTTCTTTTTCTTTTTCTTTTTCTTTTTCTTTTTCTTTTTCTTTTTCTTTTTCTTTTTCTTTTTCTTTTTCTTTTTCTTTTTCTTTTTCTTTTTCTTTTTCTTTTTCTTTTTCTTTTTCTTTTTCTTTTTCTTTTTCTTTTTCTTTTTCTTTTTCTTTTTCTTTTTCTTTTTCTTTTTCTTTTTCTTTTTCTTTTTCTTTTTCTTTTTCTTTTTCTTTTTCTTTTTCTTCCTTTTCCTTTTCCTTTTCCTTTTCCTTTTCCTTTTCCTTTTCCTTTTCCTTTTCCTTTTCCTTTTCCTTTTCCTTTTCCTTTTCCTTTTCCTTTTCCTTTTCCTTTTCCTCTTCCTTTTCCTTTTCCTTTTCCTTTTCCTTTTCCTTTTCCTTTTCCTTTTCTTCTCCTTTTCCTTTTCTTTTCCTTTTCCTTTTTATTTTTATTTTTCTTTCTCTCTTTTTTTTTTTTTTTAAATTTTCCTATTCAGCTGTCTTTATTCTGACCCATGAGGGCTTTTTTGGTGCTTTTGACCTTCAGATTCTCTCTATCATCCCACTGCAAGGGACTGAGTGTGTGGCTCAGTGAGGACTTACTTGCCAGCTGGGATCAACCCACCACATTAATCTTGAGGGACAACTGGAGTAGCTACCAACAAAGCATGGATGCCTAGAGAGGGGGTGGGGGGGAAGAAAATCTTCCTCTGCGGATGCTCTTGGCTTCCAATGGACTGTTAGTAGCTGCCAAGCTGTCCAGTGAAATCCCCACTTTCTTTGCAGGGAGTCACAAATTCATTCTTCAAGAGTAAGCATTGAAGAGGAATTTTTGTAAGGACGAGTCAAGTCATGTGTCACTTTGTGACACTGCATATCATAAAATCTTAGCTAAGAATCTCTGCTTTGCCAAGCATACAAGAAGTACAGCAGTAAGAAAGGATCAACTAGCAGTGCAGAACAGAAGAAAAAAAAAAGAGTTATAACCTTAAATCTATGTTTACATATCAAAAAGCAGCACTATCTTGCTTCACAGTGACTGAAATTCCAGGCACTATTGGTAGTAAACATTTGTGCTTCATTTGGAAACTATTTTTGTTCTTTAATATGTAAGTCCTGACATATTATATATGAATAATACACCATTGTAATGATATTAAATGGTTATCTGGTTCCCAGTGGATTTCTCAGGCTAGATGATGTCTACCCAGGCCAATAAAATGCTCAGCTGGCTTAGATGGGAATTCCTGATGTGTCATCAAGGTGTTTTTAAGACCTCAAGTGATTATCAGATAGGCTGCACTTTCCCTTTAAATTACAACTGAGCCAGCATCCCCTTGTAGGGTTTCTACATCTTCTGCAAAAAGTAACATTTTAAAAGTTGATTGGAAAAATAAAATTCCTTCCCACACAGAAATCCCTTCCCCCAATATTACTTATATATTCAGTATTTTTATTATCAGAAGTTTGATTTTTAGAAAGAAAACATATCAAGCAACAATCAGGATCTGTATAAAATATCTTTTGATATCTCTCATCTTTCCAGACAAAGACAACAACTATTCCTTTTAAATGAAAGCAGTTCGGTCTTTCACACCTTCCTTTTTCTTTCTCACTCTTGTATTTTGAGTTCCAACTGCAGAATTAGCAGCTGTTGAACAGTGAAACACATATATGTTAATCTACAAATGGAACACCTTAAGGTATTGCTTCCAATTTATGTTAATGTTTTCCAGCTGAGTTTCTACTTTTCTATGAAAAGTGAAAAAAAGCCATGCCAGTCTCTCATTTATTCCTATCAAATCCCCCAAATCATTCTTTGGTGAATAAAAATATATCAAAACCAACTATTGAGAAGATATTTAGTCCTAATTCTTTTCCTCAGATTGTTTGTAATTTGATATTCTCCTAAGGCACTGACTGCAACTGCCTGCAAACAATTTATAAAATAAAGGTACATTCTTCTTGAGAATAGATCTATAATTCCCAACAATGGATAAATTTTTCACCCTCTCTGTGACACTTGTCATCCTATAGCTATAGTAACTTAATACTTTTTCATCCTCCATGCACTCAGGAGTGAAATCAGGATGGACATATTTGTCACCATGGCAGCAAAACACTACATGCATTTTAACCAAAGCAGATGCAGGGAGTGCAAAGCCCCAGATTCTTTGGTCTGGGGACCTTTGAGGTGGCTCACTTAACTATAAGTCCCTGCATAAAAAAGGAAGAGGAACATTTCCCTGCTTTTGAATGCTAAAGAAACCTTCATATTCTGTACCTCAGCTTGTCTTTCCCCTGAGTGTTGGCATATGGCTAGTTACTGTAATTTTTCCACCAGGGCAGACAATGAAAGCTTGTTATAGTAAAGTTGTTATTTAGAAGAGGAGATCATTTTTATAGTAAGCTTTGCTACAATACAAAGACTTTCAGCTTATAATAATATCATAGTAGTGCACAAGATAACTAATGGAAGGAAAGGAAGTTTATCAAAACCTGAAGAGTAAGACTGAGTACCTCACAGGAGGTACCTTAAAAGGGTTGCACAGCTGCTGCTTAAGAGAACTGTGTTGGGCAACAGGAATACTGAAGAGCTGTGTTTTTTGAAATACTCTGTTGTCATCTATGATGTGTCACAAAAGATAGGTGTCTCAGGTAGCATTCACCTTCCTTTGTGGTCCTGTTCACTGCAACATTTCATCCTTCTTAGAATCATAGAATCACAAAATGGTTTAGATTGGAAAAGACCCTTAAGATCGAGTCCAACTATGAATCTAATACTGCGAAGTCCACCAGTAAACCATGTCCCTAAGCACCACATCTACCCGTCTTTTAAACACCTCCAGGGATGAGGACTTGACCACTTTCCTGGGCAGCCTGTTCTAATATTTGACAACCCTTTTGGTGAAGAAATTTTTCCTAATATCCAATCTAAATGTCCTCTGTTGCAACTTGAGGCCATTTCCTCTTGTCCTATTGCTTGTTCCTTGGGAGAAGAGACTGACACCCACCTTGCTACAACTTCCTTTCAGGTAGTTATAGGTCTAGATAAGTTGTAGTTGTAGATTAGGTCTGCCCTGAGCCTTCTTTTCTCCAGGCTACCCCAGTTCCCTTAGCTGCTCCTCATAAAACTTGTGCTCCAGACCCCTCACCAGCTTCATTGCCCTTCTTTGGACGTGCTCCAGCACCTGAATATTTTTCTTGTGGTGAGGAGCCCAAAACTGAACACAGTATTCAAGGTGCGGCCTCACCAATGCCAAGTACAGGAGTACGATCTATTCCCTACTCTTGCTGTCCACATTATTTCTGATACAAGCCAGGATGCTGTTTGCTTTCTTGTCTACCTGTGCACACTGCTGTCTCATATTCAGCCAGCTGTTGATCAACACCTCCAAGTCCTTTTCTGACAGGCAGCTTTCCATCAAAAAAAGGTCATTCCACCCCATTAAGAAAGCATGCTCTTGATCTACAATAATACAAAGCAGAGGCACCTAGGTATTACGTGAAATCATCTGAAATATGCTAAGAATCAGGTGCAATATGCTGAAACTATGAAATCAGTTTCCTTTCTACTTCCTCATTCCCTTTCTCCTGTACCTGAACTTGTGCTCCCCTTCTGCACAGTACAAAGTGACTTTACATCTTGGTGTGGCTCTGCTTTGCACTACTTTCCTTCAGTTGATGTAAGGTTGACTTGTCTGAACTGGAACATCCCCCTTTTCAATTTTTATAATTGTATTGCAGTTCAGTACCTTGTGGTCATGATTTGCACACCACTATTTTAGCATCAGGAAATGTAATCAAGCAATACCTTGTAGACAGGGCACTATCAAGGGCTGAATCCACCTGAATGGACAAGGAGAGGATTCACCCCACTTCCTACTGCACTCAGCAAAACATGACAGGTCTACCCTGTGCAACAGACTGCAACTCCTGAAAATGCCTGCAGGCAATTTCTTCAATTTGTGCGTGAAGCTTTCTCTGCAGGGAAGCAATGCTGCTCTGTACTGTCCAAGGATGAAAGTACTGAGAAGGCACAGTCCAGCTCATTACACCTTTCTTTGGCAACCAAAGGCCTCTGTTGAATATCCCTCTAGCCGCCTCTCCCTCCTTCCTCCACCCCACATACTGCAGTAAATAAAAGGATCTCATAATTGAGAGCAGCTTGTGGACTAAGCTAGTAGTGATGAAGTAGGCACTTTATTACTACCTATCCTGATACAAGTCAGCCTCAACTGCAAACAATTAGAAATGCTATAGATGGAGGACATAAAGATATTAAATCTTGCAAAAACAGCTTAGAATTTGTACTTAAGGGGGAAATTTAATATGAGTGACATTCTCTGTGGTTTGTAGTTCATTGCCAGTATTTTTTTTGTTTTGGCAAATTGAGAACTACCATTTTTTTAGTTAGCTATTATCTAGTATTGACTTTATTGCAAGCAACACTTGTAAACAAGAGCTTTAATATTATTGTTTATGGCATAGTATTATTTGAGTGAATGGCATTTCCCAGCATAAAAAGATCTTACAAGAAAAGATGTATTAAAGGAAATGCTGTAAATTAACATTAAAAATCCAGGCATTTTTACTCATAATAGGTTCTTGTTCTGTCCACTGATGGTAACAGCATATTAAAACAGTTAAAACAGAATAATCATATTTTATGAGAATAAGACTTTGTAAAACAGGTAGAGAAGCAACCGTCTTCCCTTGTTTCTTTTACAAATATCTCCTAATTTAAGAAATAAGAAGAGAGACTGGAAAATTTAGCCATCACTGTAGAGTAACTATGGCAAATGCAAAGCTGACTGTTACATATGTGTTATCCTGTTCAAACATTTTTAGTCCTCACTCCATGCATGAACAGTACTGGCTGAGCTGGAATGGTGTCCTGGACCACTGACAGGGTGGGGGGACCCCTGGGCATCTGGGCAGGGACTTTCAGGCCTAGTGGTGCCCTCAAGGCCCTGTCAACAAACTCTCCTGCCAGCAAGGTGTGTCCTTGCACCTTACAGGGGATGGGGTTTTTAAGATATTCCCCATGAGCTCTTTCCAATGTCTGGCTGTGAACAAGGGAGGCTGTCTGGGAGGCATCAAGAATCTTGCTGTAGGGCAATTTAAGCAGCCTGTGGGGCCATGGGAGGGGGACAAAGTGAGCTGTCTTGGTAAAGAGGTCTGGAGTCACCAGGACATTGTATTTCCCTGCAAAGGTGGCAGCCCTGCTGTGAAATCAAAAAGTGCTGGAAGGTGGCTGGAGCACTGAGTGACACCAAGTGGCACCACAGGGTACTTGTAGTGTCCACACCTGTGCAGAAAGCAGTTTTTCACTCATTTCCTTGCCGGATTTGGAGCAATTTTTAAGCCCAACACAGGTCCAGCTTGATAATTTGTCAAGGCTCTGAAGGCATTCAAAGAGCTCTGGTTCTTCACTGGCCTGTCTGTAATTTTCTTCCAGGCTGAGATCCCTATCTTTTTTTTGACAAAAAATACGTGTCTCAGCAACAGAGGTGGAGGGGCAGATCGGTCTCTGTGCCAGACTCTTCTTAAGATATTTCTCGAGGGTGGCTAATTTAGAATATGACATGGCACAGATGTGCCCAAAGGGTTCCTTTGTCTCCTGGGATCAGGGCAATGGGCAGTTATGCAGGCAACAGGGCAACAGGGTTTCTTTCCCTTTGTTAAAGACATCAGCAAAGTTGCTGTACTCATCTGGGAGCATTGACTAGGAGCAAGCATGTTTGGTTGGGGCGAGGGTATGGTCCTGGGACCTGGGCCTGTGGGGCTGAGCAGAGCTGAAGGATCTCAGAGCTGGGGTTGTGCTGGGATGAGGACATGGCACAGCTGGGGGGTGTCACATTTGGTGTACTTTTGTGTAATTATGTTCCTGGGATGCAGTCCTCAGGGTGGAGGACCTCTCTCAGGCTCCGTAGGGGTCTTGGCAGTAGGCATGGTCAGGCACAGCCAGGACACTGCTCATATGACACAGCACCAGGACCTGGGGCACTTGAAGGCTGCTGTGGGGGAAACAATCCCAAGCGGATCCTGGGGTTAGCTCTTGCCCTCAGGCTCTGGGTACCCCCTTCCCACAGGGAAGTACAAGGATCCCACTTGGCAGCAAAGGAGGAAACTGCTCTTCCCCATCCTCGGATGACAGAGAAGGGGGGTGTGGCTGTGATGGGCAATGCCTAGGTGCCAGCGTTGGTCCAAAAGGAACCACTGCACAGTGATGTCTTCCTGGTGCTCCTCCTGTTGGCAGCAGTAACAGTGGTGGGATGGGTCAGGCTGCAGAGGACTCTGGGCCCATGGACCGGGGCAGGGACCCCTGGAAAGGCTGATCAGAAGGCCCACTGATGCCATCAGGGTCACCCTGGACAAAAGATGATAATTAATGTTATAAAAATTATACTGATACTGGGCTGGAGCCCTGTTCTCAGGAACTGGACCCAGGGAAAGAAAAAAAAGTTCATTTTATGATTACAGATGTCACTGGGCAAAGAAGCAGAAACAGATCCAAATGAGGGCAAAGGCTACTGCGGTTTTGCTATTGCCCCACTATGAATGTTTCACAATCATCAGTTCTAAGAAAATTTTTTAAGTGCAAACTGACTGAGTGTTCAGGGGAGCCACTTAAATTGAAACCATTCTTTGGCTCATAACGTAACCAGAAAGTACTTCAAACATTTTCGCTTATTAATGCAGGATTTTGAACATGAAGGATTGATACATCTTCACCATTTATCAATCTGTCCATTCAGTCTGAACATCCACACAGGATAACATTATACGCTGCCTTAAATTTCTATGTTGCTGTAGTAGAGGAAAGCACTGTAAAGACTTATTCTCATTCAGAAATGCTTTGATGTGCTTCAAAGATAAGAGCACTTCATCATGTTCATGAAGAGTAAAAGTGTCCTGCTATGACAAGAACTCTTTTAATATGATGGTTAAGTGAAGCTTAACATTAGTTTCAAATGAATAAAAACACTTGCTGTTGTCAGGTCATTGTTCATATTTACCCTCTTCAAGTCCATGGTTCTCACCAAAAATGCTTACATCTTTAAAAAAGATTAGGTTTTGTTTCATAGCATGTCATAAGATTACACTGACTTGGATTCCTTGCAAGAAGATGAAACATTTAAATTGTTAAATTGACATTAGAGATAAAAGACTTTCAATTTACTGTTCATAAAGCCACCCTCTTTTGTGTAGAGGACATAGATTAGCGGCTTTCCTGAACCTTGCATCTTTAGACTCTCTGGAACAGCTTTTCAGTGACAGAGAATTTGTCTGGTACTATCCTGTTCTTTTATACTCATGAATTAAGTGAACCTTTCTTACAAAGGAAGCAACTTTCTATGCAGGAGAAAACAAAGCATAATACAGGTTTTTACCCTAACTAAAATGTGCACATATTTTTTGTCACTATTTTCACATTCTAATGAGAGGAAATTAGAGAACATTTCTGGACTTAAAATAATTGTTTATTCATACTCTACCAACTTACAAGAATTCACAACAAATTTGTTACTCCATTTGCTAGATATCATACAAATAAACAGGGAAATTAACTGGGAAATAGGAAAGCCTTGCCCCTTCTTATACAGTGAGGATTTTAAATACATAGTCATCTTTTCTTGATTCTCCTTCTTTCCTTTTTGACAATGTTCTCCCTTACTGTTCATTACTCTGACATTCACACATCTCCTGCTGTCCCCAGAGTCCTCTGCCAATAGGGATGTGCTACAGCTGAGTTGCTTAAACTGTTTCCATTTTCCTTTTGTGCCATTCTTTAAAGAACCACTTTACCATATGATACTTCTGTTGTATAATCGTATTTGTTATGGTCATGTCTAAAAGGTAACTGAAAGGGAGTTTGCTAGGACCAAAGCTAAACTGTATACTGTTTTACACAGGAGCATTTATAATGAACTATTCTAACTGAATGTGGATTTTGCAGGATTAAGAATCAAGCCAAAGCACTAAGTTATTGATTAAAATACTAATATTTCCAGCCATCAAGTTACATGAAATAAAATGCTAAATGGGAATGTATGTAAAAATTGAGATAAATAGGATCCAAATTAATCCTTTGCTGGTTTCTAGATTAACCAATTTTTTTTCTCCATTCCCTCCTCAATTCTTAACATTTTATGAAAATCCTGCTTTCTGAAGTAATCTAGTAAAATTCCAAGTGTTTCTTCTTTTGACATAGGATATACAATCATATAATCTCACTGAATGGTCCTCTCTTATGGCACAGAAAACTCATGACAAATTTTCAGTAGATACCTTTCATTATTTTATGTAATTCTATTGTGTCATTGTATAAGCACTTCTTTTTTAGGTCAAATTAAAAATAAAAATCTTCCAGTCTTTTCGGTCTCTTCAGATAGGAGTTTTCTTTATCTAAGTGTTGAAGTAATTTCTGAGGTTGAATGGCCAAAAAATATGGCATAGAATATGCCTGAGTGGCTACAGTATATAATGTGGTCTTTATAAATATTTCCTATGCTCTTGTCCATCTTATTCCTTATATAGGCTGATACATTGTTTATTGTCCAGGTCATAGACATACACTGAACAGCATGGGTGGTCTTCATAGACCCAACACAAGAAAGAGCAGTTCCAAGTAGCAACTGGAGTGTCCCTGCATGCTCACCTTTGTAGTCCCACCAGCATGTGTCTGAGATGTTGCTTCTCTTTGGTGGTAGAAAATGAGAACAAGGCATGCTATGGCCTCTCATTCCTTCTTTGATGTCCCACCTTTCTTTCTTTCCTTTCCTGATAGGTATGTGTGTTATGTATAGATGCATATATTGACTGCTATTAGGGTAACTGCAGACAGCAAAAGCCAAATTCTCAGAAGATTTCTCTGCCTTCCAGTTACTCTAGGTCTATTTTTCAGTCTGAGAGATGCACATTAAAAAAAAAATGGGGAAGGGAAATCAATGAAAGAAGGAACTCAATTAGCAAGTTTATGTAAGGGGGACTTGTCTACTCTTAGGTAAGGTGTTAACTAACGAGGCAGTAGCTAATACTTTAATTATATCAACAGCTATAGCCAGACTCAGGTCACCTAATTTAGACACTTCTCTATGGTATCTAGATGAGATGAACTTGAGTCTCAGTGCACACTAGGTAGAAGGTAGCTTATTTAATTTTCCAAGCTTGACATTTTATGCAGAAAAAAAATTAAATATCATTAGCATATATGTTTCCTGTATAACAAAATAAGTTATCCAAATAAGAACTGTATTGCCTTGATATACCCAATCTATTCTAGAGCAGACTTTCAGAAGATTAATAATCAGGGAAGAAGCTGATCTGCATTCATCACTACGATTGTGTATTTCTGGAGGATTCTGAATATTTCATATGTACCAGATAGATACATAAATATACTAACCTGGCATGAAGAAAAACACTCTTAGGATAGGATTTATCTGAATAAATGTAGATATCTGCTGCTGAAACAGATAACTTTGCTAGCTGTCTATATTCCCTTTAAGTACTATGAATCTCACTTTATACATTACAAAAAGAATTAAGGATTTAATCTCATTCTGAAAAAGACATCCAAAATAGGTAAATCAGAGGCTATGATGCCTGTATGTTTCTAGTGAATAAAATGTTAGTCTAAGGAGACTAGCTCAGTTGGATTCAAGATATACATGTCTATAGTTAGGTGAGAGGAATTTCTCCCCCCCGACCTGGATCAGGTCCACCTGAGCAATGAAACTGAAACTTCTTATGAGGCCATCTCATGAAATTTCAGGCGGCAATATCTGCCAGTAATAGTTTCAACAAATTATGTCAGTTTTATTTTGCTTTGACCTTGTCACTGCAATTCTGTGCTTATTAATCAGAGACCTATAATGTTTGCCTTTTAAATCAAATATTTTGATTGCATTGTTGCTCATGAGACCTACTTAGAGGCAAAAATGCCATTACATCTCTCTTGGGGTGAGAGGAAATAATGTTGGTTGTGTTGGATGTCTTTGTACATGAGGCTTTAAGAAATGAGTGCTCAAATGCCCATGTGCATAGAAAGGGTAGAACCAAATACTTGAAGGTATTTATGCTGTAAAATACTTTGAATAAATAGGATTTCTGTAAATTTAATAATAAATTTAGTTCAAAGACTGTATTCCATGGTTCATATTAAATGCAAGCTCGCATGGAGCTAATCTTCATGGAGCTAGAAGAATAAAATCATAAAAACCAGTTAAGCCTGTGGAGGCATTCGGGGTTTAGAAACTCATACTTTTTTGGGAGGGGTATTTCTTTAGCTTCCATTTTATTTTGCTTGAAATAAGGCTGTCAAGGTACCCTCTTGTTATGTTTTAACCCCAGTGGGCAGCTCAGCCCCTCACAGGCACTCACTCACTCACCTGCAGTGGAATGGGAGAGAGAATCAGAAGGACAAAAGTGAGAAAACTCATGGGTTGAGATAAGGAGAGCTTGATAGGTAAAACAAACACTGCGTATGCAAGCAAAGCAAAATCAAGAATTCATTCGCTAATTCCTATTGGTGGGCAGTAATGGTTTCTTGGGAAGACAAACACCTTAACTCCGGAGTCCCCCCTTCCTCCTTCTTCCCCCAGCTTTTACTGCTGAGCATATCATCTTATGGTATGGGACACCCCTTTGGTCAGTTGGGATCAGCTGTGCCCCCTCCCAACTTCTTGTGTATCCCCAGCCTACTTGTTGGTGGGACAATGTAAGAAAGAAAAAAGACCTTGATAGTGTGTAAGCACTGCTCAGCAATAACCAAAACATCCATGTATTATCCAAGACATAGGACCATGCCAGCTACTATGAAAAAAACTATCTATGCCACCAAAAACCAGTACACTTCTACAATCATCTTTATGATGTGCTTCACACAGAGTAGCAGAAACTTGCCATGCTTTTATCTGTTAAAAGCAAAACAACAATGGAGGGTAAATATAAAACTCTTATAACTCACATGTGAGATTATTATCTGTCAGGTCACTGTGAACCAAAAAAACTGCACATAATGAGACGGACTTTGAAACAGATACTAAGGGAATTGTCTGGCTTTTGGCTGCTCTTTTTTTGTTTACAACTACATATGAAATAGGAGTTCAGAGAATAAGACCCATTGTTACAGTGTGACAGATATGCAGCATATGAAAGCCAATATATGTTGGAATTGTAGGTACCAGAGTGTCATTCCATTACTTTGCTAGGTATTTGAACTCCCATTTCTAGGCACTGAGTAAACACCATTTAAAGACTAGATTGTTCTGTGAAGAGGTGAAAGCGTGAAAAGAGAAGAATAAAAATAAGGTTGTTGGAAGAGCTGTAAATAACCACAGGTCTCATTGTCCTAGGCTATGAAGCCAGACGCCATAATGCCTACAAAGATAGAGATACTGCTCTATAAGGATTTACAATTGTTTAAAAATATTTAGTGAATAAAAATCAGCACCATGCAGCATTATTTTAGATTACAGATGTTGTATAAATACGTTCATGATCATGAATCATAAATGAAGTAATGACTTCTATCTGTGTGATTAATATGCCTCCTGTTGATTCAATATATGCTGTTTAAACCCTCCTTGTGCCAAAAACACACTTTGTGTATAGTAAAGTTCACTGCATCAGAGAAAGAGAGAAAACCAACCATCAAGCTGGGTACATCTTGAGGGAAAATACAGTGATACTTTTCTGAAAGGACAAAGGAATTTTATCTGATTAAACACAATTGAAAAGCTCTATGTTCTCCATCCGATGGGCTCAGGAAAATTTTGACTCAGATATACAAAGGCTTTTACAACCCTAAATTCCACTGAAATCAAAGGAGCTGGAAATCTGAATGTCTTTGTGGTTCTTGCCAGTGGCTTCTCTTTGTCTGTAAACCCACAGACTGATCTTCAGTTGTCCTTGAAGTGCTGTGTGCATAAAGTACTTACCTACGCTTCTTCTGAAATCCTCAGTGGTAATGTTAGGTGACCCATATGTTTGGTGAAGCACGTCCTAGTAATCTTCTGGTCTCTTACATTTCAAACTGTTGGTAGGGATAAGTGCAGGATGAAATTTCCAGCTTTCAGTGGAAGGTCAAGAGAAACTGAGAGCAGTTTCACAGGGATAGCCTGCATTGGCCTTAGCCCATGGAAGAATCCATGTGTAAGCTGTAATGTCAGTAAGCAAAACTTTTTTTCCCAAGGAATGACAGAGTGCTCAGGGACTTTGAGTAATGACAAAGTCCCAGACTGAGCTGTGTGCTTAATTAATGCTATAGACTACAATAGAAGATGTATTTGCTATTTGCTTTTAATTGGGGCAAGTTTAGAACTGTAATGTGTGCAAGTGATCACCTTGATTAATTGTCTAGATACTGTTAAAATCTTCTTTTTTTCACTTCCAATTCCTGCAATTTAGTGTGGTAATACATGGGAATTAATTCATCTTCAGTTTCATTGACCGTAGCAGTTTGATAGTCTGTCCCTTAAAGATTACAATGGCTGTGCCCAGTGTGGCAATGACCTTCCAGACCTCTGCTGAGGGGGCAGGGAGAGGGGAAGAGAAGGAGATTTCTTCCCTGAATCACAGCAAACTGAGTAAAAGGACTAGCATCATGGTTTCAAACCCTGTAAATTAGTTTCAAAACTGCCAAGAAAGTGGCCTTTTTTACCCTACCAGTGACTAGGTTATGGCTCTTTGGCCTACTACATACAAATTCTTTCCCTTAGAAGGCTTACTGTCTAACTTTGTGTTTGATTCACTCAATCATTAATCCAGTTTCTTACTAATATAACTCCACTTATTTCAATGTCTTTATAACACCACAAAGTAGAAAAGAGTGTTTTTGAAAAAGGAACGAATACCCATGCAGCATGAAATGAATCGCTTAAAAGTCAGGTATACAACCTGCAGAATACATGCATCTTTGTTTTTTCTTATATAAAATTTCTTTTTTTAGAGATTTGACACTTTAAAATTCTGCTAAAATTTAAACTGTTGTATAAAATCATATTAGTTTAAACAGCTACAAAGGTTACAATATGTTGTATGTAAACCATATACACTATAGTATGGCTGCAGATAAGCTATAGCATGTATGTATATAGATGAATGTGATGGAGTGTTGTACAAGTACACTAAGTTGGCATTGGTGCAAGATACAGTGAAGTCTTTAAAGTTAGAAAGCACCAGTACTGAAGTGATAGTAATAAGGGCGAAAGTCAAATGCATTAGCAACACCTCTGGAATGCTTGATAAGAGTCTAAATGTCCGATTTAAAAGTATTACACTGCTACAACACAAAAAGAACTGTTAATGATTTGAATATAACAGATCTTCAGACTAAATCAAGACACTAGGGCTTAAGACATCTAGATTTAGTCTTTCTTTTGTAAAATCTTTCTTCTGGGATTCTGAGGAAGTAAATTACTTTGAGTTATCAAAAAGATCTTTTAAAATAAAGTCCAGCATAAGGCTTGTGTTTTTTTCTAAATACAGGTTTTAGGATGCTTCACCACAGTAATGGTTACTCTGTAAGACCCAAGAGTTAAACAAACATGCAGTGTCATTGTTGTTAGGCTACTTACTTAGTAATTTCCAGTGTTATTTCAATGATTTCCAGTTAGCTAATACTCTTCTAGTAGATGGTGTGAGATATAAATATACACAGACATTTTGGATTACTGCTATAATAAAGATGTTTTCATTATGTAATGTGAAACATACATTTCTGTGTAAAAAGTATACTTGTGACTGTAAGTTGTTGCACTATAAATACTATTATAAGCTGTGAAATAGTAATATTTTTTAAAAACTTTTTAAAATTATTGTTCAACATTCCATCTGGTCTGATGTGTCTATATGTTTCTAGTACACTTTTTTTTTCCTAAACAGAATTAAAAAAAAAAAAAAGGAAAGACAGATTTGTATCTCAAATTGTAGCATTTTGATTTACTTGATAAGGAAGTCACTTACAATGACACAACACTTATTGCCCTAACAAATGCTAGTAGGAAAGGCCGAAACTAAATAACTTCGAAAAATCAGAAAAATTGTATTATTGTCCAACATAAAGATCTCGTTTGTTATTTTCATTGCCAGATGGTATTGGTAACCAGCCATATATGGTGAATTTTGATGAGATCTGCAAAGATTCTTCTTTTACAGTTAAGATAATTTTTTCAGTCCCTAAGTGAGCATTTTTCCAGACAGTTTTTCTGGGATATAAGGTTTTTTGACTTCTTTATTTAAAATGTTTAGATCAGCTTAACTTTTTTTTTAAAGCTTCCGCTTCTAGGTACTTGCTATCTGATTGATAGTGATGATTATTCTTCTTTGTGTCTTCCTTACACAAATTCAATTTGTGAGATCTGAAGATTTTAGGATGATTATTTCAATACAGATAACTACATGAGGACAGAATGAGACTCAAAATGGGATCAGGAGATTTTAAAATTAGTTTTATGGGAAAAAGTTTAGAAAAAATATAAGTAGTCTGAAGACTTAAATTAAGGCACAAGAATAACCTAAAAGAAAGTTTTAAAAAGGGAGGCAGAAGATAATGTTGTGTTGTAGCTATAACATAGCCATAACCATAGTGTTGTAGCTGCAATTTATTATCAGGGACTACAAATCACTGACATCTTAGAATGCAAGCATTGTGGATTTACAGCAGTAATGGATTTGAATCAAGCACAGTTACCATAGGTCTCCTAAGAAAGTCTCATTAGCAGTTCTGGGAATCTTTGTTAAACCTCATACAGTTCTTGCTTGTCCACTCTTCCAGCTTGTCCAGGTCTTTTTGTAAGATGGCTCTCCCACTGGACATGTCCACCTCACGACTCAGTTTCCTGTCAGCAGCAAACTTGGTGAGGGTGCTTTCAGTCCCATCAATCAGATCACTTATGAAGATGTTGATTGAGTTTAAGACTAAGCTTAACTGTATTCTTCATGTGGGAAACTCACCTGAATACAGGTTTTGTTAAGAAGAAAAAAGACTTCATTTGTAACTTACAACTCCCACTTCTAAGTGATACCACATATGCAGAGGTGGCATTCTCTATTCATGCCACTTTCTAAATGCTTTGCTTTATCAAATATGTCCAAAGATTTCTGCCTTACTATGAAGGAAATACAGAAATGTGTAAGGTTTCCATTTCCTTTGTTAGCAGCTGATGGGCAGGTTAAACAAAGTAAAGAAAGTAAGTCATTCGAAAGACTTAAAAATTTGTGTGTGTGTGAGGTCGCTACATGATAAATTGTCTCAGTTGTGGGCTTGGGGTTTTTTTTAATATTTTTTTTTCTACTAAAACAAAAATAATTAGTCAAAATGACAACCTCAGCAAACTCAGTTTCTCATATTCTTATATTTTATTGTGAACCTTGTGATATCATTTGGCAGCTTTAAAGAAGAGTAATAGCCAAGCTGCAAACACATGCCAGCTACAGAATACAAACCTACAGTATATTAATCTTGCTGACCTTTGCACTGAAAAAAATATCTATTGCTCTTTATTTATAAAAGCCTATCAGCAGTACTCTGCTACACTGTTATATATAGTAAGTGCTGCATATATCAATTGATCTCTGTGTATAGTTTATGGCATCTAAGGCATAGTAAAAGGATACATCAGGGTTTATCATAGGCACCCTGCTGGTCACTTGACAGGCCTTTCTGTTTAAGATATATGCCAAAGAGTAAAAAGAAAGTGTATTGAAAGAAGAACGGTATCTATTAAAACAATACAACTGGCAACATCTGCGAAGCCCATCAATAGACTTTTATAGCTTGCATTTGCTTGAAGTTAAGGTTTATTACATGAAGTGTGTGGTAAAAGAATTATGACATTTCTAACCCAATTGCTATAGCAGAACATAAGGAGTGTGTTGTATCCATCCCTACAATAAAACCCAATTCTTTTTATATATACATATATACACACACACACACACCCCCAAGTGGTTCATCTGTTTTGTGTGTGCTAAGTAGTGAATAAAACCAGATATGAATCAAAGTTTAATGTCCATCTATACAAAATTCTTTTTTTTTAAAAAGAGAGAAAGAAAAGAAAAAGAAAATCTTGTACAGGAGCATTATTCTCAATATTCTTTGGACTGTGTGTAGATTAGTGTACAGTAATTGTTAGAAACACTGTAAATTTGATATTATTGTGGAGGTTTTTTTAAAGGATGAATGAATAGAACATATTGAATAACTTGGTTAGAAACAGAAAACTGGAGATACTTCTTGCATTCTAGTGGAAAAATATGAAGATTTATAAAAGCTTGTTTTAAGGACAATCCCTCAGAAGTAAGAGGTCCTTAACAAAGATTCAGAACTCCCTTTATCTAATTTAACATGTTAGCAACTTCTTTTACAGCAGTGACATTCACACTATAACTTAGAAGTACACTTGAATGATGTTAAAAAGATGTATTAATTTCCTTTAATTTCAGCAGTCATAATCAAGATGCAATTTTTTCCTGTCTTGAATGTTCAAAGATATAGAAACTTGTCTCCTTCTTCTGTATATAAGCTGTCTGAGCCTTCCAAGGGACAAGGAAGCCTTTATTAGTTCCAGGATTCTTCCTTGCACTTTATAATGGGCCACATTTAAACATATAAAATTAACAATTTAATAGAACATCGTATCGTTAATATTGAGAAAGAACCACAAAGGAACAAAACTAAACACTGAACAATGTTTCAAAAAACCCTTTTCCCTTTCAGTTTTGGAGATTTTGGTCAGAAACTATGAATAGACTCATTTCCATCCTCTTAACTGAGTGATCTGTTATGGAGGTCCCATATTTAGTGCATCACTTAACCACTGCAGTGAACATGAGTAAAAAGATATTATAATGAGGCATATATAGAAAAGGAATGGCAAAACTACTGCTCTGTTACAAAATTGCAGAAATTACTCCTTTCTCACCAGACATGAGAGCTACTTAAGCCTGTTTTATTCCAGGAGGAACTATTATCTACTCAGCATTTCATGGATAGAAAAACTGGAAATCAGAACACTTATTTAGGTGTCTAACTATGTCTATATGGACCTAACTTTTTTAATCTTCTTTAGAAAATTTTGGTGAGAAGCCCTCAGGCACATTTCTAAAAGTAGCACAGTTGGTTATCTGGGAAATGATTCAGCCTTATTGCTTATACTCTTTTCTAGGCAATCATTCTTCACTTCTGACAGAGGTTTTTAACTGCGTTAAACTTAGTGTAGGTTTTTTACAGAGTTGGATTAATTTGCTGAATTGTCCCATATGGTTAGAGCATTTGGTTCTCTTAAAAAAAAAGAATTATCTGTGACTGTGGACTATAAATAGAACAATAAATAAAGAAATTTTTGTATGCATAAGAATATTATTCAATGATATAGTCAGATAGAGCTATTATATTCCTGTTCAGTAATCTTTTTATAATAATAGAAATGAAGAATCCCATAGCTGTTCAGCTGTAAAAAATCAGTATTGTATTAATACAAATAAGAAGGACTGCTGTAAAAAGGTCATGAATCCAAACGGCAAACCTTGTAACTCAGATTCATGCTTTTTTTCACTATAGAAAAATTGCCAACATCTTTTAGTAACGTTTAATTATTTTAGAAACATAAATTTCTCTCAATACCTATGTAACATATAAAAGTTACTAATTCTAGGTAGTAGTGAGTCTAAGACCATATTTAAAGTATAAGACAGTTAAATGAATAAAAACTTTCTTGTGGTCAGAAAGACACCTGCCTTGTGGGTAAGCATTTTCTATCATTGTTTACTCTAAGTTGTTCTGTTTTTCTGGTTGTGTATGAAATGCCTTATTATTAATAGGTCTTGTTGTATGCAGAGATGACTACAGGCAAAAGTGAAAACAGAAGAAAACAAATGGTTACTCTGATCTTGCTAAGCAACTTCTTTTTCAATGTCAACATTAACTGTTCCACACCCAAATTAAGCTAGCCATCTTCTCTTAAATACAATTTCTCAACTACTTTTATCTTCTAGAAACTCTTCATTACCAGGACATTTGCAAATTTTATCAGTTAATTGGCATGATGTGTCACGAACTTAAGACAATACAAAATAAAAATGCATGTTCTGAGAGTCCAACAGATGCAAAAAAGTTACATTAAGTAAGCTTAATTTATATGTTGTATAGCCATATAAAATTGATATATTTAATTTTACAAACACACTTAAGAACGAAAGATAGCATATTATTTTTCTGATTACTTTTTTTTTAAGGGACAGTGGTGTAGTCTGGAATCAAACAAGCTCACCTCTCCTCCCCTCAACCTTTCAATGTGTCTTTCAGGTGGAATTACTTATGATCCCCTACTTGCTGGCAATTATCTAACATGGTATCAGTTCTGTTTTGATTTATTGCCATATGCCTTTCACAGTACAAAGCAATTTTGAGTTTATGATGGGAGGGGCACAAAGATACAGCATTTCAAATAGTAACTTTCATGTTATAGAGTAGTTCTATTTCTGTCTGACATTTTTTCTGGAATGATTTTTGATATGCTTCATATTATAACAATTCCTATACTATGTCTTAGGCACCTAAGGTTTTATCTTTAGATTAATAGAGGGCTAGGTTGGTTTATTTTAAATGGAGGGGGAAATCTCATTAGACAGTGAGAAGATGAGTACTGCTGAAATTAAAGATAATAAGCCAAAGGCATTAAACTATCAGCTGTCTGAACAGCTAAGATACTGACACTTCTGAACATCAAAGCTTGGTCTAAATTGTCCCTATTATTTCTAGGTTAAAAAAAAAAAAAAGAAAAAAAAAAAAGATACACTTTGAAAATTATCTTTGTCAGGAAATTACCATATTATTCCCCTTTTTGCATCTTCACACTATGATTGGATAGTGCTTGCTGAAATTGTTTGACTAGTAATTGAGGCATATTTTCCTGACTGTTAAATTATGTAAGGGTGGAAATAGTTTGATATTTATTAAAAGGGAAAATGTATACCTGAATGAGTAATGCTGCACCATACTGTGAAACTCGATTTTCATTTTTATCAGTATAAATAGGCAATATTTAGCATCTTGAATGACCAGAGAAACAGGAACTTTAAGGTATGTATTTCACTTGCTTGCTATCTAGTCTCTAGGCCTGTAAAAAATGTATTGTTTAGAAATTGCAATGCATTGCAGAGTAAGAAATCAGGGTTTGCAGAATTTCCATCATCAGCTTTCAAAGATTAACTTAAATATATACATATAAATATATGCAAAGATCAGCACCTATATTCATGAAGGTGGTTTCCACAGATATCTGATGCTTTCCAGAAATAGCCATGTCAAAATGAATAGGTAAGCCAACACACAAAACTAGCAATGATTCTTAGATTACAGAGAGACTCCCATTTACCCCTATCTCAGTAAGGGTGTGTGAAAACAACAACAACAAAAGCTATAATGGGGAAGATACATCTCACCCATGATGATGGTACCTTACTTCATTGTTAGAAGAAATGTGTATTAGGCTACTTTAATTGGATATTAAATTAATCCTTCCTCCCTCCCTTTTTCCTATGTGAACCAGCAGGCTATCCAACAAGGATTTCAAATAAGAATGAAAAAAGACATAGAAGTGTAGTCCGTTCTTTCTTTCACTTCATGGAATGACTGTTCATTAAATTGTCACAAACCTACATGAAGTCCTTCAATAATGGACTTTGATTTTAAACACAGAAGGATTACTTAAAATCACATTTTAAAAATAAAAATGGAAGAGAATGATACCTTTCTAAGAGAGTTTTCATGCCATGAAGTGTGTCCCAAATATATGAAATGCACTTTGCACTTGCTGGAAATTCTCATCTGTATCAACAGGTTTGCTCATGGCTGAACTGGCAGTGAGAGGAGAAACAAATCCACTATGTTTCTATTATGGAGACAGTATATTGGCAGATGCTGTGCTGAACTGAAGAGAGTGGTGGAGCATTCTTCCAAATTCATGAAGACTGACACTGAAATGTATATGATAGAAATTTATTCAAGATTGTTTTATCAAGTACAAACCATTTGGCTCAATACAAGGATAATTCAAAGAAGCCTAATGTCTTCTACTGCACCAGAGGTCAGACTAGACTATCCTAGCAATCTCTTCTGATCTTAAATTAAATCAAGTAACTATAGCAGTTACAGGAGGCTTAGCCAAAGGGGTGTCTAAGGAGGATAGAAAGGGGGAAAGATAAAAGAAAAAAAAGAGACAAAGTTGCATTCCTAACCCAATCAGCTGGGCTGCCAGCTTCTCACAACTCCAAATGTATGTTGCACCAGTTCAGAGGTGTCCAGCTACAGCTTTGTGCAAAAGGGCTTCTTACATAGATATTCTTGCCTAAAAAGGGTAGAAATTCCTCAAAACTGGTGCACAGCATGTTTCCGCTTTTCCACTTCATGAGTGATATTTTATTTCCTTGCTTAAAGTCTGTAAAATACATTTCATTTTTCAAAGTTTATGCAGATTTTTGGCATACCCTAAAACCATAACCACTTTGTCTTTCTTCAAATCCATATTTAATAACAAGCTTCATCTTTAGAAGACAGCTTGTAATGACATTAGCTTAGTTTCTTTGTCAATGTCAGTGTTACAACTCCAGTAATTTTAAGTATTTTTATGTAAAATTTTTATGTTGGGATTCAGGAGCTTTTGAAATTGTTTTGAATGAGAATGACCTAGAGCTGATTTTCTATTTAAAAAAAAAAAAAAAAGTTTGTTTCCAGTAATGGCATATCAGACAGCTTGAAGTATATTATTCTTCAGAAATGCTATGTATGTGGTTTTGGTTAGATGAGAATGGAATTTGAACTCATGCAGAAGATTATGGTAAACAAACTATGTGACTGACAAGACATTATAATGGAGCAGCATAGCAAGAACAGACTGTAAATAGCAGTTTGTTGACATGGAATTCCAGATGAGACATTGAAAGATAATGGTTCAGGTCTGACTTGTTTCCAACCTTTTAATTGATATGTGTTTAAGTATATTCTGTAAATCCTAATCAAAGTAAAATGGGTTTCAGTAAAGGTCCATGTTAATAGTGAAGAATTTGTTCAAAACAATGAGCTACCACATAATGGTAAAAAATCAAAATTAGTTCTAAAGGGTGAAGATCATATTTTTATATTTTTATATTGTAGTTTTAGTACTGAGAACTACTCAAGGTGCAAGAGTAAAATGTCAGAGGTTAAAATCAATTAAGTGTTCCAGAAACCTAGAACTGAACATCCTCTACTATTTTTGCAAATGGTTATATTCAAAGAGGAGACTATGTCATTGTTAGGACACCATTTCTACCAGAAAACATAAGTATCAGCCTAATGTTAACTTGTCACCCGACTTGCATACTCTGCTGAAAAAAATACAGTTCTGTTTACTATAAGGGCTCTCAAATACTTAACTTGTTTGATTCATTCTCCAATGCATCTTTGGAGGAAGGCATCTGAGAGAGGATGTTGTTTTTCAGCATGTTCTACTATTAGTAACCCAAAAAGAATGAATTTGAGATTATTAGGATATATAGATTATTTACATCCATGCCTTTTTTATGTCATATATTAGTATATATTGATAGATGTGCACCCCGATATCTAAAGTTGTAGTGCTTTCCATTTGTCCAAGAAAAAAATTTTGATTTCTTGATCAATTTAAACATCTATTATTCTGTCTTTTTGTCTCAGCCTGAAAGGCTGAACAACCTCTCTGATATACATGGCCTCCCCTGAAACAGAAATCTTACATAAGAAACAGAATACAACATTTCATTTGTGATTATTCCTGTTTCTAGGAAGGAAACTGTGAATCTGTGATGGACTAATATATTCAATAATTGTTAAATGGTAGAAACTCCAGTTCTAATACTACATGTTCATATGCAGTATAACTGCAAAGTTTTCTATTAGCTCGCTTTTTTGTCTTTCAGGGCTTTTTGCTCTCTTGCAAATATTCTCATCAGATTAGAGTTAACTGTTAAGTTAGATATCTGCTCTTTAAAAAAACACAATTGACTTATGGGTCAGCATCATCAGGCTGGCTGGTTAAAATCTCTTTAGGGTAATGAACAGGAGGTAAGGATGATATAATAATTTGTAATCATTGGTTGTGTTAGGCTTTGTCTGCATAACGAAACCTACATGAGAGATACAGTGTTGGTGGTTTATGTAACAGATAATATATCATACATCTTACATGAAGGCAATGAGAGCTGTCATTTAGGAGCTCATATCACTGAGCTAACTTGGTAGTGCTCTGTTAAAGGTATTTGCAATGCTTCCTGGCTTTACACTGACTTCACTGATTGTTTAGAAAAACACATGACCGAGCTTTGCAAACAATATTCAAATAAAAACCTCTGTGGTCCTGCTCCTTCCAATTTGATAAACTTTCTCCCCAGAGAATTTAGGGACTGATTTTAATGCTACTTTTTCAGTGTACAGTCACCTCCATTCTATCTTTCTAACTGCCTATGAAGTTCTCTCAAATTGTCACGTTGTGATATATCTTATTTTATTATAAAGTTTTCATCAGTCTACTACTACAAAAAGTAACCCTCTGCCAGTTCTGGACTATTTCATTCTGTCATGTAATTATTCCTCTGCTCCTATCTCTTACTCTGATTAGAGAAGCATACATTTAACTTCATCAAATAGTAAGAACGGGAAAAGTTATTTTTGAAAGTGGAAAATTATAATTATAATTAAAGATATCACTTGGGATTAAAATCTCTTAGGAAAATCAGAGAGATGGGTGTGTGACAGAGCCTGTGTTGCAACGTACAGGCTTTTTTTTGTTTGTTTGCTTTTTAATATTAACCGATTTTACCTTTTCTTGATACTATTTTGGAAAGCAGAGCCCAAAATGTTCTTTTGAACATAATGAAAAATACTAATGATTTTTTTAGAATCAAATATCCTGTTAAGGATATGTTTAATGAATAATTACATTGATATAATTGAGAACTAGGTCACATACAGGTAAACAAAGAACCCAGACAGTGGGGGAGGTGTCTTAAGCTGTGGTGTTCTGCCAACTGTAGTCTTTAGCTAAACTTCTCTGATTATCAGAAGATATGAAGGAACAGAAAATTCTTAGCTGATGATCAGACAAAATGATTAAAAGAGTAAGGGGAGGAAATTGAGAGGGGAGTGGAATTAAAGAAAAAATTGTAATCCTGATTGTAAACTTGATAGTTGTCTGGCTAGTCATATATTATGTAAATCTATCATTCTGGTTTTAAACAAGATATTCCATATTTGATACTGAAAATATTTTCATAGTTCTTATGTGTCAGAAGTTGGTGAATGCATGAAGGTCTTTGATAGATTTCTTGGCTTTGAATGATAATTCATATAGTCAAAAAGTCAGGGTGAAAAAAGGAAGATGCTCACAAATGTGTTTCAAGATTAGTTAAAAACAATTTTAAAGGCAAAAGTATTTTTCTTTTTAAACCATTCCTCAAATTTATGTTCAGCATCACTGAACATTTACATTCAACATCACTGAATGGATTTCTTTTAGGTTGTCCATCCTGCACCATGATAATCTTGTAACATCATCTAAGACTACATCATCTGCGTATTTCTACAATATACCTCATTTGATTACAGTTCAGTCCAGAATTAAAGCTAAACCAGGCAATGACAAAACCCCTCTCAACTGCATCTTTACTCCAGAACCAAACATGCAAAAATAGACTCAGTTTCCAGATTCATATTGAACTCCAGAACGACAATTCTGGATTAGCTCAAGCTCTTACATTTTCAAGATTAAATAGTACAATCTCTGTAGAAATGTGGCACTTCTTGTTCTCTCAATCACCTGAACAAACGAAGCAAGGAACAACTGTGTTTAATCACTTTCCATTTGTGCTGATGGCTAGAATTAACAGTAACGCTTGCTGAAAACAGAAAACTTACGCTGTTTGGAACAAGAGCTAGAGGCCCTTACTGTATCTCAGAATGAAGTAATTAAGCAGGCAAAAGCTTTACTCCAGCAAATGTTTCTTATCATCATTGATACACAATCACACAGCTGACAATGGGCCAGGAACAAGTATTTCCCTCAACTAATCAAGTGAAAGTTTGAATGTACATCATAGTTTATTCTGCTCTTTGTTCTATTAATGGTATAGAATATAATTGTGTTACTTGAAACATGGCCTAGCTTTCTGGATAGAATTCTCTTGAATATAAGCATTGCACATACCACACTATTTAAGCATCTTCACTAATGAGCTAATATTCCTTAAGCTATTCAAGCATATGGAGGTCATTACTTACAGTTGAGTTTATAGAGGGGTTGCTGTTTTCCATCCGTAGTTGTTGTAAAGTGAGATGGGCTGTGGAGGAGCCTCTGAAGCGTCTGTAGACTTTGCATGTACCAGACAGAAAGTTTTCCTTGTTTTCTGTGTTTGCTTAATAGTCCCAGAGGGCAATAAAGGTAAAACAGGTTATAAAATACGACATATGGACAAATTTGCTGTTGCAGCAGGTATGGATTATATAAGGACAGACATCAAATATCTGAAACGAAAAGAGCATCAGCTAGGTGCCTGGTCACCCTATGATCCAGGCTGTTAGAGTTTCTATGAGCTCTCCTTGAATAACTAACATTTATCCACAGACAAGAAATCCATAAGTTTGTCCTTAGATTTGCAGTTGTCCTCATGACTGGTCTCCAACCTGCTAGCCAAGTCTTCAAACATGGGTGTGCATTTGCAGCTATGTCAGTTCACATCTGAGCATGTAAGTAAATAAAATAGCTAATACACAGTAGGGCTGGTGTCAGGAATAGTGTAAATATTTTAGTTCCCTAAGACAAGTTTGAAAATCGAGCAAATCTGGCTAGGTACAGGCTTATGGTGCCATTTTACTGGTCTTACCGCTCAATCTTAACAAGTTAATCCAGTAATAATGTTGTGACGTTCCAGGCACTGTAATATTTTAGTGCTGCTGCTGTCTGTATTTTCCTGTGAAGTTTCAGAGCCGGTGTGCGTTTGAAAATATTATTCATAAACCTAGCAATATTTGTGTGTTTTTTCCCTTGGAAGAAAACAATATGCCATACCATACCTATGCTTTGTGTCTGCACGGAAAGAGTTGTTCACCAAAAGATCCAGTTGAAATTTAATTTTTGACCAGCTGATGTTCCACAAACATACCACTTCCGTCAAAGGTCAGCATATTTTGCGTAGTAGTGAAAAAAGTTGCCTTTAAATGTATCTGAGTTTGTACTGCAACTCCAAATTGGAAATGGATCTTATGCTTAAAGTTAAGTCAACTTGGTGTGGAACCCAGACCTTTTTTCTACTTTTTTTTAGCTCTTTTATCATATCCCTATAATCTACTCTAGTGAAAGTGGGAAAAAAACCCCCCAAACCCACAAAACGTACCCACGTAAACTTAGTTGTTTAAGGTTTTTTATTTGTATCTTGAGCAAGGCAGAAAAAATTAGGAAGTATTTATTTTGTTTTGTTTCCTTTGTTTTCTGTCTTAGCTTCCCTGAATGTTTGTTATTATTTTACCATTTTGTAGCAATTATGCCATTATTTGTTTAGGCCCTAAATTTTTTAACTTCAAAACCTATGCTTAAATCCCTGGGGTCTATGGATTAAACACATGCTTAAAGTGAGTGTTTAATTAGATGTTTTGCTGAATTGGATCTTTAATTGTTAATCTTTTTATTTTTTTTTTCAGTAAAGTTTTATTGACATCCTTGTTTATTTAAAAGAGCTATTTAGGTTTTTAATGTAAGATTTCAGTTGCAGGAGAATTTCTGAAGCATTACCTACATGAAAGCATTGAGGTAGGATTAATTATTAAGAACTTAGAGACAAAACCAAACGGGGAGCAATAAAACAGAGAACCCATGTATATCCTTTGGAGTTTTTCCTGTTCTAAGAAAGGTGAAGTGTACAAACAGTACATTATTTCATCTATGAAGTTCTTCCATATCTGTTTTCCCTCATGTACTATGAAGTAACTTTATGGCTGGTAAAAGCAAGAAGGGGTGGGGTTTTTTGTTGGTTTTGGAGTTTTTTTACAATCAAAGTCTGCTTTATCTCAATAAAAATGACATTGTAAAAATAAAATAGACCTAATGAAAAAAAAAAATTGAGAATTTACCCTTGTGGAAAAGCAGCAATACATAAGTCTCCTTTCCAAAACAGAAGGAAAATTACTTGCAAAGGTCTCAAGCCAAATGAGATATTTAAAGCTTTCACTACAATTTTCTTTTTTAACAATATGGAAAAACAAATAACAAAGCATGCTGCAGGAGGGAAATGCTGGAATTTCACAAACAAATTTATTTAAAACTATTATCTTTTTTATTGACAACATAAACCAGACTTGGCATAACAAAAAAAGCGTAACTAGTCACAGGACAAAAGCCAGCTAGCTAGATACAGGCTTGATTTCTGTCAAAATTCAGTCAGGCCACATGAACTCTGCATTTACTAGAGATCTTTTGCATTACTGGATATCCTGGTGGCAGCTACCTGCAGTTGTGGGTGTTTAAGAGAAAAAATATATAGCCACCATTTAATATGACACTTTTTTTCACCCAATTAATCTTTATGTAGGTCTATAGAATTGTGTTCTGTATTGCCGTTTTTGGCCTAGACTTCCCCCTGCTGGGAGGCTGCTGTTTCCCCTGGGAGCCGCCAAAGAGGCACAAGGTGGGGCAGAAGTGGAGGATGCAGGTCCAGGCAGGCAAGAGAGCCAGAGATGCAGAGTGGGCAACCTGCAGTGTCCTCAAGGGCTGCAGTGGTGACGGACATGATGTCCCCTTCAGCAAATACTGCCCTCAGCTGGGAGGGTGTCTGTGGCTCTATGTAAAATGAAGAGAGTAGCTTTGATATGATTTTGATGATTTATAAGGTTTATATATTCTTATTTTTTGTTTCAGTTATTCTAGCTACAAGTAACATATTTATTATCCTAAAGTCAGACATAATTTTTCAGTGAAGATCAAGAAGGTTTCTTTGGCAATGAGGCAATGGCTTCTTTTCTTAATTTATCTTGCATGGAAAAGTCCATTGGAATGAACACATGAGACACCTTGACTCTCGTAATCAAACTGGATACATTGTAGGCCATGTAAACTAAGGTTTTGTATATTGTTTACTGCATGCACTTCTATTTGACATTTTGCCTGTGCTTTTAGATGAAAAGATGCTGCAAAACAGAAAACAGGCAAAGGCTCTGGAAGCAGCCATGTCCATCAGCTTTGTGTCAGTGCTGTGCTAGCGTCAC